>NW_028324201.1:3097800-3413666 GCF_054372755.1 Phalangium opilio | reverse complement strand
GTCGAAATTGAATAGTAGTTTGCTTCGTATTTTTGGATCTTTTACCTGACAGCAAGCACAACTTTGTATGCTTATAGAAGTTAGAGGCACTGAACCCACCGGATGGCGTCCTAACAACTAAACATTTACTACCACATCTTAAGCACAGAACTTTGAACTCTATGTCAGCAACTTGATTTAAGTCACCACTTGGCCTGATGCTTTTGTCAACTTTCTTCAATGTTGATTTTTTAGTAACTATTTCGTAATCCACAAATTCTTTTAACTCGACCGGCAGATTTTGCGCTTCAGCTTCATTGAATAAGTATCGCTTGATTTGCTTGCGAATTACGGTGACGTCTTGTTGAATTTCTTTGGTTAGGTCTTCTGGGAGCTTATTTGTTTTTGTCGGCGGACAACTATGAGTCAGGTCGACGTCGACTACATCAACGATTTTCCTTTTTCTACTACAGGTATCTTTTGGGACTCGGTTTGGGATTTTCCTATTCAGGTTCAGCATTGTATATTGATGAGCTTGTTTTGAAGCAAGTTTAGTTTTAGCAGCTTCACCAAACGCTTGTAAAGTATGTTTATCTCCAGGTAAAAACTTGAATTTCTCCGGTTTTTTATAGTACCTTCCGTACATAGAATCCAATTTTAATTCCAGTTCATCTTCAAAAATGTCGTGATTTTCGGACTTGTATTTTTCCAGTTTGTCTATTTCAGACACATCAGCCAATTTTGATACTGAACTTAAAGTTTTGTATCCCGTGTTCACCAAGCATCGAAATAACTCTTTTGGAAGTTTTTGTTTTACTTCATCCTCAACTGAACATAACTCGCTATCCGCCGAAGATGACATAACTCTTTCTAAATGTACAGTTTAGCCGAAATTAACTATAAGACACGCCGAAGTTACGCGCAGTCATCAAAAATTGGGAAATTTCTGTTTTGAAAAGACTTTGAATCATCTCAACACTCAGTTCCCACGCACCGTGGGAAAGCGTGAACTATCAAGCTTGTTGTCGAGTGATTTGCGCATGTGTAGATTATGGAAGAATAAGGGGATAAAGGATAATGGGGGAGGATACGAAAATTGTAAGGCTAACTCCTACCAGCTCGGGTTGTGAGCAGTCTGGGAAATAAGTATATATTTTTTAAACTAGTCCGTCGGTCCAGTGACCCCCCCCCTAGTTTCCGAAATAATAAACTAGTCTCCGAATTGATTTTGAGCGCTATTTTGGGAATTCGAAAGGGATTTTGAAAGGGATTTTAGGATTTTAACTTGGATTTTGGGATTTTAGGATTTTAACTTGGATTTTGGGATTTTAGGATTTTAACTTGGATTTTGGGATTTTAACAGGGAATTTTGGATTTTAACTTGGATTTTTGGATTTTGAAAGGGATTTTAGGATTTTCACTTGGATTTTCAGATTTTAGAATTTTAAAGGGGATTTTAGGATTTTCAACGGGATTTTAGGATTTTCAAAGTGATTTCAGGGTAAGTGTACGGGATTTTGGCCGATGTCAGACCCCTCGGAAATTACGATTATTTGAAAAATTTCTTAATTTTTGCTGTTTCTCTCTGCCACGCAAAGATAATTTTTTTGATCTGCACAGGGACAACCACACACTGCGCTTTTTTGAGTCCTTATCATCCTAGTTTTTAGTCTTGTTATCGGATAGTCCGTCGAATGCTCTTTTTTAAGTCGTCAAGCTTCACAATTCTAGTCTTTCCATTCTACTGTCCCCATAATGTGCCACTTTGAGTTACCAGCGTGGTTTAAAAGCGCGCTAAAGTAGAATAGATAGAATAGTACGGAGACAGTCCAATAACAAGAAAAAAAAACGGAACACTGGTAACTCAAGTAACTCAGTCTGGGGACAGTTCAATGGCAAGACTAAAATCGTGAAGCTTTAGGATTTAAAAAGGAGCATTCGGCGGACTATCCGATAAGAAGACCAAAAACTAGGATGCTAAAGACGGAAAAAAAGCACAGCGAGTGGATGTTCTTTCGCAGATCCGAAAATAATCTTTGCTGTGGCAAACGGTAATATTTTTCAAATTTAAGCGTTGGTTTTCTAGTTTTTTTAGGCCTGCAAATCCGCAATTATGATTTTAATTCTTAAACTACAAACAAGCATTTCTGAGTATTTCTGATATTGCCCAAGTTTACTGTTTATTTATATTTAGTTTTTTAATATTTTTAAACATATATACACATACTGTTATGGATGATGGAAGTGGGTTTAATCAACCTATCACTCCTTCAATTTCTGTTAGGCATAAACGTAGAAAGAAAAATTCTTATATTAGTGGATTATTAGAAAGAATAGAAGACAAAGGCATAGATTTTCCATGTAATGAAAGCGATCAAAAAAATATTCAAGGGCAGAGCCCCGAGAAAGCCATTTTAATAGAACCTGTAGCTGTTTCAGAGGAAGAGGGGGATTTAATAGAACCTGTAGCTGTTTCAGAGGAAGAGGGGGATTTAATAGAACCTGTAGCTGTTTCAGAGGAGGAGGGGGGATTTAATAGAACCTGTAGCTGTTTCAGAAGAAGAGGGGGATTTATCGACACAATCTGTTGAGTCTGTAAAAATAACCAGTAGTGATACTGACTCAGATGAATCTGTAAGAGTTGGTTTTCCAAATGATCCATTTCCTTCAAACACGGAGAGTTTAAGTGATGACGGTCAAATACCTCTTAATATCAGTTCTGATATTAGAGAATGGGCCTTGAAACATAAAGTTGCTAATTCTACAGCTTCTGATTTATTAGAGATTTTAAGAAAGCATGGGCATGATTTACCGAAAGATGCACGCACTCTCCTTAAAACTCCTAGAGTGGCTATTACAACACCAATTAAAAACGGAGAATATTGGCATGTAGGGTTTGAGTCTGGTATAAATTTTTTTTAGCAAGTAGGCCAGAGTATGCGCATGAGCTCTCCTTTGGGATAAATATTGATGGGCTTCCCATTTACAAAAGTTCTTCAATCGATTTTTGGCCAGTACTAGCATGTGTGTACAATTTTTCGGAGGGAATGGTGGGTACACCTTTTCCGGTGGGAGTATTCTGTGGGGTTTCAAAACCTGGAAATTTGCAAGAGTATTTGGGGCCTTTAATTTGAGATCTTAAGGAATTGGAAGCCAATGGATTTGATTATCAGAACAAAAATTTTAAATTCAACTTGAAAGGCCCTTTCATTCTTGACACCCCTGCACGCTCATTCGTGAAAAACACTAAAGGCCACGTTGGGTATCATTCTTGCGACAAGTGTACAATAGAAGGTATTAGGCTACATAATCGCACTTTGTTTTTCCAAGAAGATGGTGATGTATCTCTTCGCACAAATAATAGTTTTAGGAACGAATATGACGAGGGTCACCATTTGATGGGTGGGCCTTCACCCCTATCACAACTTAATATAGATATGGTGCAACAATTCCCCCTTGATTACATGCACCTTATGTGTTTGGGAGTAACCAAAAAAATGTTACACGCGTTTTTAAGCGGAAATTTAACGGTAAGGCTTAGTAGCCACTTGGTTTCTGTACTTAATGAAAAATTAGAAAACTCTCGTCTGTATATCCCTAAAGAGTTTGCGCGTAAACCTCGTAGCTTAAAATACTTGGACCGCTACAAAGCGACGGAGCTGAGGTTAATGATGTTATACATTGGGCCAATTGTTTTTAGGGGAGTATTAAGAGAAGATGTCTTAAATCATTTCCGTTTGTTTCACTGCGCTGCGTACATTTTAGCTCACCCAGTTTTTTATTGTTAACCTTTGACCTATAACTATACTGCCATCCTAGATGGCGCGACAATATTATGTTCCCTATTAGTTGACATCATCACCGTCATGTGATGTTTGTCTTTAGTATCGTTTTTACCCTCCTAAGGAAAGGAGTGTTCTCGTAGGTCAGAGTTAGACCCCATTATTATTTTGTAACAATTAAATCCCTTATTAAATATCATTACTATGTCAAGAAACGAGTTTAGTCATTTCGCTGAAATCCCTAATCTTTATTAAGCCTAACATTGTGGTAGCAGAGCGTGGTTACCGGTTAGTGCTGAGTCAGACAGGCCAAGGCTTAGGGATAGGATCCAAACACAGACTTGTTCGAACACGCCAAAATGGCAGACATAGGCAACGCATTTTCGGCGGGACAAGTAGCGAAGTTGGACTCGAAAAATTACCGCAACTGGAAATTTGAAATAGAAATGATATTGAGAGAAAGAAAATATGGGATATAATAACCCCAGTAGCACAAGCCTTCCGCATAACAGTCGGTTAAAGGTCGAATAGTCGGTTTACGGTCCAGTCAGCTGTACCATGCTTATTCCGATACTTTTCCGACTCATGAAGCCGACTACTTCTTTTAGTTGGCAATGCCGACATCTATCTGACAGTTGGAACAGAGATGGTTTAAAGTAGGCTTGCCTACCGTCTAGAAAATTTGAACTAATTTTTTGCCAATTGATTACCGACTCTCTCGCGCTAGTCGGTATTGTGACGTTTAAGAAGAGTAAAATTAAAAGCAAAGTTATGCTTAGGCCGTTTAGTAACCGACATTTATCCGACAGTTGGAACCATAGCTGTCCGCGCTCACATCAATTTAGCGAGCCCGAGCGCGAATAGAGCGAGGCTCTTCGAAATAATTGATAAAGTCACGAGCCCGAGCCGAGCCCGAAAGTTTATGAAAAAGTTTTCTGAGCTTGAGCCCGGGCTCACAATACGTCACAAACAAAGTGAGCCTTGAGCTGAGCCCAGGTTCAACTGTGAAATCAACGAGAGCTTGCGCTGAGCTCTCTTACAAATGTTTTGGCTTTCCTGAGCTCGAGCGAGGCCAACTGAAAACTATGAGACCGCTCATTTTGAAAGGGCGCTCACTGTTTTGAGACTGCGCTCAGCTTGGCTCAGCGCCGTATTCAGTGCCAACAGAAACTAGCGTAACTCATTGGTAGATGAAATTTTGAAATTTTTTTAATACAAATGTAGTGCAAGTCATTTCTATAGTAAATATGTATTGTAGTTTTGCATTTATCGCGTAAAAATAGCTGCAAAATTATTTATTTCAACATCTACACTGTTTGGAAGAAATATTCTCCTGAAATGTGAGACCAAGCTCGAGCTTGAGCTTACTAAATTGAATGAGCCCGAGCTCGAGGTGAGCCTTAAATTTTATCGATTTTGAGCCCGAGCTGAGCCCGCGAAAGATATTAGAGAGAGCTTGAGCTCGAGCTTAGCCCATCAAAATTATGCGAATGAACCCGAGCCCGAGGCGAGCTCATTTATAAAAACTAACTGAGCTTGAGATCACACTGAGCTCTAAGGAAACATTGTTTCAATTTTGAGCTTGAGGTGAGCTCGTTGTCAATTTCTATAAAGTAACGTGAGCTGAGCTGAGCCCAAGTGATGGTGGACAAGTATGGTTGGAACTGAGATAGTTTAAAGTAGGCTTGCCTACAGTCTAAAGAATTCCAACACTTTTTTTGCCAATTGATTACCAACTCCCTCGCGCTAGTCGTTATTGTGACGTTTAAGACGAGTAAAATTAAAAGCAAAGTTATTCTTAGGCCGTTTAGTAACCGACATTTATCCGACTGTTGGAACTGTGGTGGTTTGAAGTAGGCTTGCCTACCGTCCTAAACATGTAACCCATTTTTGCCAATTGATTACCAACTCCTTCCCGCTAGTCGGTATGGTCACGTTTGAAAAGAGTAAAATGAAAAACGAAGTTGTTGTATAGGCCTTCTTTTTCCGTGGGACGGTTTTTTTGACTTTTACTATTCCACATATGCCACCAAATTTTTTTTGTTATATATTTAACTTATACTATATTTCGACCCACAAGCAGAAGTTGATAATACTATATTTTTGGCAACACTAGAAGCATAACGTTACAAAAAAACTGCAAAACAAGAAAACACATCTGATTTTCTAGTTTGAATTTTCCCTCCTGTAATTTCTCGGGTCAGGTGACACGCCTCTGTTCTATTGGCGTAACTAAGATAACGTCATGCACGTCATCATCGAAGAGGGCGCTGCTAGTGCGAAAGCAAGTTAGCCTTTCCAGTATCTCTGACGCGGCTGGGTCGTCAGAATGTTTAAACGAGATTTTTGTGGTCGAAAATGATTAGTTCTAGGCTTGCTAACTTTTAATTTCATCGCTAAGGTTCTTTGTCACACTATATAAACTAAAACGTAAGGTTTGAATTTTGTTATTGAATTATCAATTTATCTACCTTTTAAAGCCAGTTTTATGCATAAGCCTTTGCTTTTTTACCTAGCTTCTCATCTGCTGGAAACCACACCCCTATAAAGTGAAACCAAAACTAAAACGTTTATGTATACCTTCAGTTTATTTGTTTGAATATAAAAGAAGCAAGTGCTTTGGGGCGCTTGGAAATCAAAAACCTTATATATTAAAGATTTTTGGTTGTGAAAATAATACTGAATTCCAAAATAGATCTCAATTTTTTTTTAGTTACAGAATTGTTTTGCGGTTTCAAACATTTTAAGAGAAAAATGTGTGAAATAATACCCTTTAAAATTGTATGTTTTTCTTTTTCCTTAAAAAAATCTCTAAGTGTATATCAGGGTTGACACAGTACCTGGATATCCTGGAAAAGTCAGGGAATTTAAAAATGGGCCAAAAGGTCAGGGAAAAGTCGGGAAATTTTAAAAATTTTAGCAAATTCTGGGAACTTGATTTTAGTGGGTAAAAGTATTTATTGAAAGAGTAATGAAAGTTTCTCCTTATCCTCTCTTAACACAGAAAACTCCATGAGCAATCCTTAAAAATGTCTAGAATTGTTTTTATAAAGTAAATGCCTTCAAAAAAGCTCTTAAGACTGTTATTTATAGTTAAAATGATTCTTATTCATTTTGGTGCAACAAATACATTGGAAAACTTAATGTAGAGAGTTTATTTAATTATTAAAACGTGATGTAAAAATTAACCCTACCGCCCTAAAAGGTCAGGGAAAACCTGGAAACGTCCGGGAATTTTGTTCTGAAAATTCCGTGGCAACCCTGTATATTTTTCATAAAGATTTTTGTAATTTAAGAGATAGTAACTGGCCACATCGAAGATATTAACAATGAATATTAATAAATGCTTTAATTGATTTAAATATTATACTCGCCCTGAAAAAATTTACTTTTGGTTAAAACAAACTAGCTAGGCAGCCAATATTTCCATTCGACTAGACGTGTAATATCGAATACATTGTTTAATATTTGAAATTGTTATAATTGATGCTCAACCTGTATGTTACTTGAAATAACCAAAGTACAAATTCTAAAGTGATTTTCATTGAAAATGTATTAAAGAAATTTCAATACTTGGTATCAGTATCCTTTACTATAAGCGAATGAAGCCTCGAGTTAAGGCTTGATCGTCGCAAAACCGTCGGACCTCTTGCTGACAGGCGGTTAAGTAGACTCTCAAACGTGTTGGATGAGGGTCGTATTTCATTCGTGTCGTAACAGTCGGTAAACCAGTGGGCCGTCGTCCCACCGGGCGGACATTTTGATTCTCAAACCCTCACTCTACCAGCCCTTTACCGACGATTTACCGTTCCTATACTAAAAAGCCGCGAAATGGTCGCGGCTTTAGGTAGGCATAATGACGCCTACCTATAGTCGGCCAACAGTCGTTTTATAGTCGCCTCATAACAGTCTGAAAACCGGCGGGCCGTCGTCCCGCCGGGCGGACATTTCGACTCTCAAACCCTTACTCTACCAGCCCTTTATCGACGATTTACCGTTCCTATAATAAAAAGCCGCGAAATCGTCGGATTGAGCGCGGCTTTAGGTAGGCATAATGACGCCGACATATAGTCGGCCAACAGTCGTTTTATAGTAGCCTCAAAACAGTGGGAAAACCGGCGGTCCATCGTCCCTCCAGGCGGACATTTCGACTTTCAAACCATTACTCTCCCGACTTATTAGTGACTTTTTACCAACTCGTCGGTAACACACAAAGCCGACCATGTAGGCCCTGCGTCGGCAGTGCTACTGGGGAACTGGAGTGGAAGTTGAACCGACAATAGAAGCCCCTGACGCAATACAGCAGAGATACAAAAGTAAGGCCTCAGAGACATATTCAATCCTAGCTATGACGTTAGGACAAGACTACAGAAGTCTACTTGATGGTCTAAACAAGCCCAAAGCAGTATGGGACAAGATACAGGACACTTTTGAACCAAAATCTCGAGCCAGAATTGGAGTGCTGAGGAAGGAATTCTATTCAATAGAATATAAGTCTGAAGAGCCTATGTCAGCGTTTGTTGGTCGTTTACTAAGCGTACGTAGACAGTTGGTGGAAGCGGGAGAAACCATTAAAGATCAAGATTTGTGTTATCTATTAATTGGATCCCTTCCTACTTCGTACGATTCGTTGGTACAAAACCTATATCACCTTGATGATGACGACTTCGAATCATCACATTTAATAGACACGTTAGAGGCAGAATATGGGCGCCAAATGCTGAGGGAAAAAGCACACGAATCAGTCGACGCTTTTACAACACAAGTAAAGACAATATCCCGTAAAGGAGATAAGAAGGCACCACATAGCAACAATTCTGATCACCAAGGAAAACCAAGGAACGATAACTCAAAGAAACCGGTATTTCGAGGCAATTGTTATAATTGCGGCCTCGCAGGTCATAGAAACACAGAATGCCGTTCAGAAAGAAAAGTAAAGGGCCATCGACAGACATTAAAGAGCCCTAGAGAGGATGAAGAAGCAGGAGCGTTCTACGCAGCTGTCAATTATACAAGCAAAGCAACAAATAGTTGGCAATTTGACTCCGCTTCTCCACATCACTTATGTAATGACCGATCTTGGTTTTCAACGTTTACACCTCAGCGACAAAAGTCTCACTTGGCGAGGGACAATCTATGGCTGAAGGAGTCGGAGATATCTGGATTAAAGTAAAGATTAGAGAGAAAATGAATACATTTCATCTGAAGAATGTTCTCTACACGCCACACATGGGGAAGAATTTAATCGCAGCTCGATTGATAGATGAAGCTAGATATAAAATAGAAATATTCAAGAAGAAATGTACTGTCTATTTTCCACATGGCACCATGGCACTGGAAGCTACTCTTACGAAGGGTCTGTACACGATTGAAACAGAAATCATCCAGAAAGATGCCAAGAAGATACCAGAGAATGATTTAGAGGCAAATTACGTGAGTCAATCATCTAATGACGTTATAACTCTCTGGCACCAGCGATTGGGACACGTAAATGAGGCAGACCTAAAATTCATGATCAATCATGACATGCTTCTTGGACTGAAGAAAACCAATGGACACCTAGAAACATGTTTCTCGTGCAAGACCGGTAATAGTACCTTACAGTCGTTTAAACGCCTAGAAACAGTGAGAAGTCAAGAGATATTACAATTAATTCACTCTGACGTCTGGGGTCCAGCTCCCATAACCTCGTTAGGGGGAGCAAACTACTATGTATCCTTCATAGACGATTATAGCAGACATACCACCGTGTATACGATAAAGACAAAAGACGAGGTTCTTCGTTGTTTTGAAGAATACAAGACTGCAGTAGAAAACGAAACTGGCAAACGAATCAAGGCCATTCGTACTGACAATGGCATGGAATTTTGTTCCAAGCGATTCGAGAAAGTTTGTCAAGAATCCGGAATCCAACACGAACGAATGAACGTGTACTCGCCACAAATGAATGGTGTGGCTGAGAGGATTAATCGAACTGTAGTAGATATGGCTAGAACCTTAATGATTGAGGCAAAACTACCTCTCTTCTTATGGGCTGAGCTTGTACGAACAGCTGTCTATCTCAAAAATAGACTGAAGCATAGTCAACTTGACAACCAAGTTCCCATGGAATGCTGGAGAAGCACGAAACCGAGTGGCAGACATTTAAAGCGCATAGGATGTCTAGCGTTTACTCACATTCATAAACGCCATAGAAAGCACAAGTTTCATCAACGTTCAAAACCTGGCATTTTATTGAGCTACGCGAAACAAACGAAAGGATATCGTATTTGGTTTCCCGATGAAAACATTGTCAAGGAGACAAAACTTGTAACATTCGACTAGAATCGAATTGGATTAGAAGCGTTAAAGAGTGACATAAAAGCAGAGGAAAAGATTCAGTTACTTTGGCCAGTAGAAGAAGATCTCCCAGATGACGTAAACCCAAATGAAGATACCCTTGACGAAGAACAAGAGGAGGGAGAAACGGAATCACATGAACAAGAAGAACAAAATAGGGAAACCATGGAAGCTCAAGGAACGAATCCTGAAATGGAACCTACTGATCTTCCTAATCCATTACCGCATGTATTAACAAAAAAGAATGTCGTTCGACAGACAGGAGCGTCAGCAGGAAAGGTTGACACTTACTACATAACACGGGAAGGCAAAAGACGAAGATCGAGACCTGAAATTAGACAATATTGCGAAGCGGAGAACATCCCCTTTGATCCTTCTCTATATTCATTTGGCGGAAATGCTAAGGAACCAAGGAAACCTGACGATGAAGATGAGGAAGAAACATTTTTTGAGACACACTTCACCGAGATACGAACTCCAACATCATATGAACAGGCAATGGCGTCCCCTGAGAAAGAGACCTGGATGAAGGCTATGGCTGAGGAGGTTCATACATTAGATGAAAGAAAGGTTATGGAAACGGTTCCAAAACCAAAGAATACCAAACCCATTAGTTGTAGATGGGTGTATGCCATCAAAGGGGAGGGTGATCAAACACCGCGCTATAAGGCACGTTTAGTAGCACAAGGCTATAACCAGGTCATGGGCGTAGATTACGAAGAATCATTCTCGCCATTCGTAAATTTCACATGGATCCGTTTCTTCATGGCATTATTCGTGGTCAATATGGGTTGGTTACACTGCCATCTTGACGTCAAAAATGCGTATTTATACGGTCAGTTAAACGATGCAGTTTATGTAAAGCTGATCCCTGGTTTTGAGACGGAAAACGCTTCAACCCACTTTTTGAAAGTTTCTAAGGCATTATACGGCCTACCGCAAAGTGGTCGCCAATGGTATCTCGAATTGGATCGCATGTTTACAGACCATGGATTTTCCAAATTAAGTGGAACCAACTGTATTTACATCCTACAAACAAAGGCTATTGTCCTGGTTTATGTTGACGATCTGATTGTCATAGCGAACTCTGAGGCAGCTAAGCAAGATGTAATCAAGACATTGTCGAAGGTCTACGAAATCAAAGTCTTGGGACCAATAAGCAATTTGCTTGGAGTCGAATTTGTGGAACTCCCCGGAGGAGGTATCAAATTACACCAGTCACAATATATTGATTCAATTGCAAAGCGTTTCAATATCATATGCGATGAACCCGTAAGCCTACCATTGGGTCCCAGCGTCGTTTTGAGCAGAACCGATTGCCCTACAATGGAGGAGGACATAGAACAGATGAAAGACATGCCTTACCAAGCGTTAGTTGGATCCATTTTGGGAGAATTGTGGAATTCTTGAAGATAATTCAAAAAATCCAGAACAGGATCATTCCCGAGAAACACCCGTTCTCGAGGGCTGCAGTTGGCGCAATTAAATTGATCGGATTTCTCGAGAATGCATTGATCACAGATTTTCAAATTCCCAAAAAAAAGTGTTATCCACCATAGAAAACCCCGGGTTTGTCAGTTTCATTCGCGGCTTTTTTGAATACTAACGGGGTTCGTCAGTTTCGTTTCGCGGCTTTTTTGAATACTTAAAATAAATTTGGTGCTGAAGAATTTGAGTATAAAAACGTCCTTTTTCAAAATGCTGAAACGTTTTTTAAATCAGTATCATTAAAAAACTGGGGTGCATTTTTCCCTGCTATAATTGATGTGTTAAGAGCGATCTGAATTGGACGCCAAAACGTTTACTTTAGAAATAGGCTTAGTGCCTAGTAAAAAAGCCGTGATTGATCGAAAAATGAGATGTACCTGTGGAGAATTGGATAGCTTTTTAGTCCCGTTTAACGATGAATCAAAATCCTTTAAGTTTTCAATTTATTATCCTCGTTCTCAAACACGAAAAAATCAACGCAAAAAGTATTTGGCCGCTAAGCGATAGGTTCCTGAAGCATTAATGACACCTTGCGTAAAAACACTTTCCCAACAACAAACATTGGTTTTGCAATGATAAATTATCAGCTCAAGACCAATTATTCCTTATGTTTTTATGGTGTTCCGGTTTTTCAGTGTCTCAGGCTATCCACCACTCAGACCATTTTTCTTAGACTGTCGTTAACTATTAACAGGGCTGATTCGATCAAAATTGGGGGAAAAGGACTTTACGTCGAAGTGGATGAAACCTACTTGACGAGGCGAAAATACAACAAGGGAAAGAAACTAGCCGGCGAATCAATTTGCATCTTTGGTATCTATTGTCGAGATACGAAAGAAGGGGTTTTCATGAAAGACAAAGATAAGTCTCGTTCTGTCCTTTGGAAGCAAATGACAAAATATATTGCCCCGTGTTCAATTATCGTTTCTGATGGCGCTCCGATGTATATAAAAATTGCACTGAGCTGGGATTTTCCGAACATCTTCGAGTTATTCACAAAATTGAATATGTGAACAGATTGGACCCTAGAGCTCATACTAACAATGTCGAAAACCGCAATCGCCATGTAAAAGACGCTATTAAATCTTTCCGAAGTGATCGTTCATTAGCTTCTTACATGGCAACATATTGGTACAATGGCCTCTTTTTTAAATATCAGGACGAAATATGGCTTTCACCTAGAGAAAATTTCAAGTGGTTTTTAGAAGATGACAAATTGTGCTATCCGGGACCTTACAAAGAAGGACTATCTCTTATCGAAATTGGTGTTACTGAGGAAGAGTTGGATTCCTTAGAATCGGCCATTTTGATTAGGGGACCTAATGATGAAAACTTGCTAGTTGGGGATGATGAAGCGCTGGCTGAAATCGACAATGCCATTCTAGAAACTGAAATTCAAGTCTGAAGCTCAAACAGAAATAAGACGATGTTTTCTTTTTGTAAATAATAAACCAGAAGTAAAATGTTAAAATACCAAACAAATCGTTTTTGTGTCCAATACCTCATAAATAGATTTTAAGATGGTTAGATTTTAACATCATAGTTCGTTAAGGTTAGGTTTGGTTAGGTTGGCAAATTGGGTGAGAACCAGGTACCTCCCAAATAATTTTGCCTCCTTTTCCAAAATATTGATGCTTAACGTTAGGGCTCATTTTCACTTAAGAGGCCGAATAGGTTAGGTTAGGTTGGAAATGGTGGCAAATTATTGGGTAAGCTAGAACTATGTATTTCCCAAATAATTTGCCACCTTTTCCAAAATATTGATGTTTAAGGTTAGGGCTCATTTTCACTTAAGAGGCCGGTTAGGTTAGGTTTGGTAAAGTTTGGTTAGGTTGGAAAAGGTGGCAAATTATTGGCCCTCTGATGTTTTCTGCACTGTTTTTGACCTTGTTCACCTAAACGGCAAAATTTTCTTTTCTGGTTTTTTTTTGGAAATTTGAAAAAAGCGGGGGTTATTTTAGATCTAAATTTTACGCTCTATCGAATGTGTGCTTGATTTTGCTCTAAAATGATTTTTGACCGAAACGAAACTGACGAACCCGGTTAGTATTCAAAAGAGCCGCGAATGAAACTGACGAACCCGGGGTTTCTTATTAGGGATAAGACTTTTTTTGGAAATTTGAAAAAAGCGGCGCCCATTTTAGATCTAACTTTTACGATCTATCGAATGGTGTGCTTATTTTGCTCTAAAATGATTTTTGACCTTATTCGCTCATACCGAAATCCTACCAGTTTTGGCTTTCGCGAGTTATCAAAATCCATGATTTTTGTTTTGAAATGTTTATCGGAGGAACGAAAAATCAGTAATACTTTACACTGTGAACGTTTCAATTTTCTCAGGAGATAATCTCGGGCAAGATAAAATAGGGGGCTTTAATTGTAACTTCAACAGAGGCAGAATTTGCAGATTTTGCATGACTGATTACAAGGAAATTCCCATCAAAACCAATATAAATCAAGTTCGCCATCGCACAATAGCACTCCATAAGTACCACCTGGAAGGAACACGTATTTCCAAATCGTATGCTTCGTCATATGGAGTACGTAGTGAAAGCCCTTTAATGAGACTTAATAACTTTGACTTAACACAACTATTGCCCGATGCACGATATATATATATATTCCAAGTGTGCCGTGATTTTCAATCACTCGGTCCTATTACAGAACCTACTTTAATGTGCAGGCTAATCTTTCTGGTGGGGAAATTGGCTTTCCGAAATTTGTGGTGGCTGTTTCCAAATTTGGGCCGACCATTTTCAAAAGAATTAAAAAAATTCCGGGGTCATACGTAGATAATTGAAATAACCTAATTATTAGGAGCTATTGATTCCATACAATGACCTTCTCGGTTTAAGCCTTTGCAAAACCTACCCCTGTGATCCGAAATCTTTACATCCACTAACAAATTATGGAAGTCACTTTGTTGTTTTTTTTTTCATAAAAATTCCTCTAATCCATTGTGACCCTTTTTTTTCTTATTCAAAATTAGCAGCGAAATTAAAATTTTTCTCCTGTGCAATAGCAATATCTCTTGCCTTAAATCGCTCATTTTACATTTATATTTTCGCACGACTCTCGCGGGAAGCAAAATTGCAGTGTGAATGGTCGTCGCATGAAACGCTTGAACTTCTTCCGCGTTAACGCGGTTTAAGCGAACGCGAAATTTCGAGCGACGCCAGTGGGCATCCACCTTTAACCATTGCCATTGCCACTAGGCCTAGTTGTTTGAAATATGTTTCTTATTTCTAAACCACCGCCACTTTAAGTTTTTGTTCCTTATAGTGTGGATTATTATCAATTATTATATAAAGGCATAATTAGAAATTATTATATAAAGGCATAATTAGAAATTATTATATAAAGGCATTATCATAATTTATTATATAAAGGCATTATCATAATTTATTATATAAAGGCATTATCATAATTTATTATATAAAGCATTATCATAAATTATTATATAAAGGCATTTTCATAAATTATTATATAAAGGCATTTTCATAAATTATTATATAAAGGCATTTTCATAAATTATTATATAAAGGCATTATCATAAATTATTATATAAAGGCATTATCATAAATTATTATATAAAGGCATTATCATAATTTATTATATAAAGGCATTATCATAATTTATTATATAAAGGCATTATCATAATTTATTATATAAAGGCATTATCATAAATTATTATATAAAGGCATTTTCATAAATTATTATATAAAGGCATTTTCATAAATTATTATATAAAGGCATTATCATAAATTATTATATAAAGGCATTTTCATAAATTATTATATAAAGGCATTATCATAAATTATTATATAAAGGCATTATCATAAATTATTATATAAAGGCATTATTAGGCCTATGAAAAAATTTATTCTTCAATAACTTGTTGAGATGGTTCCAAAAATTTCTGCTAACCCAGTTTAGCAGGAAAGCACCTCATATCAAGCTTTTTTTCAAAAAAAAAAATATGGGTAACTTCCTAGATGCCCTAGAACTTTTACCATTGATGTGTAGTATTTTGCGAGAGCTATTGGGTGGTTGGTTATTGGTGGCGTTTATCTACCGGACTGAAACAGTAGATTGAACGCACTTATTTCCCGACGAACTATTTAGTTTTGATTAAATGAATTGGCAAGACTTATTATCTTTAAGTTTTATGCTATACAAAGGGCATGGCTAGTCCCATGACAATTAGAACGGATGGCGAAATTGGATAGCGATCCTACCTAAGTTTGCGGCTCCTGCCAGTCGTGGGCAAGATGGGTTGAAACGTTAATTTGACAAGTTGGAAAAACCAAAATATTACCTCTCCGAGTCAAGAAGAGGACTACTACTACAAACTTATTAACCTAGATATAGAATTATTTCCCTTTTTTGAAGTAAAAATTTACCAATTATTAAAGCAGTATTCCAAGCATAGCGAATATACAGTAAAGGAGACGACATTTACATCCAATAAAGATATGTCTTGGACACATTTAAATCAGTAGATAGAACGCACTTATTTCCCGACGAACTATTTAGTTTTGATTAAATGAATTGGCAAGACTTATTATCTTTAAGTTTTATGCTATACAAAGGGCATGGCTAGTCCCATGACAATTAGAACGGATGGCGAAATTGGATAGCGATCCTACCTAAGTTTACGGCTCCTGCCAGTCGTGGGCAAGATGGGTTGAAACGTTAATTTGACAAGTTGGAAAAACCAAAATATTACCTCTCCGAGTCAAGAAGAGGACTACTACTACAAACTTATTAACCTAGATATAGAATTATTTCTCTTTTTTGAAGTAAAAATTTACCAATTATTAAAGCAGTATTCCAAGCATAGCGAATATACAGTAAAGGAGACGACATTTACATCCAATAAAGATATGTCTTGGACACATTTAAATCAGTAAATGGGGAAATATTTTGGAGGGATATAACCTTTATGTGTTTGAAAAGGCTCAATTAACTACGCCTCTCTGTTAACTCTATATTCTTATAGCTACATACACAACTGGTTAGCAATATAAACACTATTGTCTCGTTTCACCTCAACGATATTCTTAGTTTGCCAACATGAGTGTTAACGTTAAATATCACCAAAGCTGACATGTGACTGAAAGTCATTGCGCACCATAATAAGAATGAAAACTTCTAAGCTATAACCCGATACCGATTACCTCTTTCACTGACCTGATGGCCACCATGATAGTTTCTTCTCTTAGTTTCAAGTTTCAAGTTTATTAACCCGGCAAAATACTAAGTCGCCCATCACACCAGGACATGAGATAAATACATGATAAATTTGATCTTTTTAAGTTGCAGAGTTAAACAAGCAATTAATATAGGAAATTGCTTTTTGATAAGACTCTATAGCATCGTCAGGGATTTTCATTTTGTTCCAATCGCGAGTTGTACGTGGCAAGAATGACTGGTAATATAAGTACGTTCAGCAATAGGTTTGGTAAAGCTTTCGCTTCCTGTCTGCTGCCGAGGTGCCTCTTGGTGCAGGGGTCACAGCTAACGTTGCTAGAGCTGGGGATAAGTTAAAAACGATTCCTGAAAAGCTCAATAAACGCTGCTTTTCACGTCGGAATTTTAGAGGTTTTCAATTTAGTTTTGCGATAAGAGAAATGATCGAGATGTTCCGTTCATATTGAGGGATGCCATGCACAAAGCGAGCTGCCCGTCTCTGTACCATTTCCAGTAGGTCAGTAGATTTGCAGTAAACGGGTCCCAGACTGCTGCGGCTTATTCCAGCTGGGGTCTTACTAGCGTTTTGTAGGCAACCGTTTTGGTAGTTTTGTCACATCCGTAAAGTTGTCGCTTTAGGGCTCCTAGGGTTCCTGTGGCAGTTGAAGCTAATTTTTCTATATGTTTGGTCCAGGAAAGATTTGAATTTATGAGTACACCTAGGTATTTAATGGTCGTTACTCTTGGTATATTTGATCCGTCTAAGGTATAGAGCGCATCTCCAGCGACTGGTGAGAGAGATATACGTATATGGTTCGTCTTGGTAATGTTTAGAGGCATTTTCCATTTCAGAAACCATTGGAGTATTTAATTGATGTCAGCTTGGAGTTTAGCGTTTGTTTCTATTCCCTTGGGTAGAGCATTGAAGAGAACATGATCACCGGCGAATAGTTTAGATTCCGATGTAATCCCTTCTCCAATGTCATTTATATATATGAGAAAAAGTAGCGGACCCAGGACTGATACCTGGGGAACGCCTGACAGTACTGGATGATCTAGAGATTTCTCACCCTCTAAGACGACGGAGAGTCTTCTATTTTCCAAGAAAGAGCTAATCCACTTCAAAATTTGGGTGTTTATGCCAAAGGTGCGTAATTTAGTTTTTAGGAGTTCATGGGGTACTTTATCGAATGCCTTTGAGAAGTCAAAAGCGACTACATCTACAATTTTTCGCTGATCCAGGGCCTGAGCCCAGTTTTCGATGCAAGTTAAGAGCTGTGTTTCGGTGGAATGGTTTCTTCTAAATCCATGCTGAGAACTTGTTATAAGGTGGTATTCATCAAGATGCTTCCATATTGAAGTCGTTAATATATGTTCCAGTAATTTACATGATATACTTGTGAGGGATATAGGTCGGTAGTTTGTGGTGTCCTTCCTGTTTCCTGATTTATAAATTGGGACGACATTTGCCATTTGCCAATCAAGTGGGACCGTACCCGTATCTAATGACAGTTGATAAAGTTTGGTTAATGCCGGTGCTAGTGCTACAGAGCAATTTTTTAGTAGCACAGGTGGTATATCATCAGGTCCCTGGCTTTTGTGCGGACAAAGGCCATTGAGTAGTTTAAGCACCCCTAACTCCGTTACCATGATGGGCAGCGTCGGAGGAGCTCTCTTTGGTAGCAAGGGTACTGGATCAGTGTCGTCTCGAATATGCACCGATGCGAAGTGCCGACCAAAGAGTTCGGCTCTGTTTTTGGCAGGGAGTAGGGTACCTGATTTGTGACTCGGGATTGGTAACACACTAGAGCGGATAGACTTCTCCGGTCGCACAAGTTTTAAAAATTTGCGTCTTCCTGGGTTTTGTGTTAGGAGGTTTTTGTAGTATGTGATTCTACTTGCTTTCAGCAAATGTTTGTGTTTCCTTCGGGTGTCTTGAAATAAATTCCATTTATCAGCTGAGTTTGTTTTCTTGGCTTGAGAGTACTGGCGTTTAAGACTCTTTGATTGTAGCTTCATTGTTCTATTAATCAAAAATGTCTTGATTAGAATCAAGACCTAAAAAGTATCGATAAGACTGAGGTTATCACTTGTCTGATGAATTTTTCTTTTTAATTGAAACTTAACTGCATACTTAAGAAAAAACAACAATTGTATTTCAGTGGATTTTTTTCGAACCAATTAGTACAATACAAAAAAAACTACAACCAAACAAAAAACCCTCCTTATATCTAAGAGAGCTACCGCTCTCATAGAATTGATCCATGGAACGTGGTTTCTTATAGTGAAAGGTCTTCTGGGAGTAAACTTTTCAATAGCCTTGTGGATGCTATCTTTAATAGCCTCCCAGGCGTCATTTACAGAAACACTTGGTCCAGAAAATATGTCAATCAAAGTTTCATTTAAATAGTTTGTCATAGCATTAAAATCTGATTTATGGTAAAGTAGGCTTGCGCATCTTGGGAGCCTTGTCCAACATGTGTATTTTGCAGGTTACAATTTCATGGTCAGTAATCCAGGGTAGAATCCTTACATCCGAAATGGCAGTAGGATGAGTTACAAATAGTAAATCTAAAATATTACCTCCAGAGGGGCAAAGTCTTGTTGGTTCAGAGACTAGTTGCGTAAGCCCCTCTTCCAAAGAAGCATGGAGAAGTTCCCGCTGAAACAGCGAGGTTGTTTTCTGTTTTTCCCAGTCTATATCTGGGCAATTAAAATCGCCTCCAATGGTGATTCGAGATGTTGGGTAGTTTTCACGTAGGGAGCTTATGTAGAGAACCAGGTTTTCCATTAACTGTGTATCATTATTAGGTGGGCGATAAACACAGGAGAAGATGACTGAGTTCTGTCTTGAGTTTATTTGGACGGTTATTGCTTCCAAGAGTGCCGGGGCTATGTTTATTCTAGGAGAGCGGTCGCTCTCTTAGATAAGACTTGATACTCCCTCTAATGCTAAAGGGGGTTCTTTGATTGGCTGTAACTTTTTTCGTATTGTGTTTGCCGCTTTGAAATTTTTCCAGTGAACTAAACTTTGGGCCCTACTTTTGTGGTTAAAATTTCAAAGAGATCAAATAAATAGTTAATTCTATAATGAAAAAAGTTGTTAAGGGTGGTTTTAGAATTCATAAAATTATGAAGACATTTGGTGAAATATACAATATTCTACCATAGAGATAACATGGGAATTTTATAAAAAAGAGCATTTTCTCAGAAGGCATATAAGGAAAACTATTCATTCGTTACGTTTGGGAACCATCTTAAATGAAAGATAATACTTCATTCTACCGACTTTTCAAGTTTCATAAATATCAATTAAGTTTAAGTCTTGATTTTTATCATTATTAACACATACTTTGACTTACGTTGTTTTGGGTATTGGAGTTACGGCGTTTTACCACTGTTAGAGACACGCATTTTAGCCCTAATTTTTTATATTGGACTACGGCGTTTTTGTCGTAATTCACGCCGTTAGAGGGATATTAAGCAAGAAAAACATGGCGTTTGAGCTCTTGTAGGTGCTTTGCCCGGGTGCTTATAGGTGCTTGTGGGTGCTTGTAGGTGCTTGTGGGTACTTGTAGGTGCTTGTGGGTACTTGTAGGTACTTGTGGGTACTTGTAGGTGCTTGTAGGTGCTTGTGGGTGCTTGTAGGTACTTGTGGGTGCTTGTAGGTACTTGTGGGCGCTTGTTGGTACTTGTGGGTGCTTGTAGGTACTTGTGGATGCTTGTAGGTGCTTGTGGGTGCTTCTAGGTACTTGTGGGTGCTTCTAGGTACTTGTGGGTACTTGTGGGTGCTAGTAGGTACTTGTGGGTGCTTTTGGATGCTTGTGGGTACTTGTAGGTGCTTGTGGGTACTTGTAGGTGCTTGTGGGTACTTGTAGGTGCTTGTGGGTACTTGTAGGTGCTTGTGGGTACTTGTAGGTATTTGTGGGTACTTGTAGGTATTTGTGGGTACTTGTAGGTACTTGTGCTTTCTTGTAGGTAATTGTGGGTTCTTGTAGGTACTTGTGGGTGCTTGTAGGTACTTGTGGGTACTTAAGGGTACTTGTGGGTGCTTGTAGGTACTTTTGGGTACTTGTGGGTACTTAAGGGTGCTTGTAGGTACTTGTGGGTACTTAAGGGTGCTTGTAGGAACTTGTGGGTACTTAAGGGTGCTTGTAGGAACTTGTGGGTACTTAAGGGTACTTGTGGATGCTTGTAGGTACTTTTGGGTACTTGTGGGTACTTGTAGGTACTTGTGGGTGCTTGTGGGTGCTTGTAGGTATTTGTGGGTACTTAAGGGTGCTTGTAGGTACTTGTGGGTACTTAAGGGTGCTTGTAGGAACTTGTGGGTACTTAAGGGTGCTTGTAGGTACTTGTGGGTACTTTAGGGTACTTGTGGGTGCTTGTAGGTACTTTTGGGTACTTGTGGGTACTTGTAGGTACTTGTGGGTGCTTGTGGGTGCTTTTAGGTACTTGTGGGTACTTAAGGGTGCTTGTAGGAACTTGTGGGTACTTAAGGGTGCTTGTAGGAACTTGTGGGTACTTAAGGGTGCTTGTAGGAACTTGTGGGTACTTAAGGGTACTTGTGGATGCTTGTAGGTACTTTTGGGTACTTGTGGGTACTTGTAGGTACTTGTGGGTGCTTGTGGGTGCTTGTAGGTACTTGTGGGTACTTAAGGGTGCTTGTAGGTACTTGTGGGTACTTAAGGGTGCTTGTAGGAACTTGTGGGTACTTAAGGGTGCTTGTAGGTACTTGTGGGTACTTAAGGGTGCTTGTAGCTACTTGTGGGTGTTTGTAGGTGCTTGTGGGTGCTTGTAGGTGCTTGTGGGTGCTTGTAGGTACTTGTAGGTACTTGTGGGTGCTTGTAGGTACTTGTAGGTACTTGTGGGTGCTTTTGGATGCTTGTGGGTGCTAGTAGGTACAGACTGTTAAAAAACTCTTTGCGCGTTGCGTTTTTCGCACATATTTTATTATATTTCAAAAACTATTCAAGCTAGCGCTCTGGAATAAAGTGCGTTATAAAAGTTGTGCATTTCTCTTACGTATTATACCCGTTCCAAAATTGTGCTTTGCATACTTATAACGGAAACCGGATGTGTCAAAATTATCAACTTTGGATTCCTTGGGGTCGATTCATATTTGAAAAGTGTTCACCAAATTCAATTCGGATGAATAGGTCACGAGTAATCAGCCTTTATTCAAAAACTGGCAAACTTGGTTAGAGTGGCGATAATTCATAATCGAGTATTGAATCTTTGTCGTAATAATACTTGTTTGATGTTATGACACTTTATGCCTTTATATATGATTGGTCTTTTGGCACAATACTTTGAAACAAATCAGACGTTCATTAAAGGGATGGTGCAGTGGAAAATAAAATAATTTTTTATTGATTCTTCTATAAGACCAATCTGCATCGTGAAACATCCAGAAAATAACACCGAACGATTTTTAAACGACAATTAGTTTGAAATTTCATGGATAATTTTAAATAGGGATCTCCGACCAATCGCGTAGCGCCCCGCCTTTTTATCAACAATTTTCTCTTGGCACGCTCCGTGTTGAATAAATTTATCGCGAGACTGGAAAAAATTTGCACGATGTGACATGGAGTGTGCCACGAAAAGGCACGGCGTTACGGGATTGGTCGGAGCTCCTTTTTTGAAATTATTCTTAAAATCATAACCTAATTTGAATATTAAAATCAATAGGAGGTATTTCCTGAATTTTTCTTTATGCATGCTGGTAGAAGAATCAATAAAAAAATCACTTTATTTGCCACTTTCCACTCCCTTTAGGAGAAAACTCGCGTCTTTTGAAAAGGAGAAGCGGTTTGAAAATATTGTTATTTGGGCCATGATATCATAATATTTAGAACTCATATAAATTACGTCAGCGTCTTTAGCCCGACTCATTGCAACCTAGCGAAAATCTCATTCATGATGGCATATGCGCAGAACGAGATCCCTTTAAATAGACAAATTCGACTATTCCATATATGAAACAACTTCAGAGGAGATGGCTTCTATACTAAGAACATTCGCTACACGATTGAGCATCGCTAAACGGAGCCTGGGTGTGCCTATAGCCTCCAGCGTATAGTGCAAATGTGAGGCTTAACAATAAAGCCGACTGAAACCAAAGCATGGGCAAAGGCGTATATCACAACTGACGTTCAAAGCTACCGATGGAAAAGCCTAAAAATTAAATGAAAAAAATTAAAGCCGGTAACAATGTTCACAACTGAAAAAACAGCTTACAGCTAAAATTAGCCCGAACGGTAAAAACTTGAAGTTGGTCTTTCTGCGCTCTTGGTCTGCTACTCCTTTCGATTATTGTTTATGGTAAGGACACTAACTTTGGGCATCGAGGCGTAGTTAAAAAAAGGCAACAATGCAGTTGCTTGCTCGATCATTTATATAAATATATTATCTAGGGCGCGACGGGGTAAATGCTGTTAGGGAGTGATTGGGATATTAAAGAATTTTGTGTTTAAGACTTTTATTATGAAGGAAAGAAGACATGCCTGTTTTAAGAAATTTCGGAAAACTTTTAATATCTTTATTGATAATTCGATAAAAGTTGAAAAATATTAATAAAATTTGGACAAAAATTTTCAATTAAGAAGACTTCCTTCGAGTTTTAAATTTAAGATAGTTCGTTTGTTTCATTGGACTATTCATTACAAACAAGACTGTCACTTTCAGTTTCAATTGATGCCTAATATTTAACTGGACCTCTACTAGCCCTATAAGGGAGGGGGAAGTGGAAAGTGATTTTTTCTACTAATTATAAGACAGTTCTGCATAATGAAACATTCAGGAAATACCTCCCATTGATTTTAAAATTCAAATTAGGTTAAGATTTTAAGAAAAATTTTAAATAAGGACCTCCAACCAATCGCGTAACGCCCAGCCTTTTTGCTTTCGCTGTCTATAGACTGCGGAAGCATTGCAATTACCCCTTTCGGCTTGGCGTCTTCTCCCCCTTTCTGCCCCCTATTTTTCATGTGACCTGGCAGAATCCATTATAAATAAAGTTACTTTCACTTTAAACTTCCCGCTAGAAATTTGAAATTCAGTGACATCTATACGAGGTTCTGTAAATTTTTCACTATTGAAGAATTAATGTTTTGGCACAACCGGGATTTGAACCCCCGACGTCTCTATCCACATAGGCACCAGAGTAGAACGCCTTACAAACGGAGCTATTGAGGCTTAGTACCTATCAGCGATTTTCACCAACAGTATCTCACTCTTCCTTCGACGGCAGGGTGAGAAATAAGATGGTGGCACTGGGCAAATGACCAGTTTAAAATTTTGCCTTGACTAGTTTATTTATTAAATGCTTGGGGGTCTAGTGGTCACCGTGACCACTTTTTAAATTGCCCTTCTTTATTAAAAAATAAATTCCTGCAGCACTGTACCATGGAGTAGTTTTGATGCATATACAGTAAAAGTTTACTTGGAGAAGCCTAACACAACAATTAGTCTCCTGTTATACTACTCCATGGTGGTAAGCAATGATTCAATGAAGAACGGAAGGGGAAAGTGACGGAACGCCGTTATCCGGAGCGGTTAGCACCAGTGCCTAGTAGACTAGCTGCGATGGGCCGTTGCTATTTGTGCCCGGGTTGCGGGCAGAAATAGCATAAAGGGTGCTAAATTCGCCCGGGTTCCGGGCAGAAATAGCGGCCGACTAATGCGAGGCTAAAAGTGCCCGGGTCCCGGGCAGAAATAGCCGGCCCACAGTGGACTGTCTATATCTGCCCGGGTTCCTTACTGATGCAAACCCGGGCACAAATAGCGGGCCCACAGTGGGCCGTCTATTTCTGCCCGGGTTCCCCGTTGCGGTAAACCCGGGCAAAAATAGCTGATGAATGCTTAATGGCTTGTTTTGCCCGGGTTTTTGGCTCATTGTCAACCCGGGCAAAAATAGCGAGTCCACAATGGGCCTTCTATTTCTGCCCGGGTTCCACGTTGCGGTAAACCCGGGCAAAAATAGTCGATGATAAATTTATGGCTAGTTGTGCCCGGGTATTTTGCTCATTATCAACCCGGGCAGAAATAGCGAGTCCACAATGGGCCGTCTATTTTTGCCCGGGTTTTTATAATGTGCCGAATACCCAGAAAGAATCGTTACGTTGTTTTTATAATGTGAAAAATACCATGAGAAGAACTGGTAGGAAACGTGTTTTTAGCGGACGTATCCATCGTATTCGGTTGTTATGATGATTTTTTATGGTATAGGTATGTATGTTATCGCTATACACTACCAACAAAGGAACCCGGCGTTTATAGCCGTCAGGGCATCATAACAAATTAAATACTCCATTAAGTAGCAGATATCATTTTAATTTAGAAATATAGTGATTCTAGAATTTTATGAGTATTGTAAAATAAGCTGTTCTTCAAAACAGTTCTTCAGATATTAAGCTTTAGTGATAATTGAGAGGAATTTTCATTATTTGGTTAAATATTTGTGGATAATGAAATTGTAATGCAGTTTGAAATTAAGTTTAACGGATATGGAATATTTGGTTTTAATTGCGTAGTTCAAACAATACACCACTTTGACATTACCTAGGGCGCCACAGCAGGCTACTGCGAACTAGTACTTATTAAGATGGGCAGGGAAAAAAACCGCGAGGGGTTGCGCTTTTGCTAGTAGGGGTAACAAAGAGCGGTTCACGGGTAGTTGAGCGGTTTTCAAAAGAGCGTTTTGCAATAAAGCGGTTCCCAAAACAGCGGTTTGCAAAACCGCGTGGAAGCAAAACCGCGGTTGCTGTTTCCGCGTTTCTCAATACAGCGCTATTTCCCAAAACAGCGGTTGCTGTTTCCGCCCAAACTGTGATTGATAGGGAGGGAAATCTCTAAAATATAATTTTTTGGAAAAGGCATTTTATTTTGGGAAGTCAATGAAGATAAACAACCATATTTTGGAAAAGGCGTAACATAATGATATGATAACGTGGATAATGGATAGATAATGCCGAGCTCTAATACTTTTACCTTCAACAATACGAAACAACGCTCAAGATATAAACGCTGTATTCAAAATGCGCTAAAACGAGAAATGGCTATAATGGCAAACGCGTTTATGAAAAAGCCGTTTTGGACAATGCTGTTTTGATAACATACCACAAAGAGCAGTTTCTAGTCTTTCCCCTTGCGGCGCTTCGAGCGCGGGGCATCGGGCATGCGCGCAACAGAATTTCGAAGTGGTGTATTGTTATGATTAGATATTTCACAACAAAAACGGTATAAATGCAACATTTTGTAACAAACAGCTAAAATCAAGGACAATGACGACTCGAGTTCAAATTGAAGTTTAAAACTCATACTGGTAACAACACACATATTAGAACCCCATTCTGAATGTATGATAAATGTCAGAAATACGACATTGCTTTTTAAGTCACAAATTAGAATGATGGTTGGACGACATTTTACTCGAAATAAGCGTTCTTCTGATCTGTTCCACCCAGAATAATTAAAATGCTAAAAGCTCATTTTGTATTTGTTTGCTTTAATTATTTTACATGGGAAAATTTTTACGAGAACAGATTCTATAAGATTTCATTTATGAAAATCTGACCTCCTTTTATCTCGAAACGCCGCATTTATACCTTTTTTGTTGTAAAATATTTAATCATAATTATTTGAACTAAGCATTTAAAACCAAATTTCCATATCGATTAAGCTTTATTTCAAACTGAAATACAAATAATAATTTGTAATTTCTAGCCCTTTTGGGTTTGAATAGGTGTCGTTGTTTATCCAAAGATTGTGCATAAATGCAGTTTCTAAGGACAGCGAAGCAAACCTCGTTTTTGTATAATAATTGTCCTTTTTTGGGGAGAGACGTTAGTAAAGGAAATAAATTAATTCTGGAATTGTCAAACTCAATCCAACATAGAGTTTGAATGGTCCGAAAACACAATGCACTATATAAAAGCACACATTGCTAAACATACGTTCAAACCTCGTGAAACTAGCTGGCAATTGTAAATACTCTCAAAGTATTTCATTGTGATAATTTTAACCTTAGCTTTTGGAGGACAAAAAGTAGGTCCAAAAGTATTTTGAAAAATCACCTGACCTTAATTTTTTGAATATAAAATGGTATATTTTAGAGCAAGATTTGAAATGAAAATTTAAATAAAATGTACCGCGTGAATTAAAAGGATTTTTTAAAACCTATACAAAAAAAGATCAACTTAACATTTCACTACGAGAAATGATATACTTTAACTTTACAGCCTTTGCTAGTGCTGTCAAGTTACGTTGTTTAAAAAGTGTACCCCCTTTGATGAAGAAACCTTGGGTCTAACTCGGAAAAATTCACCCACCTAGTAATGTTAAGCTCCAGAGAGATTAAAATTACAATTTTGGATTAAGTATCAATAGAAATCTCCTGACGAGATTTTCTTAATTACAGTTTTAAAATAGCAAGCAGACGGTATTTCTACCTGCATTATGTCTGTAAAGGTGGTAAAGTTACACTTCGAAATTGGCAGCTGCATTTCTACTGTTCTATAACTTTTGCAGATCTGTAACATATGTATGAATGGGGTTGATTTACAGTTTCAAACTAGCAGCTGGTATTTCTTCTTTTGCCTAGGGTTTGCAGAATCGCGCGGAATATTATTGCCAGGATAGAAAATTAACAGTTAATAAACAGAAAATGAAGAAATGACAACCAATTTGTCGGTCTAGAATTGCTGTGAAATTTTAGCGTTTTTTCAGGTGCGAAAATTGTAGCCATAATTTATATCTATTACAGCGTGGTAGCGATAAGAAAGCGTGTATTCAAAAGAATTACAGCTTAAAATATTTGTCACTATTGTGACAAATTGCGCAATCTACATACGAATGTTTTTATCCGACAGCTCTTAAGCTTTAAAATTATATTTAACTAGCTTGCTAGAAATGGACCACAGTTTAAGGGTCAATTAGAAGAAAATTACTTTATATGTTTTTTTATAAATACTGTTACTTTGTTTCTTCATTTTTTGTGTATTGTTTTTCTCGGGAACCAATTCTGATAGGCTTATGCCTCCAGTATATGAAAGTCAGTAGACCACAGTTTAGAAGCTAATATAAGTCTCTGAAGTGAGGGATACGTGCCAGTGCTGGATTATTCAATCCCTAATTTGAAAAACAGCCAATTATTCGCAGCTTCTTCTTGCGACGGGTTGACTTTTCGACACGAGCTGCTTTAAAACACGGACATAGTTTGAAGAAAAGTTCCAACGTTACTACTAAGCACGCCGGAATTAAACTTATGATGAAAATGCTGAGCAAGAGACGCACTTCGCTTTCGTTTTTGGTGTAGTCCAGGTCTTGGACGTGATTCTCTGTCGAGACGCATTTCTTGTTCATCCACGCGAAGGCTTTATTAATCGCCTCGTCGCACAAGCACGATGAAGCGGCGTACCGCAAACTGCAAAGGAAAGGAGCAAATATCGTATAACATCTTATAAACGCAACATTATATGGTCTACTACTGTTTATTTTAAATGAAATGCTTTTAACTTTGACATTGAAATCATTACGGGTACTTTGAAGAAATATTCAGATAATTGTTGCTCGGATTTTCTCGCTCTGCAAACCAGCATGCTTGAAAACCATCAAAACATTCGGCATTTGAGAGTTTTTTTAAAGGAAGATCTTATACCAGGAATTCATAGATTTTAGGAGCCCTTTCTGCTTGAACTAAAAGGGACGAGATGTAGAAACCTTCACCCTTGACGTCAGGCATAATGGCTTTGAAATGTTAAAGATCACAAGTAGAATATATCTATGTGGAGTATCTTACTAAGGAAAGGCTGATGACTTTAAACCTATTTCTAACTCCCTTTAAGCCTAACGCTCCAGAAATTATTGGCGATACTGGTACAAGGATGACGTATCTCTCGCAAATTCCATTTGCTCGAGGGATAATTACTTTGTCATCACAACCCCTTTGACGACTCGTGCATCATCTCAATATAAAATACAATATCTATGGGGTAATTGTCTTACGCAGTATCAATATATTGATCGTGCAGAATACTTTGGTAAAGAGGGGAATTAACTGCTTATCCCCGTTTTGTGGGCAATTTTATAGTAGAACGCTATTCGCTCCGGAATGGGGGCTCTATCTGTGGTAAGAGATAGAGCGTTATAGCTTTATTACAGGCTTACGTTTGACTAATTCGTTCCAAAGTCTCCTTGTCAATTGTATGATTTTGTGACATCATGAACCCAACGGAATCTGTTTTCAAAGGAAAAGGTGACTGGTAAATTAAGGGACGTCCGTCGTTTTCCTATTTTATTTCTTCTCTACAAAACTTCTCGAGACCAGCCACTTCTTCGTGCCAGTCGATATAAACCAATTCTCCATTCACGACTTTCTTGAAGCGATTGACACCTTTCTTCGGGAAATAATATCTTTTTCGAATTTTCTTTCCAACATTACCGGGTATTCCCTAATTGAATAGGAGATATCATCAAACAATTCATTCGCTAGGCGAATGAGAATTCGAGGGACAGGACGAGACTTTGTTCAATAAATCATCATAAAAACGTGTTATCTGTCACTCTGTACAAGTATCATTTTTCAATAAAGCGCCGAAAAATTACTCACTCTAAAAAAGTCTAGCATGGCATCGGAGCCATGCGTCAAGAACCTGACGTTTTTAACTTTCAGGATGTCGCTTAAATGATTCATTACAATTTTCTGCCCCACTAAGACATCGACTGTTATATAGCCCAACACGACAATGTTTAGAACTATCAAACTCGAGTACCAGATATTCAACAAATGCGCCGAAACCCCGTGGACAATTTTCACCTCAAAACCTTAAATTAAAATATACGTGTCAACAGAAAAGTTTAAAATATATTGGTGGTGCTTTGTCACTTTGCTGAAAGAGTGGTGCCAAATACATCCACATGTAAGACCCAAGTTTGTTTGACTTTTCGAAAGGCTTTGTTAACGCCGAAAGAAGCAAAATAGCGAGAAAAACTAATCCGAGAAACTAAAAAGAATAAAATGTATACTGATAGGTTGAATTGAGAATTACGGAAATATTTTTCAATAATAAAAACAAAATTAGGACTAGTCTATGTATTCTGTTGTCTTACCCATAAAGGTATCGTTATAATATTGGAAAGAAAAGTATCACGTTGCGTTTGAGAAAGCTGCGAGAACATGGTGACTTTGGAGTAATAGATTTCAGTCGCAAATAATAATTTTTTAATACGGTTATACGAAATAACGTTCGGGAAGGTCTTCAAGTCAAAACTACCTGGTGAATCCTGAAATAAATGCAGGAATATATAGTTTCTGTGACTTCCACACTCACTTGAGGGTGTTTTGGTTAAGCTGGTGGCGGTTCTAAAGTTTTACCCATCTCAAATTATAAGAGTCAGACATTCAACCCTTTAGAGAAACGCCCTAGAAAAGGTGTTGTCTCCCTTCCTTGGGCTTGCCCTTGGTTCGGACCTTTCCCTGCCCCGTCCCGCGAACGTTTTCCTCGGCCGCCTCGCCCCCCGCCCAGGTGTTGCTATGGCTCATTCCCAGCTCTTGGGCCGCGCATACATTTTTTTGGACCGTATGGCACTGCTGTGCTCGGAGGGCGATCCCCCGGCCCCTCGAGCCTTCTGCTGCCTTCGTCCGAGCCCTGTCACCGACCACCTCCTGGCTGGGCTCGCCGCTGACGGTGTCCCACCTCTGTCACCTGCTTAAGGGGCGTTGCCGGGCCCGCTGGCCGATCCCGTATGCCTTGACGGCGGTTCCGCAGGTACCATTTTGGGCACAGGGATGAAGGCCGGAGGGGGGCGCTGTTGATGCCCCCGCGCGCAGGTGCAGCGCCTAATCAAATGCATTCTGAGTGTTAACCAGTACTTAATGAATTAAAGGAAGTGGAAGAGTATCTATACGTTATGTATTGTTAAACCCATAACAAAAAGTGGAGTAAAACTAGTGTGAGTGATGATGGTAATTCTTGTTTGTGACCCTTCATCTGCTGGCTTCTTACAATCACTACACATATTAAATATAATTAAAGAAGGCGAGACTTACCAAGCCGTACACCTGCTGATAGGTTAGGCTAAAAATATAAAGGAATGCGCATCATTAACCATTATCAGCGATTTTTAAGGCTTTGGCTGTATATTTTGCCTTTGAGTTTTGAAAGGTCTCGCGCACGATGTGGAATAATTTATAACAGCTTAATATTTTGAATTTGCAAGGCAACCGACGTTAAACGGTACGGCACCCCTTCCATTCGAAAGCGCAAAGTATGGAACGCCTTTGGTTTTGTGATATATAATATCTTATTTAGCTAATCAAGAATAGATTTCTTCTACTTGAAATCTTAAACAGGTTATTTTCTTTGCCATTGTGCTTGAATTAAATGGGAGGAGGGGTACTGACCGTCACTTTTGACATCCACTTAGCTAGGACCTTTGAGCTGCGCCACGACTAATGGGATCTATGAGCGCTTAGTCAGAATGTAAACAAGTTCTATTTGCGTGTTCTGAGCGAGTACATTAGGGTCGAGGGTTGTCCTACTTAAACGCAAGGAAAGAGGAGCGGACCATTTAACAACGTTTCAATATATTAGTATGGGGTCCAAAGCCTTTTAAAGATTTTAAATGAAATAAATCTATGTGTTCCTGATCTAATAAGAGTTCCAAGTAGTCTGTTAAGCTTAAAGGTAGGTTAGATGGAATTAAACCATTAAATATTTATCAAGGATATCGCTGAACATATTTACTTCAGATTTCTTCTTATTGCTATCATGATTTCAGCAATAATTCCATCGTAGTCGTCAATTACGGGTTTATTAATTTTGCTTCGATCAGCTCTCAGATAAATTAAGGGATAAAACTGAAAGACAAAAAAAAGATCGAAATTAATTGACCTGTATGTCGAATAGCATGGCGGGTCAATTTAATAATCAATGGACGGTCCCTTGAAGTGGGCAAATTCAGATTTAATTCCCTAATAGCTTAGTACGTTTACCACACTGAGAATAGAGCAGCTCGTCATCGGATATCAAATTAACATTTCAAAACGAGTTCTCGACCCGAGATCCGCTCTAAGGTGATCTGTTTAAAACGACTGTGTCGTTTTTTATGATGTTATAGAGAAAATTGGCGAGTGATGTCGAAGCAATTGGAATTAACCATAAGTCACTCGACGCCGCGATTAAGCGATGGGCTAAGTATTCAATCAGACTTCGCTCAAAAACTCATTTAAATTGGGTAAATGCATCATACCGTGTGTAAGGAATACAGACGAATAGTTTTAGACCCTTCCATCATCAAATATTTTACTTGAATCCACTAAGAGCTCAGCCAAAATTTCTGATCCTTAATGCCTGAACGAAAAACCAATTCTTCAGTCTTTTCTTCTCGCCGAATTTGAATTTCGTTCGATTAAGTTAAAAGGCTTTTCTCAAAAAGATTTAAAGTACCACTTTTGAAAAACGATTGAGTGTGTTCGTGATAAAGCGCGGTGCTGCACTCGACAAACCCTTTTAAGACAATGATACTTTCGCTTTTTTAACGAATTTGAAGAAAAACCATAAAGGAAACTATTCTTTCTTAACAATACAGTAAATCCGTTCCGCGTTAACTGAAGTGTATTCCTGTTGAAGTTGAGCTTTAATTCCTTGGCTATACTTTCATTATATTCTCTATAAAATGAACCTTTTCTTGTTGCGCAACAGAGAATGTTCGCGTTAGGCTTTTATCGTTACTCACGCGGAAGCATTATGATTATTGTAGCTGTAGTTAAATGTATATTATTTATAAAATTTTAATGAACTTTCGAGCAACAAGGAACGCGCACTTTAAGGGTGGAAGTATACAGGGTGTTTCTGATAAGCTTGTCATAAATTAAAGTGTGTTCTTCAACTTCTTTGGGTCAAACTGAGTGTAAAGTGTCAAATAACATGGGGTCTACAACGCTTAGTTTCGGAGGCACGGACCCCCAAACATTGACCCCCAAAACGTGAAAAATGTCAGGGTTTCAAAGAAAATGTTCCGTCCCTTTTCTCGAGGACTGTTTCTAAGTTTCCTTTTTCACCAATGACTGGACACTTCATTTCGACCAAATTATCGTTGGCTAGACCGTCAGGGGAACAAGCCAAGAATGGATAAGAAGGGCTGACTTCAAAACCAAACTTCGTTTACTTTTAAATTAGACTTTTTTTAAAGCAACAAGAGTTTTTTTCGTTTATAATTCCATACTGTGTGAATTCATTTCCCTTAAAGTTTGACTGAAGAGCTTTTCGTATTTTTTAGTATAGACCAAGAGCCAGAGGCCTGGATCTTACCTCATAAAGTACAAAAGGTCTGACTATTGGAATGAGTTTAGTTTTGATGCTCATTAATAGATTTGGCCGTCTTACGCGTCACAGCTTGGGTTTTTGAGGGGGGCGGGGTCATGTTTGACCCTAATGAGGTATGATTTCTTACCTCATGAGGTACATGAATAAAAATGGTGGCAAATGATAGAGCTGGAAATGGCGATTCCAATTATATGAAATCTGACGTCATCAAAGGGGGCCATCAAAAAATCAGACGGGGGTTAAAATGGTCAAATGAGGTATGAATTCTTACCTCATGAGGTACATGTATGAATCCGGTGTTGTTTGATAGATCTGGTCGTGCTAAATAACAGAATATAAAATCTGACTGGAAAATACGCGGCTAGGTTTAATCTGACGGCCTGAATCTTGCGTCAGACTATGACAACTTCGTGCCTCATAATGCTAGATTCCCACTCGACCGAAAAAAATCGGCGGAAATCACACAGCTGACGGTAGAAATTTTAACTTACGCCGGCGTAGACCGTTCACACTACGACTGAACGTATTTGGTTCACGTGACAGATTTGAGTGGCTTCCACAACATCTACTTCGCACTCTGAATTGGTATCTTTGTCCCATTTTCGCTTAGATCGTACAAGAAGGGATATTTTCTAGCCTCCTCGATAAAGTCTTCCTTATTAACGTCTAATCTCTTTTTCCTTCCATTAGTTTCATTTTTATTTCTTGGTGGCATGTTTCCGATAAGCGTTGGTCAAAAAAATAGCGGCTATCAATCGATCTCGCGTATGCGTGCGCTCTTGAAATTTATGTCGTAGTCAGTGGGTTAATATCATTGCCTGAGACACAGGCGTAACGTCGAACACGACCAAAAAATTGAACACAACTTACTCCTGGCCGAGCGGAAATTCCGTCGGGCTGGGCGTAATGATTTTTCGGTCGAACCCCTTTCTGCCGGGCTTCCGTCGTGTTTTCCGTCGAGTGGGAATCTAGCTTAAATGTAGCAGGGGTTATATTGTAAAAGCAGCCCCACTGATGTCAAGTATATTAAACTTAACTTGTTAGAGCGAGTTGACTCTGATTCTAACGAGGTAATGTGGTAAAATATTTGGGACTCTGATAAACGAGATGAACTTAAATCGGCATCGTTTCTAAATAAAGCTATTTCAATTCGGGGGGTAAGGAGAGTTTTTGAAGCAAACGAAAGTACAAAAATACTATTACGACCTTAAATCTAAGAAAGCGGCCAATAAAAGTACAGCATGATTTTCACTTGGCGTAAATCACGACTTTTCGCCCGACGTCAAGCGACAACCGAATAAAAACATGGTTACGCTGGACAAAAATTACTTTGTGTGGCGATATTAGCTTTCTGTTTTTTCGGTCGCGTTCAACGTTAACGCTATGCGCGAGTCAATCAGCAATAAGCTTGAGTCTTGACGTCATTTTCAACCACGCGTGTTCGGAAAAAGACGTCCGCGCTCCGCCATGTTTTTATTTATTTCGTTCCTAATCGAGTCGGTTACTAGTACAAATCCCAGAGAATGCCGAAGTTCAATGCTGAAAGTTTTATTGAACAGGTTAGTAACCATCCATATATTTATGATATTTGACACAAAGATTACAGAAAAGAAAGAAAATAGATGGGTCGCAATTGGTGTAATGTTCAGTTTATCTGGTAAGCCTTGGTTTCATTATTTGCGGGAACCACGCTAAGTGAAAACGCTATAACGCTGGGCGACAACGTGAAAAACAAATCTGACGTTTGACGTCCAGCTGCAAAGTCGTTTTTTTCGGTCAAGTGAAAACCATGCTACGCCACGCAAGGCGACTGTGAGAGTAAATTTGGTGTGACTGGCTGCTGCTAGAACGGAACTGACTCGAACTAACTGCAGTCGGACCTTTTACCCAGGATTCCTTTGGTTTATTTCGGAAAGGCCTATTAACTGAATGGTGACCTAGTTCCTAGCTCTTTAGAAGAAACACCAGAAAATGAACCTCATGACTATGACGATAAAACCGTAAATATTGATTATCAGACTGATTCGGATGATGAATCAGATGACGTTTAAAATGTAACATTTTTGTATCTCTCTTTGCATTAAATAATAAGTGAACGTTAGAAGGTTTCATTGAATGAGTTTGAAATAAAATGGGCCTGTGTAGAGCTATATCAGTTGAAGGGGGAAACGTCACAGTTGGGCCTGCCAATAAACGGAGCCGGTTTTCACCCTCCCTCCGTGCGGCCGTGGTAGAACTCTATGCTAAAGTTTGCGCACAATAAGGCACCTGGGGACTGGCGAAACCCTGCCTCAAAAACTCTCCTTAACCCCCGAATTGAAATAGCTCTGTTATTAAATGATGCCATTTTAAGTTCATCTCTATATCACTTTCCAAATATTTTACCACATTACCTCCTTAGAATCAGAGGCAACTCGCTCAAACAAGTTAAGTTTAATATACTTGAAATTAGTGGGGCTCCTTTAACAATATAATACCTGCTGCATTTAAGCAAGATTTCCGCTCGGCCGGGCGTAAGTTGTTTTCTATTTTTCGGTAGTGTAGGCAATGATATTATCCAACAGACCGCGTCATAAATTTCAAGAGCGCACGCATACGCTATATAGATTGATAGCCGCCATGTTTTTTTTTGTCGGAAACATGCCACGAAGGAAGAAAAATTTAACTAATGGAAGTAAAGAGGTAAGATGTTAATAAGGAAGTCTTTATTGAGGAGGTTAGATAATATCTCTTGTACGATCTAAGCGACAATGGGACGGAGATACCAATTCAGAGTGAGAAATAAATGTTATGGAAACCACTCTTACCTGTCACGTGACCCAAAAATATATCTTTCAAACTCAAAATTCAGTCGTAGTGTGAACGGTCTACCGCCGGACGACGGCGTAAGCTAAAATTTCTACCGTATGCTGCGTGATTTGCGCCGGTTTTTTTTCGGTCGAGTGGGAGTCTAGCTTTATGAGGCACGAAGCTTTCATGGCCTGACGCAAGAATCAGGCCGTCAGATTAAACTTTAGCCGCGTATTTTCCAGTCAGATTTTATATTCTCTTACTTAACACTACCAGATCTATCAAACAACACCGGATTCATACATGTACCTCATGAGGTAAGAATTCATACCTCATTTGACCATTTTAACCCCCGTCTGATTTATTGATGGCCCCCTTTGATGACGTCAGATTTCATATATTTGGAATCGCCATTTCCAGCGTCAAGTTTCAAGACAACATGACTCGGGGCTAATTCTAAGCGCTTGTTGCGTGCAATCAATAAAATAATTTTACTGCCCAAGCGCATCAATTATCCCACAATTATTAGGTTTGCAACAAAAATATCAACAAAATTGTTTCAGTTCATAGGACAGAAGTTGTTATTTACTTGTTTCATAAATCTATAACCCAAGATCAAGCTAGATTATTTTTATACATAATTGGAATGATATTTGATATTTAAAAGAGAAAAAATAACCGTAATGTATATAGGCCGGGGTCACCTTACAATAAATTTAGCTAGCCCAGGCAAAATGTTATATGGCCGGGGCCATCTTGTTCAATTTCGAATCACGTTCGGGCAATCAAAAATATTGTTCTGGGGTATCGGAGTGGGTACCCGAATTTCGTCGAGTATTCGGAAAATTAGGCTTAGCCAAAAATGGTTGTCGGGTAACAGTCGGGTATTAAAAGTTATCGGGGCAAGGATGATGGGGAGGATTCCCAAATCTGAGAGAAATGGGCGCTAACTGAGGTACAGCTCATTTCAGGTAGCACAATAGAAAATGAGGAGGAGTACTCGGAACAAATGACGTGTGGTCTTCGTGATTCGTCCGACATATACCACCCGCCGTTTTCCCTTGTATATCTCCCCCATTTCATAGCGTCCCCCGGACCTGAGCTATTCCACAGTTACATGTCTACCTCTCCCAGATTTCCGTGATCGGAGTAATTAGGGTTGAATAAATACTTCCTTCAAAAATTCCCTCAAGTAAACTATTTTTACCATTAAATCTCAATAGTTGATATTATAAAAGAGGTGGAGCTTACAGAGAAAATGTTGCCCTCGACGTCATTTTCTACGTCATCTCGCAAGAGAAAATTAAAGCCGACCATTTCATTAAAGCATAGCCCACTCGATCACGCTGGCTGCTCGAGCAACAAGCGTGAACGAGTGGACTATACTTAAAATGATCACTTTCTTAATAGCGTTAGGCCTTGGCTACTTAGCTTTATTCAAGCTCATTTTAAAATTTAAGTAAGATAATGAATCAGTGTGTTAGCAATTTTTAGTCGTTTAACTCTACCCTAGATTCACTAGCGTTCCTATATTTTCTCAGTTGATTGTAAACCCCCACTCTCTTTTCCCCCCTCCTTTTTTTGTACGCGAGCCTAAGGTAAAACGCGAGGGTCGGGACATGTTATCATGTAAATCATTCAGTGTATTAAACTCTTATTATTTTCAATCCTTAAACCTGACAATTATTTCGATCAATAAGTACAAGGGAGCTATCGAGAATGCTCTAACATCTCAGAAGTGGGATCGGAACGGAAAAATAATAAGAAAACGAGGCGATGCGAACAGGTTTAAGCCTAACAAAGAAATACACGGGTAGACGCCATGAGGCTTTCGAAAGTTTCGACTGATTCATGGAATGCCCTCATGTGAGAAGAAGTCAAAAAAAACTGCAACAAGGGTTTATTATACTTCAAGGGCGCGTAAAACCAAAGAAATCCAACGTTCCCCGGATATATGTCTTTTATGCAGAAGTAGTAAGCCGTTTGAAATTCAGTCTGGAGCACGATTAGTTATACCAGCCAAAGAAGAAGCTATTGTAAGAAATAACGAAGAGACCAGCGTCCAGGTCAACGAGCAGTTAATTCAAGGATACGATAGCGACGAAGAAGGAAGCATAACTAGTTGCGGCGACGAGACTTCGAATCAAGAAAGTAACGAATCCGACGATTTCGGATTACAAGAACTATTTTCTATACCAGCACTTTATAAGCGCCACGCTAAGAAACCTCTTCCTAAGGAAACGTCCAACGACTCGGACAAAGAGGATCTAAGAAACGGAATTGGATCTCACACGAACGAAAAGGGAAGATCAAATTCAACGAAAGCAATGTCTGACTACGAAAACGAACAAGAACAGCAAGGGGCAATCCCTTTAGGCGCCTTTCAAGAAGCAATCCAGCAAGCAGTAGCCGCAGCCGTAAGAGCCGCGCTAGATGCAGTGTTACCTCCGCAAGGTGGGCAAGTACCGCAAAACGCGCCTCAGAACGCGAATTACGTCGAGCATCATCATTGGGGAGGACAAAGTCAAGTCTTACCCGATTTTGATCCTGAGACGGCCCCTCATCAAACGAGTCGGATATGGGTAAAGAAAGTTACCGATACTGCCGCAGCCTATGGATGGTCTGACAGGGTAACCGTAAGCAATGCATTTCCGCGTCTAAAAGGTACAGCGAAGATTTGGCTGGAAGGACTAGACTCCGTAGTCCATGCCTGGCCAGAATGGGCGGCTTTACTAGAAAGATGGTTTCCACCTCCCAAGAGTCTACAAGCTATGCAGAGAGACATGGAACGACGGGTTAGGAAATCGGGCGAAAGTCTAGAACGTTATTACCACGACAAAATAGCCAAGGCTAGGTTGTGTGGATTGTCAGAGGCAGCGATGGTTGAATATTTAATCACGGGATTGAATAATCATGCTTTAATCAAGTCTCTTAGCGTGAGAGATTTTGCTTCACCACCCAAGCTGCTTGTTTGCGTCAAGCAACTAGAAGAAAGACTGCGTTTAATAATAATAATAATAATAATAATAATTTATTTATTTTGTCCACTACGGTCTTGCCCGTTACAATGCGAGGCCAAGTCAAAAAATGACTTTTAGCCGTATTCCATATTTTATGCATAGTTATTAAATATTCCTTTTATTTTGTTTACATTAATGTTATGTTTACTTTTAACATTTTTAGTTGTAATATATTAGCTTAAATATAAGAACAAAGGGAGTTGGACACTAGTGTGTTGAAAATTTAACATTAGGATTAAGTATAATAACATAAAAAGAAAAAAAAAATCTACACTTAATCACACATTAGTTTAAATGAGTTATAAAATTAGAGTTAGACATTAGAGTAGATATATTTCTAGAATTAGATTTAGACGTTAGAATAGATAGATTTTTAGAATTAGACTTAGACATTAAGGTAATCCAATTCAACCGTTCTCATATGTTACCGTTTAATGAATACTATTTAAAATATACTGCCGCGCTACTGTTTTAAATTTACCTATGCTTATATTTAGGGAAGGGTTTAGGTTATTGAATTGCTTGGTCATTTTACAAAAGATAGAATTGAATTTTGTAGAAGTGCGCGCGTATTCTATTTCCAATAGTAGGTATTGTCGTGTATGGTGCTTTGACGGTGTCCGTAAAAGAAACGGGTTAAATATGTTAGATTTTAGTGATTTAAAAATCAATAATAAACAAGCAAATTCATATATTTGATAGATAGGAAGGACCTGGAGTGATTTAAATATCGGGGCGGTTGGTGCCAGATATGGTTTATTGTCCACTATTCTTAGAGCTCTTTTTTGAAGTATTAGTAGTCGATTCAGATTGTATTTTGATGTGTTGCCCCATATCGAAATGCAGAATGTTAGGTGAGAATAAATTAGCGCATAGTAGAGCTGAAGTCGTATTTCGTAGTTGAGAATCTTTTTGTTTTGATAGATCAAATAGGTACCATATGCAATTTTCTTTACTATATTATCTATGTGAGTATTGAATTTTAGATATGGATCGTACCATATACCGAGGTATTTATATAAAACAACTTCCTGCAGTATCTTATCTCCTAGTCGAATGCTGGTATTGTTGTGGCGGGGCTTGTTAATGTTGGAGAATATCATGTATACGGTTTTGTCGGTGTTTAACTCAAGAAGATTTTCTTTAAGCCAGGTATCTATTTTGACGAGTAGCTTATTGGCATCAGCCATAACTTGATTCAGTTCTGAACCCCCGTTGACACTAACCGTGTCATCCGCATACAGGGTTAAAGAGTTCTCTTTGTCGATCGCAACTATATCATTGATGAATAGGTTGAACAAAAGTGGAGAGAGAATTGATCCCTGAGGAACTCCACATAGCACCACATTTTCAGAGGAGACTTTGCCATTAAGTTTGGTTTGACTCTGTCGCCCTTGCAAGTATGAATTTAGCCAGTCATGACTCTTGCCCCTCACACCCGTGGAATATAACTTTCTCAGTAGAATTGCATGATTAACGGTATCAAAGGCCTTTCTAATATCCAAAAATACTGCCAAAGCGTAAGAGTTTTTATCAAGTAGATCAACAATATTTTTATAGACCTTTAGGTTAGCTACTTCTACGCTAGAGTTCTCTCTAAATCCAAATTGTTTATTCGATATCAGTTGGAACTTATTTACAAATTTCGTAAGCCTGCTATTAAAGCATTTATCAAAGATTTTGGCAAAGACTGAGAGGATTGAGATCGGTCTGTAATTATTGGGTGAATGCCTATTACCGGATTTGTGTATGGGCACAATAATTGATTTTTTTAGACGTTGCGGGTAGTGGCCTTTGTCAAAGGACAGATTTATTAGGTTTGTGAGAGGCTTTATTATCAATGGCGCTACGAGTTTTAGTATTCTTGGAGAGATATCGTCAAAGCCTGCGGCAGAGTCGCTTTTCAGAGATGAAGCTATGTTACATACCTCCGATTCCTCTACTTGGAAAAGGGCCATAGTATTCGGTAGGTTTTCGACTACTGGCATATTTTTGTATGCGCTCGAAGATTGGCCTTTGTTAGTTTGAGGTGGGTTAAAAAAATTGTTAAAGTAGTCTGGGGTGTTTTCAATCAATGCTTCTTTTTTAAGTTTGCCTTTCCCTAAGAGGTCATTGATTATTTTCCATGTCTTCTTCGGGTCAGCCTGGCAGACTTCCAATGCTTTTTTATAATAGTTAGTTCTTGCATCCCTTATCATATTATTGCAAAGATTTCTTTGGTCTTTGTATTGTCTTATATTGGTCTCAGTAGGGTTACGTTTCGATATTCTTTTAGTCCTTCTTTTTAATTTTATGGCACTGAGTATGTCATTAGTGATCCATTTACTGGAATCACTTTTTGTCACCTCATAGTAAGGGAATGTAGTATCGTAAGCCTCAACGAAGAAATCATGGAATTCATTAAATTCAGTGTTTACGTCTACGGCATGTACCGTGGGTTTCCAAACTTTGTTTTGTAGTATATTAATAAATTTAGTTATATTGTGTTGCGAGATATTCCTGATTTTAATTTTAGGTTTAGTTTCTTGGAGACAGTGACAAGAGATTTTAATTGGGAAGTGATCAGATGCATCTATGTTGTTCATAACCTTGACTTGCGCGGTAATATTAGTAAAACAGTGGTCGATTAGGGATGCGCAAGTTGCCGTTACCCTTGTTGGTTCAGTCACCAATTGGTTTAGGCCATAGCTGCTTGTCAGATCTATTAGTCTCTGCGTTGTGGTACTGGTTTCATTTAAATTTATGTTAAAATCTCCAACTATGACTTTTCGACCTCGCGGTGGTCCCATTTTTTCGATTACTGATTCAAGCAGTAGAAAGAATTCGTCTGATAAATGTCCCGTTCTGTATATAACTGCTATGTATAGATTATTTACTCTAATTGTGTGCACTTCGCAGACTTCATTTGAGATACAGGCTTCCAGTACTACTTCGAATTTCAGCTCCTTCCTCAAGTAAAACCCAACACCACCTCCCCCTTGATATGTACGATTCCGTCCAGTAAAAGTTAAGTTTGGATATGATTCAAAGTATTCGCCCCTGAACCAGGTTTCCGTTAAGGCGTATATATCAATTTCACTTTTTGGGAACTGGCATTCACTTAATAGGTGGCAAAAATTGGCTTTCACACTACGAATGTTATTAAATATTATATTAATCATCTGGAGTTAATTTTAACACCCGAACTTTTTTATACAAAACTAGAAATTCAAAAACATTCATAAAAAGTTGAAAAAAAAACAGAAAGAAAAAGCAAGAACAGAGTTAAATTTTTATAACTACATCATTGGCAAAGTCGTATTTAAATGTGTCCAAATCTATATTAATCGAAGTGCTATTGATCCATTTATATCGGCTTGGATGTTTGGTTTTCGCAAATTGTCTTAACTTGTACCTAGCTAAGTTTTGGTTAGAAGTGTAGTCATGTTCTAGGAATATGCTTGTGCCCTTAAGCATGGTATTTCTAGTGAGAATCGACATTTTTGTGTCATACGTTTCCGTTTTTAGAATGACCACTCTGTTTTTACCAGCGAGATAGGGGCCTTTGCGATACACCTGAGATTGGTTTATAGGGATGTTTAAATTGAGATTTTGAGTAAATATGTCTTGGATTTTTTTAACTAGTGTAGCTCTGTCTTCGATGCCACTGTCCGGAATACCCCTTATGACTAGATTATTTCGTTTTATCATAGCCTCTAAGCTGTCGATTTTCCTTTCATTTTCACCAAAACGGCTTTTAGTTCGCGATTCTACGTCTACAGCATTCTGTTCTATGTTAGAGATGCGGTCCTGTATAGCCCCCATATCTTTAATTGCGTCCTGCAAATCCGCAATTGATCTTTCCATGGTTAGCTGTCTTTTCTCAATTGCCACTACAGATGCTTTGGTATCGTTCAGATTCGTGCTTAATCCATCTAATTTATTCGATATCTTTCTAAGTTCTTTGAACAGGTCCGCAGAGCTGAGTTCCGTTTCTTCTCCCGAGTTAGTGTTAGAGTTCGCCCTAGTCTTAGTCATAATGGCCGTGGGGTTGCGCTAGTCGTGGTGAAGAAGGATTTAATTACTTAGATGGAAGTTTGACTGAGCGTCCAGGGTCAGAGGGTCTTGAAAGGGTTAGGCGACCGGCTGGAGCAAGTAGTGGTTTCAGATTCTGGTAGGCCTTAATTTTAGGCGACAGATAATTAAATAGTTTTTTTCACTCGACACTAGTATAGTTTTTTTTATAGTATAGGGCTTATCACTTTTATCCTACGTTATCTATCTGTGCTTTAATTTTTAATTTTTTTTCCCTACCTTATCTATCTGAACGTTTTATTTTTTAATCGACTTATCTTTTCGGAATGTTTGCTGTACGACGCCTTGTCTACCGGATATATTGGAAGTAGGGTTTCCGGGTAATGACTGCTCCGGCAATTACTTCCGTTAAGGTGAATGAGAAAGCAATTGTCCCTGTCTTCAAGCCACTCGTCACGGTATTAATCGGCCGCACCACGTTTAATGACCGCAGTAGGTTAATTCACTGTCCTTTTTTTTTCAACGCGGATAGAACTCACGATCACAGGTATAGTTAAAAATACTGTTTGAGTAAATAACTCAAGATCACGGGTATAGTTAAAAATATTAATTGGGTAAATAACTGAGCAGGCTTAATAAAACTTCGACTTAGCACAGAAACACGGAGCGAAAAAATACTGCGACCGCACTCACTGACTGCCGAACTACTACTACTGCTGACTACGAAAACGAACAAGAACAGCAAGGGGCAATCCCTTTAGGCGCCTTTCAAGAAGCAATCCAGCAAGCAGTAGCCGCAGCCGTAAGAGCCGCGCTAGATGCAGTGTTACCTCCGCAAGGTGGGCAAGTACCGCAAAACGCGCCTCAGAACGCGAATTACGTCGAGCATCATCATTGGGGAGGACAAAGTCAAGTCTTACCCGATTTTGATCCTGAGACGGCCCCTCATCAAACGAGTCGGATATGGGTAAAGAAAGTTACCGATACTGCCGCAGCCTATGGATGGTCTGACAGGGTAACCGTAAGCAATGCATTTCCGCGTCTAAAAGGTACAGCGAAGATTTGGCTGGAAGGACTAGACTCCGTAGTCCATGCCTGGCCAGAATGGGCGGCTTTACTAGAAAGATGGTTTCCACCTCCCAAGAGTCTACAAGCTATGCAGAGAGACATGGAACGACGGGTTAGGAAATCGGGCGAAAGTCTAGAACGTTATTACCACGACAAAATAGCCAAGGCTAGGTTGTGTGGATTGTCAGAGGCAGCGATGGTTGAATATTTAATCACGGGATTGAATAATCATGCTTTAATCAAGTCTCTTAGCGTGAGAGATTTTGCTTCACCACCCAAGCTGCTTGTTTGCGTCAAGCAACTAGAAGAAAGACTGCGTTTGACTCCCGACGCTACGGATGCTCAACGAAAAAGAACGTTCCCGGAGCGAACGAAAGACCACCACCAGGCAAAAGAATCAACGTCTGAAGAATCGCCAAAGCAACCCAACGGCGGAAGGAAGATGAAATGGAGGTTTAATGAAAAGGGTGAGCCTTTGTGTTATAATTTCTCTAATTACGGACATATGGCAAGAGATTGTCCGAAGCCTATGCGAAAGCCGAAATGTGAAAAATGTTTGAAAGTCGGTCACGCAACCAAAGACTGTAACGCCGGGGCGACGAGGACCATTCCTAAAGAAACGTTACACGTAGATTCCAGAGAAAAGAAACTGAACGAAAATGAAAAGTATTTTAAAGAAGCCCTAGTCAACGGACAAGAGGTTAGATCATACATCGATTTGGGAAGCAAATGCGTCATCATTAGGAAAAGCGACGCCCAACGACTGAAGCTTGAAGTCCAGCCAGTGGACGAAGGATTAGCGATTGGAGGTTACGGAGAGGGAATAACCAAACCAGAAGGCAAGACCCGAGGAACGATTGAGGAAGATCAAGTTAAAGCTACCGTCGAAATGTTAATTGTCGAAGATCACGTTCAGAGTATCCCGTTATTAATTGGTCAACCTTTCACGGAACAACCCCACGTCACAATCGTTAAGCGTCAGAACACACTCAGACTTTTCGCAGAAGATAATCGATCGGAATCGGAAGACGACTGTCTGAAAAATCTTCAGATTCCTGAGCTGCTGGAACAGGCTGCAACGTTATGAGCCAAGGACGCGAGCGTTATACCCCCAACTACTTTGGGTTTATTGAATTTACTAGTAAATACTCAGCCGGAGAAAGGTGCAGATAAATTCGTTAGGGGTTTTGTTCCTTTGTTATACAAGAAAGGTTCTCTATTTATTCCCTAAGAAATGGTCGAACGCCATGTTTTTTGCGGATTTTAATCTTCGATAGATTTACCTGATTGGCACTGTGAGTATTGACTAAGGCATCTGACCGCGTCATTCAGTGGGTTGAAGCGCACTACTGAAACCCGGGTATGGTAAGATTTATGTCCTGTACTGCCAGAGTAAGGTTTTCATTTCAATAAGATAAAAACTAAAATTCCACTTATCGCTGTCTTCGTAATTAGAGCAGAAAGAGAGTCCATGACCCAACCATATTTGAAAGTATTATTTTCGACATTTCCATCAATAACGAATGGTATATGACCAATAAACTCTTAGCTAGAATATTTTCTTTAACTAGTAATATTATATCATCTGTGCTTTGATTAATTTCCATGATTTTGGCGTTTATTGCAAAGTAAACCAAATCCAATTTCCAAAATCACGGGGTAAGTGCAAATTACAAGAACATCAAGTGTAGCATTAAAAGGTAATCAAATAGATTTAATAGTTCGAGATAATTAAGGGGACGAACAAAGATTTATTGTTTGAGAAAATCGAAGCTAATATATATAGTGTAAATCTTACTTTAGCTTTTATCAGCGCGTGAGACTTGAGAGAAAATTTGATTCAAAGGCTCTTAACTGAACTACAACATTGATTTAGTTTGGCAAATCTTTCAGAAAAAGCTGGTTCTATATGTTTTAACATAGACTGTGTGTTAGCTGGTACTAATTCTTATCATGGATTCTACAAGAAAGTTGTCTTGCTATTCGTAAGTACTCCGGTTATGTTTCAAATTTTCTGTATAGGAATGTGGACACTAAGGTATTTTTCTCGCTTCGCAAGTTCGTTTGCTTTCCCCGCGAGAGTTACGTACACAACAAATTCGTTCGCACGCTTGTAACGCCTAATATTCTAAAACCTTATTTGAAATGAAAACCTTCAAACTATACCCCTCAACTTGCTAAACTGTCGGGGCTTGCGAGTTATCTTGAGGTGGAATGGCTTCTGCATGTAGTGATGAAAGGTATAGGCTTAAATTTCATAATGAAATAAACATTCCGAGGGGATACTTCGTACAAGTTTGTATTTATTAAACTCAAAAACAAACTCCGTCTCAATCGAGACATAAAAAGGTACTCCTTACTATTTTACAAGGATTAATCAAGATTATATACACATATTTACAAATTTATAGTGCATGGCACTTTACACTCACTGTGGTTAATCATTTTGGCGCGTTCGCTGTATAGTTGGATCGCGTTGGGCAAAAGCCTTTTTATAAAATTCGCCAAGCGGCACAGCATTCTGCAAGGTGCGAATTTGGAGTTGATGAACCTTGGCAATTACACGGACGAAGTATTGGGATAAGGGAGAGTAATAGTGAACGCCATATACCACCACCTGTCTGTTAAAAACTTTGAAAGAAACTTATATTCATTTTATTGGGAACCTAAAGATTTAGAATCGCTATAGATTAAGCTATGGTAAAACGCTATATAAAACCATGAGTTAATAATATGTCAGCTCCCTTTTTGCCAAAGTTGTCTTAAGCAAGAATTACAATTGAAAGTAGAAGAAGAAAAAAATTATGCGTCCATTGCATACAAGTTCCACCCTTCAGGTATTTATGGAAAAAGTGAAGGAATCTTTCATCTGTGTAATTTGCCAGGAATTTATCTCGGATCCAGTAACGCTAAATTGCAGGCACATGTTCTGCCTAAAGTTGATAAAGAGTATTGTAAAATAAACAGAAATTGCATTTTTTGGAAAGACATTTTCCAGAAAACTATTTCCCCACTAAAAGACTTTTTTCGTGAAAATCAACGAGTGCTATTTATTGTCATATTTTATGAATTTTTAAAGTTTTTAATATATGATTTATCAAAGGAAGTGGCGGTTTAAAGCCATTTCCGACTTCGCAAAAAAATTTGCCATCCTTTTTTCCTTAAACGAAGAACAAGAACTCCAACGGAAAGCATTTATCTACACTATCGTAGCCCTAATTGTCAAGCTTCTTCATAGGTATTTTTTAAAAAAATAACGCAACAAGTATATATTATAGCTAACTACACTAAAATTATAGAAGGGATCAAGGGAGTCGGTTTTAATCTTCACGACCAATTACCCGAAAGCGTGGTTCGATGTTTCGAAAACACTTGCAAAAAAGAGGCATTATGGACCAAGCCCTTGTGTCTGCCTTCAAATTATTTAAAAATGTTCCCACATTGCGGAGATTCAACTTATTTGGAACCACGTTTTGGCGTCCAAGGTTAGATGCTATATTAATTTCAGGGTTCGCAAAGGCGGTGGAATTTTTACCTGAAAGATGGACCTTATTCTATGAGGTTGTTTACGAATGTTGAAACTCTGAGAAAAAAACCATCAAATGAGACTGATCTTTCAGCTTCAATTGTCAGCCACAGCGCCATTGCGAGCGCAGGTAAATCTCATCACGTTAATAATAATTTTATGCAAATAGGAGGAATATCGAAATTGCCAGAGATAAATGTAGACGACCCTTATTCCCAAAATGAAAACGCTATTTTAGAAGCAAATAAAAGAAAATATTTGATGGAAGTTAAAATGATTGAGGAAAAAATGGAATCAAATTTAAAGAAAATCAACAGTTTAAAGCAGAAACTTGCTGAAGAACAAGATAGCAAGAGGTTGGGGGCTCTGGTGAAAGATTCCATGACTCCTTCTGACTTTCCGAAAGTCATTTTGGGCAGAATAAAAGTTCATTTCGGCGACGAAGATTTTTGCCAAACCTTAAAAAGAATTGATGTAAATCAAGGACTTTTTATTGATTCAGGTTAGTTAGACATTCGAAAATGCATTGGACCAATGCAATGTTAAATGATACATGTGGGCCTTTAGGTGATGGCAACATGCGTAAGTGTAACTTTGACAGTTAATTGGTCTAATGCCCTGTGGAATGTACCTACACGAACGCGTTTAGAGGATACATATACTCTCTAATCTTTATATTCTTTTAATTATATTTATTCTTCTAGAAAATGAAAGTGAGGATTCTTCGATTCCAGCCACTCCTGGAAGAAATTTCGAAGGTTGGTGATTTACTTACTATTATTTAAAGAAACGCTAACCTTAAAGAAGAAGGTTTGGGAGAATCGAGTTGCTCGACCACACTAGAACAAAGAAAAGCCACACCTTCAACCGAAACCTCCAAAAAAGAAAAAATGAAATTCCAAATGATCATGTAATTGAAAAGTCAAAGCTTAAGGCAAACAAAAAAGATAGAGGAGGAGAAAATACAAAAAATTCAAGACGACGAAAGAAAGAAGTTACAAGCGGAAGAAAGAAAAAATTTTCAAAGGACAAAAGAAAAAAAGTTGCAAGAGGAAAAAAGAAAAATGGTAGAAAAGCAGAAAAGGCAAAGAGGATAAACAACAAAAGGCCAAAGAGGATAAACAAAAATGCCGAAAAGGAGAAACTTCAAAACTTAAGAGACAATGAAGAAAAGGTAAAACAGCAGATGAGGAGGAAGACGATTTAAGTGAGGAGTCAATTGCACGCGAAGAGTCTAATGGTAAGGGTGAAATTATTAGTGCCTTAAATTTAATTTCCTAATTTTATTCCTTGTATATAGACGATAACCTCAAAGGGGACGAAGAAAATGTAAGGGATTTCATCGGTAATAAAAGTGAGAGTGAAAATTCAGACTCTGATATTAGTTCGGAAATAATTCCAAAGTTTAAGAAGTAAAATTAGTCAGTGTAATATTTTAAAAGAGTACAAATATCACTATTTAAAAAGTGTTTAAAAAGATATTACTAAATTCATTTTTTAATAAATTCATTGTTTTTGTATAATTCCAAAGTTTAAAAATTAAAATTTTGTCAGTGTTATATTTTAAAAGAGTACAAATATCACTATTTAAAAAGTGTTTAAGTTCATTTTGTAACAATTTCATTGTTTAATAAATATATTCATTTTTCATTGAAGAATGTTACAAATTTATTTTGACGATACATTCAAGTTTCTTTTCACTTGCACTTTACGGAGAGTAACAGAGAAAGTAACCCAGTTACTTTAAAGTTACTTTTCGCCAAGAGTTCGCGGAGAGTAAACGAGAAAGTAACTCAGTTACTTTTCACTTCCATTTTACGGAGAGTAACCGAGAAAGAAGTCTGGCCCTGATGAACTCTAATTTTTCTACATGTCAAATCGTTAAATAGCCTGTTCACGACTTTCGTCAGAATTAGGTGGGGTGGCGTAGCAGTTAGCGCTTTTGCCTCGCAGCAAGAAGATCCCGGGTTCGATCCCGGACTGTGGCACCGGGTGAAAATCTGGGAACAAATCCTTCTGCGTATAGTTTGCAAGTTCTCTCCCCGCTTGGTAAAAGGAGTTTTCCTCCGCGGTCTAACCCGGTTTCTCCTTTCCATCAAAACTTGCAGAGGTTAACGGTAATAGTTGGTATAGGGCGCTGTAGGTTAGCTGTGGCATAGGGGCTAGCCACCACCCCTCTATACATTGTAAAGGGACCCATCTGTAAACAAGCCACAGGCTTAGTGTGGAAATCCCTTCATAGACAAAGTTAGGGATTATTAATTTCACACACATTTACGGTGTTTTTGCTTTTGCGGTATTTAGCTTTGCACATCAGCTAAAAAAATATGATTAATGCTTTGCACATCAGCTAAAAAAATATGATTATTGCTTTGCATCACTCACAAAACAATGGATGAAAAGACTTCACAATAAAGGGTCACGTTAGGAAAGGATGAAATCAAATAATTTACTTTAATGCTCGAGAAGTTGACAATAGGGGGAACCATGAGTTAGCTCAAGTTAAAGGGTTGACTTTGGTCCACATAGAAAGATATTCCTGGACGAAACTAAAGGTTTTTCTGCCAAAATTTTGAGCCATCTTGAAACTGGGTGTACCTCGTATCATCAGTTCCCAGAAGAGCAGTTCTCGAAAGAGCAGCCGCGATTCCAAAAAACAGCGGCGTTGTTCAAAACTGCTGTTTTAGAAATATCGGCTGATAGTTTGGAAAATAGCAGTGTTTATCTTGTACCTCGAAGTATCTCAAAGGATTGACTCGTTAAGAATGAGATTTGACAACAATGAAATAGCGGTAAAATAATATCTCGTAGGAATATCATAAAATATACGTAACCCCTAGGATTTTAAAATCATGGAAGAAAATTAAGCAAGAATAAACAAAGTTATCATAGAAGAGGCTTATTAATCATCTTTTATAATTATTTAACGCCAATTTAAAATTTTCACACCAATAATCACCCTGAAAATGGCCATTTTCTGCAATTAAATTGCTTAATCTTCAATTATCAAGGACTCCTAAGACAATAATATTACAAATATAACTTTAATTAAACTAGTAACCTCAACACAACGATATCCAAATATGATAAATATTTTGACTTTTAGTTTTTTTTAAGACTAGCATTTTTAATCGCTTTTAAAAATACAGTAAGGTATTCTCCAAATACCATTGCAATCACGATACTAATCTTAATTAAAACTAATCATTAAGATTCATCGTATTTATTGCGGTACGATAAAAGCTCGACAGATGCCGGGAGTTCATCCGATAAATGTATCTTCAACTTAACTCCGCCCACAATTCTTTACTTATGTAAGCTTAGGCCCCGGTTGTGTTTCTTAATTATCCCGGCCTAATTAATTTAATTATTTAAATATAAATAATTGGTATAAATATTAAAACACCCCTTTTCATCCCTTCAACTTTCCACTTTATTTTCTCAAGTAATCCTTATTAAAACCACCCCAAGCCACCCTTAGGCACCCGCTGAGTAGGATATATTTGGTCAACCAATAATTAAACAGGGTCTTTCAGCCGGGCGATTCAAAAATTCTGTACTTTAGTCAGTACTCAGTAGATCAAATTCTAGTTTATTCGCTAAAATCGAGAATATTAGTTAAAACTATTGATTTAGAACGACTAATTAAAACGGAAAGACTTATTCAACATCTAGTAAAATTAGTCGACGCCAATTTAAAATTTTCGCCCCTTAGGCACCCTGAAAAAAGGCCATTTTTAGAACTTAAACGCTTGAATTTTAATTACCAATGTCTCCTAACACAATATAGATTACAAATATAATTGTAATTAAACTAATTAATAATATAAATCTTTATTTCTACCCTTTGGTAACCTCAAAACAGCCTAAACCAAATATGAAAAATATTCGACTTTTTAATCGCTTTTAAAAGTACAATAAGCTAGTCTTCAAATATCATATAAATCACGATACTAATCTTCATTAAAACTAGTTAATTATTTACATCCCCTTAATTAATGGCGTTACGTAAAAGGCTCTACAGGTGTCGGGAGTGAACTTAACTCCGCCCACAATTCTGTACTTTAGTCATCATAGGCCAATTTATGTTTCTTAATTATCCTGGCTTAATTCATTTAATTTTACCAATATAAACAAGTGGTATTATTAAAAACAAATTACCATGTTTCACCCCCTGTAACTTTGCACTCTATTTCCTCAAGTAATCCTTATTATAACAACTCCAAACCACTCTTAGGCACCCACTGAGTAGGATATATTTTGTCAACCAATAATCAAACCAGATCTTTCTGGCGGGTGAGTTGAAAAATTCGAGTTTATTCCACTACTAATTTCCTTATCAGTCTCACCGATCATTTCCCTAAACCCTTCGACCACTGCCAATGTGTTGTGTTCTCACGCCATAAAGTGGCCGACCTTTCTTCCTACTTTTTAAGCTTTTTGCCCATAGCAAAAGCTTTATACGGTGACCCCTGGAAGCAGGCTGGCTGGCTAGCTGGCAGGACGGCTGGCTGTTTCGCGTTCGCGTACATTTTCGTAAATTTAAATTACGCGGCAGAGCTCGCCGGAATTTGAATCTCCACCGCACTAGCGACATCTATACTAAATTCGATCATATTTTCGACGAGAAGATGCGGTCTCTCGGAGGTACTGCGATTCGAACTGACGTCGCCGGTGTGGGATGCGGATACTTTACGTCTGCGCCACTACGGATTGTTGTTAAGCTATCGATACTTTTCCTATACTTTTCCACGCCTTTGCTTCGAACTGACGTTGCCAGTGTGAATATCCCTAATTTCGGGTTTCGTTAAAGACAATATCACACTGCAAAAAGCGTTAATATGCCTTGGGGCATATCTTGTTTTAATTTAGGTCCGACTCACTGTCGCCAACATCGTGCACCTTTATTCTCATTTCTTCTCAACTCACCTTTGCCATAGTCCAATTATTTTTACCCTTTGACCCTTTTACTTTTATGGATTACTACTGTATTGGCAACCATGCAAATGGTTTTAACGTAGGAGTGTTATATTAAAAAAAAAACTTATAGGTCTAAGATGTGCGTCGTGCTATTGTTATTCATTCTTTACGTCATAAAAACTCAACGCGCGGAGACGCTTTATATTAGATTCTCGTAGCCATAGAAAATATATAGTGTGGGTTCCATAGGGTTCCCTATGAGAAATAACATGGTTGTACCGCGAGTTAGAACCCCCCTTTTCTCCCTACTCCCGGGCAGACTACCAACCGACTAATCGATAAGACTATCAAAAGAGAAGTTGGCCGAATAATCGGTATCGTTCCTTTCAACCGAATTCCCAATGGACCGAAATCCCATTCGACCGAAAATCCCGCAATGATTTTAGATTTCCAGCCCAATGGCTATATTCCCGATGGACCGAAATCCCAATCGTCCGAATATGCCCCTAAAAATACATCAATATAACTTGAAACACTGTAGCCGTCAGCAATTCGGTGGTGTAGTGGAAACGGTGTTGGACTAAGAAGCGATAGGTTGTTGGTTCGAATCTCCGAAAGGTATGTTAATAATATTAAAAGTAAATATTTCGTGATACTAATTAAAACGCTCACTTTCATTCCTTTCAAGGCAAGGGATATATAGAATTAATAAACAAATTGTGCTTAAAATGATGTACAGTCTTAATGGTAGTTCCATCAATGTCTTTAAGTTTTAAATTAAAATTATAATATTTTGGTTTCGGGTGGGTTAGGTTAGGTTAGGTTTGGTTCCGATAATTCGTTGACACCTTTTCCAAAATATGCTCCTTTTAATTAGCTTTCACCTTTTCCAAAACATTCTCCCTTTAATTAGCTGCCACCTTTTCGAAAAGATTTTCCTATTAATTAGCTGACACTTTTTCCAAAACATTCTCCCTTTAATTAGCTGCCACCTTTTCGAAAAGATTTTCCTATTAATTAGCTGACACCTTTTCCAAAATATTCTCCTATTAATTAGCTGCAACCTTTTCCAAAACATTCTCCTACTAATTAGCTGCAACCTTTTCCAAAACATTCTCCTACTAATTAGCTGCCACATTTTCCAAAACATTCTCCTACTAATTAGCTGCTACATTTTCCAAAACATTCTCCTACTAATTAGCTGCCACATTTTCCAAAATATTCTCCTTTTAATTAGCTGCCACATTTTCCAAAATATTCTCCTTTTAATTAGCTGCCACCTTTTCCAAAATATTCTCCAATTAATTAGCTGCCACCTTTTCCAAAATTTTCTCCAATTAATTTTCTGACATCTTTTCCAAAATATTTCTATTATTGCTAATAAATTGTTCGTGGTAAGAGGCGGGCTTTTAATACTCATATAAATAATCTTTTTACCTCCAAACAAGTTTGGGTTAGGTTAGGTTAGGTTAGGTTAGGTTTGGTTAGGTTACGTTTGGTTACGTTTGGTTAGGTTAGGTTAGGTTAGGTTAGGTTAGGTTAGGTTAGGTTAGGCTAGGGTAGGTGAGGTTCGCCGTATTTAAAACGCTGTTAAAATAAGTGCAGTAATACATTTTCAACTCACATTTATTTTAACAATAATAAGTTGTGAAATTAAAAATATATTTAATGCAAAACCACACAGTATGTCTTCTTCCAGTTCAATAGAATTTCGGTCCAATGGGACTATAATAAAATCGCACCTTTGGCTACGTTCGGTCGAATGGGACACCGCAAAAAAAGCCGTTCTGTCGAATGGGAATTCGGTTCAATGGGACCAAAGCGAATAATCGGTTTGTTGAAATGTATTCCTTAAAAAAATGGCCAACAAATGGAGTGTCGGCAGACCGCATATAATTAGAGCTCAGGAAAATTTGTAGAATCACACTGATAAACGCTGTTGGCGAACAAAGTGATTTGACCTCTAATATAATATCAAGCTTGTACGTCTCTAGCCCGACTGCTGAGACTCTATCCCAACTCTCATTAGAACTTCACGTGCTACTGGGGTATTTTTAAATTTGGTGAAAATGAAACTTTATGTTAACATCCCTACATGAAGTCAACAATCGTCCTCACCATTAATTAGCTGCTGGAATCAATTTCTAGTAGGCTCATTTCATTTCTACTTGTCGGTTAGATTTCGCAAGGTGGCATATTTAAATCTAGGTAAAATAATAAATGAATTAAATAAGTTTTATGAGTCGGTGTTTCTGTTGCAATTAGGAGGACCAATTTAGTAAACAATTTCTTGTTCTTCTTTTTATTTTATATGTTTAAATAACGAGAATATTGACAAACATGGACATTTAATATTTATTTAATTGCAAAATACAAGGTTTATGAAAAATGTTTTTGTTCCAACTTTTACAGATAAAACAAAATAAACTATGTACAACGTCAATGAAACACATTTGCTATAAATCGAATCATCGTCTTTTCCAGCGGTGTTCGTCATGAAATTCACCTAAGGACAAGGGGAAATTATCTTGTTGTCAAGCAGAGTGGGCGAGTCACTAGTTTTGTACTGTGCCTGCTTCCTACGTATCGTTCTGTGGAGTCTCAGTTAACAAGAGCATTTATTCCCCTTGCTGTGTTCCCACCACAACTTGGGAGGGGTTGTTCGAATCCATCTATTTCCGTCTAGGGTGAATACCATGACGATCTCCGCGGAAATTGTTGCCCTAAGCAAAAACAAATCGATACTTTCGACATTATTGATGGCATCAACTTTTAGATTAAAAGTTAAACAATTCTAATGATGGCTCTGATTTTAAATCCGAAACAATTTCAAGTAAAGCCCAGATTCCAAATTATAGAAAATCCCAATAAACGCTCAAGCTACCTTCGCAAAGGAGTGCAAATCAGAAACCTAATTTCAAAAGCAGACGATCAAATCAGGTCTTTTTAAACCAAGCTCAAAAATCAATTTCATTTGGATATTTCACGTGAATTTCACTAGCCAATAAAGAGAAGGTAAAAGGAAGAAAAGGGGATATCTCTTTTTTTTTGGCGCGAAGTGACCATTTCGTGTTGAGCCATCACAATTAATGCTATAGTCAAGTTCACCATATGGGATGTTCCCACGATCGCACCTTTTTGGTTTCTTGTTCTCTTTCTTTAGCAGAAATTATTTCCATTACAATAATAACAGTAATAAAACTTCCTTGTTTAACGTCGGCATTTTACTTTGACCGATTTCTTGTTTTTAATTAAACCCGATTCTTAAAACATCTCATTTGCAAAAGGTCCGATGGGAAGATGAAAGTGGTTTCGTAAACTCAAAATTGGTTTCCTACAAAAAATAAGCCTGCTATTAAGACCAGTTTCAGCTTCAGCTTTAAGCTTCCCTCACCTTATCTGCTTCCTTGCGAAGGTAGCTTTAGATTCAAAATCCTAAACAGTTCCATAACCGTTCAGGTTTAAAAATTAAACAATTTGAAAATAAAATTTGAATTGTTGGTTAACTAGAATTGGTGTTTAAGTCTTAAGAGTTAACTAAGTACATCCAATTGCAGACCTGCATAAGAATTTTAAAAACGCTATCCCTTTTACCGCTTGAATTACCGGTAAATAGTAGATGATTCTTATTAATGCACTATTACTGTTCTTACACTCTAAAAAATACTGTGCATTCAAAAACCGTGTATGCTTTTTTCGACGCCAACTATTACACCATTTAAAGTGTTTTTTAACACCATTTTTATGTTTAGTTTAAAAATATTATTTACAAATACTAAATAATTATTACGCATTTATAGTGCTTTATAACATCTTCTTTGGGCAGTCTGTTGGAGTTCTAATATTACTACTAAGTTAAATGGTGTTAAAATTAGGCAAAATCACGCCACGTCACATTACTAATCCAAATGAAGTGAATTAGTTAAATATTTATTTTTCTATATTAGCAGCACGATTGTGGTGTAAAACAAACCCATTAAAAAACCATTTCAAGTCCTTATTTCTCCCATTTCAAGTCCCTATTTCTCCCATTTCAAGTTCCTATTTCTCCCATTTCAAGTTCTTATATACCTCATTTCTAGTCTACATTTACCTCCCTCCCGTTCAAACCTTTATTTATCCCTTTGAAAGTTCCTATTTACACCATTTCAAAGCGGCCCTAATCACCATATTTCTAATAATTGTTTACACCATTTCAAAGCGGCCCTAATCACCATATTTCTAATAATTGTTTACCCCACTTCAAGTCCACATTTACCCATATTTCGAGCCTTTATATACACCAATTCAACCCCCATTTTCCCTATTTCAAGGCCTAATTCATCCCATTTCTAGTTACTATTTGATGCACTATTTTAATTTCATTGAATAAATGGTGGCTTCTTTACGCTTTTTATTTAATCAAATGGCATATAAGAATTTAGCTTCTGTTCCAAATTAGTTTAACACCTTTTATTGAGGTGTGCGAAGGGGTTATTTTATTTAACATAGGTATCATTTGCGCACCTCTAAATGGAGTTTTTTTTACACCTTATTTGTGAGCAAATGGTTTTTAAAGAATTAGCTCCAATTTCATGCTATTTTAACACCATTTATTGGTATAATCGACAGGGTTATTTTAATCCATTGAGCACCTTTTATCGAACGATGTTTTTTGAATACTTTTTTTATTCCATTCATTATAGCACACAGAAAAATCTTGCTTTCAAAATTACAGCAACCTACTGGCAGCACCTGATGCCAGCAGGTTGCTGTTAATTTAACTAAGTACACTGGCAGTTTTTTTCACTGCGTAGTAAATGTTTATTTAAGTGTTTAGTTAACTATCACTATTACAGTTATGCTAGCAGTAAAAATAATAGCACTTAAGGTTTAAAAAACCACAGAAGCCACTGTAAAAAAAACATTAATAGGCAATGTTATTAGTGTTGTTGTTGTGGTTTTGGCAGCAACCAAAACGTAAATTTCAAAATTGCTTGCTGTTTTTAAAACACCACTTAAACTGTAAATTATATTATTGGTTGCTGTTAAAAAGATGGCGCTTAAACCATAAATTTTAATATTAATTGATGTACATAAGACATCAATTTTAACCGTATATTTTAACAAAGCTTACTGTTTTTGTTACAAATTGTTGGGTTTTCTGTAAGACAACCTCAACTCTTTATTTAACAAACGTTGCTGTTATCTTGAACGTTTTACCATGTTAATTTTATGAAGTTTGCTGTTTTGTTCACACCAAGCTCTTATAATATTTCTTTTCGTTGCAGTTTTTTATATTAGCTTGAACAATATATTTTACTATAATTGTAGTTTTTATTACCCCATACCCTTCCTTCATTTCCCTAAAGCCCGCTGTTTTCTTGGGAGTAACTTGTAAATTTGAAAATAGTAGGGCCTTTAATTTTCGAGATTTTACCAAAATTTAAACAGTTGTTTTGTATAAGTCAGGAAGAAATTTGAAAAGCAATTGAATAACAAATGGTTTATTTTGAATTTTAAAAGTTATTAAACGTATTAAAAATCGGCGAGGGTTAGTCTTCCTCCAAATTATCAATTATGTTGATATCACTAAAATGATAAAATAAAAGTTAGATCAAGTATTAAAACATTTTCCTAATTATTTCTCTTAAGTTGTGAGACGTCAAATTGGACATAATTCAAAATTATTTTATTTCAAATAAATAGTGTATTTCGAAAATGCATGGTGAAAATGTTTCTTCAGTTTTATATTATATAAACCCTTTCATAAATATTTAAAACTCTCTAAATTTGTAAAAAGCGATTAACAATTATAAAAAAACATTTTTGAATTAGTCGTAATTTGGCGCTCAGTTTTGGAAATACATATTACCTTTCGCTTGACCATTCATAGTTTCCTAGCTTGTTGATTAGAGCCAAAACCTTTTGGTTTATTGGTGGTGGTTTTTTTCTTGCCTGCGCCTCTTGTGGGTTAATTTTGGCCGCACAACTATTTTCAAAAACAAAAATATTTTTGTAAATAAGGGGTATTATTTTTCGGTAGAGTATAGGACATTACCGTTGAAAAAACTCCAAAAAGCAAGCGCAGTCAGGTGGATAGCTAACATTAACCATGTAATACGTCCCTAAGAGCGCTCCCAAAGCATCCATCAGATGTTCTCCTTTCACATGGTCATTCACAATATGGTTATCTAATGCAACCATGAAGTTGTCAGCCGTAAATATGTCTCTCCCTGTAAAAAAAACAATTAATATGTTGAACGAGGAAAAAACCATTAAAAAACATGGAGTTAAAACGAACCAGATATCACCAGACATGGATGGGCTTTAATTTTCTTTTGAATAGAATTCAGATCAGTTCCTGGCTATAAAATATGAAAACAATATACAGAAAAGTGTCTACAATCATTTCCGACAATAAGATAAAATAGTACCTCGTAGCAAGGAAAAAGGCATTGCTGGTCTTCTTTAAAATGTGTCAGAAGTAATTGGATGATGCAGGCTACAGAATTTTGACTATCGAATGAAAATTTGCTATCATATTTTTTCATGATTTCTCTGATTTCCTTGGTTTTTATTCGAGAAAAAAAACCCAATATCTTCTTTCCATTTTCCATGAAAAATTTCGCGAAGAGACTTCCTATATCTTTCTGGAGCAATAACTGGTTATGCAAGTAAATGCCATAGATTTCAAATAGAAAAGGCCAATTTTCATGAAGTTGTTTCCCATGGAGCTCGTTGTTTAAATCAGCCCTTTGTAAAACATAACTCTCATGAAGCTTCTTTTTCACTACTTCTGTGTCTGGATTGAGTTCGTGAGAAAGGGCCTTAAGGTCGGTTTGAGCCGCTAATGCACTCTCTTTTTCGCATAGTTCAACTTGAGGGTGAGAATTGATGCAGTCTGCTCTTTTAACATACTTGGATTTTTGCGATTTTCTAACATTTGGTATGTTGTTATCCTTATCCCTGGTCATATTTTCTATCCGGGTTTTTAATTGATAACCAAATCTTGAGTATCCACAACCTAAAATTGCTCCATCGTATTTGTCGCATATTGCTTCCGGGTATGCACAATATAACATCTTAGCAATTTCCATAAGCTGGCTTGTCAATGGTCTTGGGCAAACTTTTAAAATATCGTTCAAGAGATCCTGTACAGCATTTTTTCGGGTTTTTTTATTGAGATTTTTCCCACTTAATAACGCACATTTGACACTTTTGCGAAACATTTCTGGATCAATCTTATACATTTCGACCCAATTAGATTTTGGTGCTCTGGTTTGACAAACCTGAAAAAAAAATCCATTTAATGAAGATTAAAAACAATAATGTTTAAATTTAATCTAAGAAATTTTCCACTTTTGAGAAAGTAAAAATTAAAAACTCTAAATGAAGTGATTCTTGCAAATGGCCCTTATTTGTTTACTGTTTTTAAAGGTTATGTGCAGTTGCGCTTGATATAAATTTGATAATTTTAAAGTTAGCGGCAGGGAACAAGATATGGTAGTCAATGCTGTATCTTTATTTTTAAATTATATTCAACTGCCTTTATAAAATTGATTGGAGTATAAGAGTTTTGCTAATTAATGGTGGAAAACACTTAGGGAATTTAATTAGAAAAGGTTATTTTTACTTTTTTGGCTGAGCCACTGGCTTGATCGTCAGAAATCTTCGATATAGTTTCATCACTTGTCCCAGTGTCTTTTTCTACGTACTGCTGAATTTTTCTAATTTGAATAGGCTTCAAAATTGATTTGTCGATATCATCTTGGTTGATAAGGTGAAATTCTGACGGTTTTTCAACTCCTAGCGCTAATATACAATCGAGTACCTTGGCTAGACTAGTTTGATTTTTTGACAGTTGCGGCAATGCGAGTAACAAATGTTTTTCAATGAGAGTCTTAGTTTCCTCTTCACCCGTTTCCATAGCTTCATTACTGGCCATCTGTAAATAAATTTTTACTTCCTATACAAGTTTTAAAACTGTTAAATGTTCTAATTATCCTTTTTACATTGACTCTAATAGCAATTAAATAGTTTTCATTAAAAAAGACGTTAATTACACATTTAATGCATTTATTAAAATATTAAAACCGTTAAGAACGTTAGACGACTTGTTTTGCCATACTGCATTCAGAGGCATGCTTAAAATCTATGTTATTTTCATTTAAATTGTTTCCTTATACACAAGTACCTAACCCTAATGATATTATTATTAAATATTATTGTAATTCCACAATACTTCATAAATGTCTGTCTTACATTTTACAACGAGACATCTCTAAGACTGTGATGTACTCGGTGCTTTAATGAGACGTGTTCTTTCCCATTAAATCGGTACCCTCGTAAAGGGTAGTAGTCATTGGCATCTTTAATCGGTATTATGGTCGATTCATTCAGTTCAGACAATTCATAAACGAAGAGAGTGAGATTTAACACTGACGAAAATTTCCGCATTAGGAAAAATATCTCATTGTTCTTTACTATTAAAGTCTCAAGTTTCCCGAAATCAATGCCATCTTCGGTACTGCGAATGACAATGAAATGGCCTACTTCGTACTCTGTCCCCAAATAAGAGAGCTTGGGGATAGATATACTGTTTATTTCATTTAGATGAAACCTTCCCGCTGCTTCTTTAACACACTCATCGTCAAAATATTTTCTTGAAAATTTTGTACCCCCGTGAAAATTAAAATCCAAATTTGGGCCAAAATATGATCCGCTTGATAAATAGGCTTGGAGTTTTTGGTGCTTGACTGCGAGAGATTTCGTTGGATTTACAAAATTCTTTGTTTGCCTAGCGAATTTTTTAAAAAAACCGTTTTTGCTTTCGAATCTTAGAGTGAAAACCCTTATTAACGGACCAAATTGCAATATTAACTCTGGATAATGTGCAAAGACGTAATGATGTTTAGGTTTAAGTCTATAGTTAGGAAAATACTCTAATAAATCTGATTTGTATTGGTCTAGCAGCCCAATTAGAATAGATACATCGTCTTTCGATATTTTTGGGCCACAAATGAATTCGACAATTAACTTCAATTGTAAATAAAGAGACCACACTGGATCGGATGCATCTTTAACGTAATCCCGCAAAATCATGGAAAGCATCCTAAGCATGCACCAATTTTGAGAGGCATTTCCTGTTAGCTTTGTTGATGTATCTATTTGGGGGCACGGCTTGCTATTAGCGTCACTTCCAAGGTATTTAAAGTGGGTAATTAGAAAATTTAGGTGTGGTAATGTAATCCATTTTTTAACTTTAATCAAGTTATTTAGAAAAAGACGTAGATCGTAAGCCACGATTCCCTCAAAGAGGTCATGGGCTAAACAGGGTGGTAATCCGGGATTACAAACGTGAAAGACTTTCAAAATATGAAATGGGGAATTGAATTTAATTCCTCTTACAGAGTCATTCTCACCCGTGTTTAACTCTAGTACAGCAGATTGGTAATTTTCAACAGATCTTTTTGGGGCTTCAACATCATTTTCAATATCTACATGGTCAATTTCACAAAAACGACAGATTTTCCCATTGGCAAACGCGAGTTGGAAACCCCCTACTTCGTGAGAACCAAGATTATCCCCTACTAGGCAGAAAAGCTTGACATTTGCAAGTTTTCCGTTAGACAACTCGATTCCATTTGTTTCGAGATCTTTAAGATCATCCACCAGCTTACTAAAGAATTTCGTCACACCCTTTTTTTTCATGTCCGATTCCTTGCAAAGAGATATTAATTGAATATGGTCGATATTGGACCTCTTTTCTGGGGGAAGATTTAAGACCGTATAATACACCCCAATTAGTTTATTTTTGGTTTTTGCTGAGCCAAGTGGATTAACTATCTGAAACCCATCTTGAAACACTATTAAGTAGATTGTATTTAATTCCGAAGACCCAAAAATATCGCTATAAACTTTACCATCTGTTACGTCTTTTAGAACATAATTGGAGCCCTTTTCGTAAGTGGGCTTTGGAAATTGAAGAGTTTTTGCTACTTCGGGGTTAGATATGAATGTTTTAAGCGAAGATTTAATAGGGACATAGTGGTAAAATAGTTTTTTCCCTTCGTGGTACCCAAGTGAAACGCTAACTGGAGATACAAAGTTCAGATGTGATTCGTTAAATGCGTCACGGCGATATGCAGTTTTAAAATTGTAGTCATTTGTTGTTTTTAGTAAATCGCTTTCTTTTACTGCTCTCAAAATTTCCGAAACAACGTTTTCGTCAAGTGCCATATCATTAAGTTTAACTCTTAATTTTTTTTCATTGTAATCATTTTCAATATCTCTTAAAAATTGAAACTCTTCGATTATGGTCTGTATGGTTGATACCGGAATTAGCCTTTTCGTTTCAAGTTTTAAATAAAAAAGCCCTAAATTTCTAGCAAAGTGGGTTTCAGGATCAGTACAGTCGGTTTCTTCATTATAATTTATTTTTGAAACATTATTATCACTGTTGTCGAAATTAAACTCAGTGGAGTTTTGGGCAATTTTTTCCGGGGAAGATAAAGATCTTTTTGTGAGATCACGCTTTTCGGGGGGTTCTATTTCCCCTTTGTGATATCGTGATATATGTGCCGTAAAGGAAGATATTATTGTGAAGTATTTTAGTTCTTTGCATTTGTAAGGACAGGCCACGCCAATGCCTTGCATTATGTGAGATTTTAGATGTCTCATTAGACCCTTAAAATTCATAAAACCTTCACTGCAATCCCCAACATAACACTGGATAGAATGCGCTAAATTTGTGCCAGGTATATTTCTTGTGTCGTTTTCAACGTGTGGTCTTTTTCTATGCTGTCTTTGACAATGGCTTTTTAGAGAGTTATAATTTGAAAATGTTTGCTCGCATGAATCAAAGCCGCAAGGATATTGAACATTGGGCACATTCTGGTGGAGTTTGTAATGTTTCATGTAATTTTCGATTGTCTCGAAAGATGAAAAGCAAACAGCGCAGTTTCTCGTGGGCTTCATTTTATCAGAAACCTTTTAAAACTGGGCGGTGGGAGGGGTGGAAGTCTATAGAAAATAAGAGATGTAAAATTTCTATCTAAATATTTTGCTATGGTTGAAGTATACTACTTATAGATTTATCAGTTATAAATATGATACTTTAAAATCCGAGGGGCCAGTCACTTAGAGTAATCGGTGTACACACTGTACCTGTGACTGGTGATTACGCGTAATCTTTAAAATCCCTGCATTTCACAGTGCTAAAATTATTACGAGTAATCCGAAATTGGTGTACAGGGAATCCGAGAGTGATTAGCCCCTCGACGAAATCTAATGTGAAAGAAATAGGTACGTTGCACTAGTTGTAAATTCCCATATAGGCATGGAGAAGAAGCGCGAGGGGCTAATCACTCTCAAATTACCTGTACACCGATTACGGATTACGCGTAATTATTTTAGCACTGTTAAGGGCGGGACGTTTAAAGATTACGAGTAATCGATTTAGTACAGTCAAAGGTACATGCTTCTACACCGATTACGCTGAGTGACTGGCCCCTCGGAGAAGCGTCAAACAACAAGATTCAGTCGAAGCTTTCACAAAGCGAAAAAGCTAGAATAGATAGTTTTCACACATGGAGGATTCATACCATTTACACCAGGAAGCCGGGCTATCTGGAGGACAAAAGCAGACGGGTTTTTGTCCGCCAGATAGCCCGGCCTCCTGGTGTAAATGGTATGAATCCTCCATGTGTGAAAACTATCTATAATTAATCTATTTGGTAATGATTTCGATGGATGGAGAACTTGGTTCTACACTATACTAGGATCCGTCCTTGAAAGGGTAAAAATTATGATGTAAAAATCCCAACTTATTTTTGCCCGAGAGAAAGGCTCGCCTTTTCAGGTAGAGGCAGCGTGAATAGGTGGGTTTCCAAATTCTTCAATCTTCAGTGAAGTATTGAGATAGGCTAAAAGGGGTTAAGAAGACGGGTTTAATGCTAAAACATCTCGCGAGTTGGTCCCAAGGAGCGGTTCTATGGAAATTTTACATTGCTATTGTACAGCCACCTGCAGGGAAATTTTGGCGATCTATTTGTCTTCTTTGCACCTGCGAGTTCAGCTCTTACGTAGTGAATATGGAAACCCACATATAGCGCCAAAGAATATAAATATAAAGAATTCGTGACGTCACTTTGGGCATGGTGAATTATCCTCCAGGTGTCGAGAGGAACATAATAATTTCGTACCCCCGTTTTCTACCCCTTCCCGCTAGATTAGAGTTATGTTAGCATAGGCGACCTCTTCCTCTCCCTGCTTTTGTAGGAACAGAGAGGAGAGAAAGAGCGAGAGAGAATCAGTATAGGCAGCCGTGATCCATGCGTGGTGAAAACGGGGGTAAATCTAGGGAACCCCGCGGTGCCTATGCGCTGCTTTCTTGCCCACAGTTGATGTAGGGGATCACAGAGATAACACGAGGAGGTCAATGCCCCATGCGAAAAGGACTAAAACTAAACGACGAAATGTACCGAAAATTGTTTTTACTACCCCCCCCCCCTATTTTCCCGTTTTTCAGCGGATTTTATAAAGCTCTGGTAGGAATTCCATTCCATAACTTTGTTTTCTGTGAAGACAGCTATTTTGGGTGAATGAATGGAACTGGTTCTCCCGAGGGGCCAGTCACTCAGCGTAATTCGTAATTGGTGTACAAAGAATCTGAGAGTGATTAGACCTTCGGGTTCTCCCTCCATCTATGTATTCAAATTAATATTAAGGATTTTTAACTTTTTTCTCAATAATTATAATTCCCTTACTTTTACTACTTTCCGTTTTTTATGAATTTACTAGAGCAGCTATGAATATTTGCATTTTTTTCGGGAAAAATAAGTTTAGGGAACATACATAACGAGCTAGAGTTAAGCCTAAAGTTTCTATTAATTTTCGTTTCCCTGTTCAAACAACGTACGCAGCACAAAAGTGAACCTTTATGGACCATTTACCTAAAGCGTTTAACCATGAGAGCCTAAATGTTGAAAGAATCATGCACTCTTACAAATGATTACAAAAATCAAACTTACACTTAATGTTTCACCTCCAAATGTGCAGACGTTCCACACTTCCTATTTCAATGTCAAAACTTCACAAGTCCAATTAAATCGAGCGTAATCGGTAATCACGATTTAAAAAACCAAAAAATTGCGGCCTCCCGATAACCGCGATTGCAAAAAAAAAAGTAAACTGATCGAATTCGAGTGACCGTACTGACGAGTGACGAAGGAACTCAATAGAGGTTAGGCCCCAGGTAGAAGTTTTGAAGCAGGAACGTTTAGGGGGCGCGGGAGAGAGGGAGAGGCTGCCTAATGCAAACAAAGAAGTTAAAAGCAAGCAATGGAAACTTTCCATTCCTTACATTTAAATTCTTTGGCGCTATTCACGCTGCCTCTCCCTGACGAAAGCGAAACTCTCTATTTCAAAAATATGTTGGGAATTTTTGCAAATTCAGTAAATTTGATAATAAAACGACTATGAATCTACTTAAAACATTACGATAGACTTACCACTTTAGTTCAGTTAGTAACGTTCAACAGTTGTAATGCTGGAACCTCAATTTATAGTGATTAGTGACGTCTTACATAATAACCGTTCTCGAACTCATCAGTTTCTACATGCATTTCGAATGAGCAGTTAAACATCTAAAATATTAAATCTTGTTTTATATCAGCGTAAAAGACAATAATTTGTAAACTATCGTTACCATCCTTAGTTTAAAATATTTAATATATACATATAGTTTTACCGTAACTTTATTATTATTATGATAACGTTGATATTCGATACTAAATAGTATCGTACATAGTATTGAAGCACAACAAATCTTTTTAGTACTAAGATCCGAGGGGATATCCACTCTCATATTCCCTGTACACAGCCCTTCTTCCTCCATGCTGTACACCGATTACGGATTACGCGTAATCATTTTAGAACTCTCAAAGGCAGGGCCTTTAAAGTTTACGCGTAATCAATTTAGTACAATCAAGGGTACAAGCGTGTACAACAATTACGCTGAGTGACTGGCCCCTCGCTAAGATCTTTAAAAATACGAAAATTTAAAGCTCGTTTTCTCTAAAGTAAATTTAAACAAAGGTAACGAAACAATATATTATAGGGATAAAAGACGGCAACCTTATCCCCCGTTAAAGCAAAGCTAACAGAACCAAACCTAAACTATATAGCGTAACAAAATCTAACACACCATGAGTACTATGTGGGTCAGGTTGCCTTCTCATCCCCTAATATATGTACCTAATACACCAATATAAAAAGGATGATCTCACATATCTTTTGTCATCAAAGTTTTTAGTTTCGTCAATTCTTAAATCTTCCAAGAATGTAGTGTAAGTACTATCTTTAATTTTATCCCCTTTTTTGTCCAAGCGCAGTAGTAAAACATAACCGCCCAAATTCATAATTTAAAAGTAGATGAAACGGTAAACATACCTAACAAATACGGGCACACGTTATATAATACGACCTGAAAAAACTTGTTCATTAGGTCACGTTACTCGAAAGGGAATTTGACAAGGGGCTAATCACTCTCAAATTACACCGATTACGGATTTTTGACAGTGCAAGCCAACGCGGTAACAACTCTATTGCGTCAGGTTGCACTTGGAAACAATAGGCGATTTTAAAAATGACGTTTCATAGATGCGCGCGCAGAAATTAGGGAGGGAAAAATGCCTTCCATCTCTGCTTTTTCCCCCGGCTACATATTTTGTATAGGGGACTTTTTGAAAAGGCCTATTAAGGGAAAGAGTTTTATTCTGAAATGAATAAAATAACTGCTAAATGTTTTCTTGTGCGACTGTATTGTCACGTTGACGGTATGGTTAGATGTTTATTTCACAGCTAATGCTGTTTAGAAATAAAACATCTATGTGTGGTTCATTTTACATTTTCCTGCTGTTAAACACCACAAAATGTATATTACTGTTTTTTTACGGTAGTAAATTAAAATAACGGCAAATTACGCTGTATTTTTACAGCATGGGCTGTAAACTAATAAAAAACAGCAAACTATTGTAAATTCTACAGTGTTGAGCTGTTTATCATAATTACGGCAACTTTCTGTATAAAAAATTGTGAACGTACGGTTAGATTTACAGTTAGTTTTGAGTGTGAGCTAATGCTGTTAATATAATATGGCACTATTTTCATACCATTTCAATGACCGGTCAAGGTGTACAAATAGTGACGCATAACATTTTCACCACTACAACACTATTTAGGTACCATAATTTTTTAAAGTGTAGCTTTACCAATAATTAACCAATACACGTTACTTAACAGTGAATTAACCGAGTGGAATTTCAATAGGTGCAAATTTACGCTTAAAACACACGCTTAGTAAGTTCGTATATGAACAATAACTGGATATTTTATTATGTAGTAACGTTGGAATATTGATGAGTTAACACGTTTTGTTTTCTGATGATTGACACAAGCGGGAACAAATGGAATATGCTAATTGACTAATTTAAGCTTCGAAAAACTTTATAGGTCTTGGGAAAAACACTAAAACCAATGGATTTCTTTATTGATTAATTTGACAATTATTTTAACCTATGTTCAAAATTACATGGGAATTGGTTCAAAACTGGTTTGTCCAACTAGTATTGAAATTTCTTCTAAGGTTGAAATTTTAAGCGATTTTGACAGTCCTAGCTCACACTTAAAGACGTTCTAATAATTACTGTCTGCAGAGGCTCTTATTATTCTCACTGTAATAGGGTGGTTTCGGTATTTGTGGCCAATAGCTTCTATGGGATAGTAAAAGTCTACAGAATATATATATTTTCTTTGGTGTTGCAAGAAGCTAACGTGTGTACTTAAGACTATCCTAATCCCAGTTGACAATATCCTTAATAGTAGAACTTAAACTCCAAACCACCTTCAAGTTGGTTCGTAGAGAACGTAAGGAAAGAGTAGTTGTAATTAGGTTCACGATTATCAGTTTACAATTAAATTTGGAAGGTTTTCGAACCTCAAGTGTGAATAAGGACTTTAGGTTTGACAAAGTCCCTTAAACTGTTTAATCGCTGCAACATCGTTTTACTATACATTTCTAGCCTTTAATGTAGGGCAATGTCAAACGTGCACTATTTGAGTTGGTTTGAACTTTCGCGTCAAGAGCAAAAAAAATATTTATACATTGTGGCGTGCAGAAATAATAACTTTAAACAATTGTTATTGTTCAACTTAAGTCAATATTTACTGTCTACACCCAAAAATGTAACGTGGTACGTTTTAAACACGTTACAAGTTTTTGAAAAAATTGTGTGATTATTTTTGTGAGGAAAGTCACTCTTAATAAAATTTAGGGAATTCAAATGCACAACGAAAAATGTTAGATGTAGGTGTGAGCTCTAATCTTTTTGTTGCTCAAAGGGAGAGTGAACTATATATAGATATTCTTGCTGCAAAAAAATTCTAAGTTTATTTACACACATAATCAAGTGAATCAATGAAAGAAGGGGAAGTTTGAGACAACACTACAGTCTTTGAGAAGTATAAAATTGAACTTCTATGGAGAAAATAAACTTGAATAGAATGTACTTACAGGAAAAGCAATTTTCAAGATTTAACCGAAATACGTATCCTGTTCCATTTCTCTGAGAGGTCGCTCCAAGCTTCAATTTTTCGAGGCGTACCAGATTTCACCGATCAAGGCCAGAATGGAGAGCATGGTCAAAGCCCCGAATACTATAAACAAGACGCTGATATCATGGAAAGACGTCTTCGAAAATTCCATATTTCTTTTTTGAATCATGTATCTTGAGCACCGTTGTCGGTTCAGAAGGTAATTCGCTCGGACCATATGTCCAGTTTCCCAAAAATACATTATTCTGCAATCGGAATTACATACATTACTAAAAAGGCTGAAAAAATCTAAAGGACTTGGCGTTTCATTGAAATCGCTTCCAATATTGCGCTAGCTCGCTTTACAATGACATTTATTTGATCCACACGTGTAACATTGACGAGCGAAAGAACCGAACTACATTCAAAAATCAACGGACTGTCATCTCAACCAAGGAGGGTAAATATGACACAAAATCCGAGTCCTTATATCGGTTTAAAAATATATATATATAGAATAGAATAAAACTTTATTGTCTGTCAACAGAATCTTGGTTTAGGTTCCAGCAAGGGCTGGCACATAAAGTGTAAAGGAGGGATTAATTTAAGGGGGATAACATAATTAAAGTTTTAAATGTTTTGTTCGATAAAGGTTTGTGGGAAAATTGAATTTGCGTCGATAATGTTAGAATTGTTTAAGATTATAACAAAATATTGACCTTTTTTGTGTTTTTCCACTATATTCACTTAGCAGACAATGAACATCGAGTTCTTGTCAACACATACAGTTGGCAAGACATTTAAAAAATGCACCAGTCCATTAATGAGGTAGGAAATATGTAACAGTAGACAAACGCTAAATATCTATTTCCAAAATGGACAAGCAACGGTTCACTATTTTGTTTTTTTAAGTCTTATCTCTGTAACTTACACAGTGTTTCTACTATTGACCCTTGGCTACAATTCAGCTAGCCAAGGGTTAACAGAACAATATCAGGGATCCAAGAGAAAAACGTTGATATAATGCGAAACAGGAACTATTTTTGGAAATACGAACTATGAAACCACACCAGAGACGGCGAGTTTCTTTTTTGAAACGTTTTGAGTTGTAAAATTCTTACATTGGGAAATAGTGAGTGAGAATCCCTTACACTAAAAATGGCAATGCGTTCAGTACGAAAAACCAAATAGACTGCTTTTGCAAAGCAATCCCCAACTAGATATCTGGCAGCCCGGCTGTATGAAAGCCCTAGTTCTATATATTTTTTTGCTTAATATTTTTTTTGCTTTAAAGTGTGGGATGAAAATCTTACGAATAATTGGAAGGGAGTATTTTTTACGGTCCGTGATATTTAGGCGCCGCCACTTAGGCGCTGGTTATTTAGGCGCCGAGACAATAAGGCGCCGTGACATTTAGGTGCCGCGACATTTCGGCACCGTGACATTTAGGCTCCTCGACATTTAGGCGTCGAGCCATTTAAGTGCCAATAATTTTTCCATTATTTCTTCTAAAAATTCGTAAAGACTTCTCAATTTGGCAACCCGTGTATTGTCCCTGTGCGTCACTGCATGACTATGTTCGCAATCCCCATTAAAGGACACGAAACCTTACTTGTTTTCACAAAACAATCTTTAAATAATACAAATAAACATAACCTAACCTAACCTAAGTTGGGAAGTCAATGAATATAACCACAAAAAATATTTTGGAAAAGCCATATTATTTTGGAAAGTCAACGCACATGAACAACAATGTTTTGGAAAAGGCATATTATTTTGGAAAGTCAACGCACATGAACAACAATATTTTGGAAAAGGCATATTAGTTTAGGAAGTCAAAGAACATAAACAACAATATTTGGAAAAGGCAAATTTTTTGGGAAGTCAATGAAGATAAAAACAATATTTAGGAAAAGGCAAATTTTTTGGGAAGTCAATGAAGATAAAAACAATATTTAGGAAAAAGCAAATTTTTTTTGGGAAGTCAAAGAAGATAAACAGCAATATTTAGGAAAAGGCATATTATTCTGGGAAGTAAAAGAAGATAAACAACAGTATTTTGGAAAAGGCATATTATTTTGGGAAGTCAAAGAAGATAAACAACAATATTTTGGAAAAGGCCTATTATTTTGGGAAGTCAAAAAAGATAAACAATAATTTGGAAAAGGCATATTATTTTGTGAAGTCAAAGAAGATAAACAATAATTTGGAAAAGGCATATTATTTTGGAAAGTCAATGAAGATAAAAAACAATATTTTGGAAAAGACATATTATTTTAGGAAGTCAATGAAGATAAACAACAATAATTTGGAAAAGGCAAATTATTTTTCGAAGTCAATGAAGATAAACAACAATATTTTGGAAAGGCATATTATTCTGGGAAGTCAAAGAAGATAAACAACAATATTTAGGAAAAGGCATATTATTCTGGGAAGTCAAAGAAGATAAACCATAATTTGGAAAAGGCATATTATTTTGGAAAGTCAATGAAGATAAAAAACCATATTTTGGAATAGACATATTATTTTAGGAAGTCAATGAAAATAAACAACAATAATTTGGAAAAGGCAAATTATTTTTCGAAGTCAATGAAGATAAACAACAATATTTTGGAAAGGCATATTATTCTGGGAAGTCAAAGAAGATAAACAACAATATTTAGGAGAAGACATTTTATTCTGGGAAGTCAAAGAAGATAAACAAAAATTTGGAAAAGGCATATTATTTTGGGAAGTCAATGAGGATAAACAACAACATCGTTGAACTCTGATGTCAGTTGAATTTAAAGAATATAAGCCCAAAAGTACTTGTCATGTTCCTTTATTAAATATCTCAAATCTTTCACGAAAATTTTACGGCAATGTCGCGGGGCCTAATTGTCTCGGCGCCTAAATGTCTCGGTGCCAAATATTCGCGGAGCCTAAATGTCGCGGCGCCAAATTGTCGCGGAGCCTAAATGTCGCGGCGCCAAATTGTCGCGGAGCCTAAATGTCGCGGCGCCTAAGTGGCGGTGCCTAAATGACCGGCGGCTAAAGGTCGGCGCCCAAATGTCCGGTTCCGTATTTTTTATCCCATGCATTTGAAACTGGCAGTGATGTTCTTGTTCATTTCATCGTGTACGGTGAATGAGTCGGTGAGTCACTATTTATTCTACTCGACATTAACTGTTTTAAGCGTAAAGATTTTAAGCACCTCCAATTATTGGTATTTTACAAAGGGACGTAATTCTAACACTATTTATAAAACTAACCAAATCTAAACAAATTTCCAACCGTGATAAAATGGGTTTTTCATATAACAAAAAAATTGTAGCCTCGGAATTTCAACACGACTCAGCCAACTACATTATTGCTTTTGTCATAAGTACGCAAAAAATACTTGAAACAGCAAGTAAAGTAACAAGTTTTAGGCGTAGATCTCTTGATTGTTTCCGGGACTCGCAGGGCCATAGATTATAAGAACCCTGGGGAAATGGAAGAAATCGTGCCCCATAAAGACAGCATTAACGTGGCCCTCAAAGAATGTACGTGACAGGCCTAAGTTACTTTCGCCCCATTTTTCACCTAACGCCGGACCTATGGTCTTAAGGTCGGTCGATTTCAAAGAGGATAGGGCATTTATAGAACGCGTATGACCTGGCACCCTTTCGCCCCCTTGACCGAGATATTTTTGTATATGTGTATATGTATAAATACCTTTACCATTGAGTGCGCTTGTCTTTGCTACCACAGGTTTAGGAAGCACTTTAGGTTGGAGAACTCAGGACGTAAAAATCATAAAGCATGCTCTGGTTACCAAAAGTCTTTCCGCTTAACGTTTTTGCCAATTAACAGTATTTGCTATAAAAGCGTATAATAAAAGTGGGATAAAATTTGTCTTTTGCACCTGAAAACACTTTTCAAGAACACGTTTCAAAAGAAGTTCCGCCGCATCGTTTGTTTTCTATAGGAATAAGATGGAACAACCGGTATATGGATCCAAAGAGGTTAGCTAGGGGCTTGAAAGTTACCAGTCCACTTAAATCCTTTTACATATTTAACGTCTTTGGATCCACAGACTGGATGACCGCTCTTAGGAAAATAAAGTGATCAAACAAGAGGCTCTTTTTACCCCTTACTTTTGGAAAGGATCTATATTGTGCCTAATTTTGACGCTGTCGAATAGCAGTGCATGCTTTTTTACGTTTTGGTTCAAAAACGAATACTTAAAGTTACCGTTTATGCTTCCCGCGATGTAGTTTTGGACAAAATAGAGCCCTAAGTGCCTAACTTATGATATACCTGTTCCTTCATAACGAGTGGAATATTTTACCTCATGTTTATGACGTTTTTGATAAAAGTAGATGCGTTATTTGACATTGTAACACTTGAAAATATCGATAAGAATGGGTCTTTCCCGTAGTATAACGCCTTTTTCTGTTTGTAACCATGAAGACAAAAATATTCAAGATGAGATAGAGTGCTGATAAAAACTGCGTTTCCCTTGTTGAAGATGAAATCATTGCTCCCCTCCGTCTTGAATTGCTTCGATCTTCTTCTGTTTTCTTTAAAGATATCCTGGCGGGTGGCCTATTAATGGATTTTTTTTAACTCAACATTGCATTCTCCAAATCCATTTTAAGCTAGGTTGGCATGATAATGTTTTATGGGTTTGGTCTATACATCCTTCTGAGACTCAGAAAACCAGTTTGTCCAATACGTCTAATGCTAGGTTCTCACTCGACAGAAAAATCACGACGGAAATCATGAATCCGCCGGTAGAAATTATGATCGTTCACACTTGACGGAAGGTATCTTGTCACGTAATCAATGGGAAGGATTTTCTCGCGTTTTCACGAAATTGGCGCTAAGTCGCGAGATAGAGAGTATGGCGAGAGAAAACGAAAATGGAGGATTTTTCAGTGACGATAAAAGGTTTTTAAGCATTTACAACTTCAATTTTGTTTGTTAAATAAACAATAATTGATTTTAGATTAATTATAATAAAACTTTTCACATTATTTACTTGATCGATATTTTAAAAAAGCGCTCTAATAGATCTCCATCACTTCTCTTTTAAAATTGTATCTTTGTATTCCTTATGGCTTAAATTATAGAGATATGGACATTTTCTAAACTTCTCTCTAATTATTTCCTTGTTTTCATCCAAATTTTATTCCTTCGCTTGAATCAGAGAGTTTCTTGTTTTTCTTGGCTGGCATTATAAGGCCGAAGAAAAACTACGCATAGATTTCCAAAAAACAAAAACCAAAGTTCATCCCAGGCAGCCCGTACATCATAGGTAGCTCGAAATCTCTTTGGACAATACCCCAGCCTTACGCCGCGCTCGACTGAAAAAGTAGAACACGATTTCTGTCCGACCGAAGAGCAATTCCGTCGAGCTCAGCGTAAGAAAATTTCCGTCGAACAAATTTCTGCCGTGTTTGCGTCGTGTTTTCTACCGAGTGAGAACCTAGCTTAAAGCTTTACTATTGCCAAATTAAAAAATGGGGAAAACCGGAATTATGATACCTCCCAACCCTCACTTCAAAGAAACACAGAATTTAACATGGCACTAAACTTGAAGCCACTTTGTACCTTAACATAATCGTAGCTGGCAACATCATCATGTAAGAGAATACGCAAGTCCGGATATTTCAAAATATCGTCGAAGTTATTTATGTTGCGATCAATGTGTACCGTCAATTTCGTTGACAGATGTGCCTTGAAGTTTTCTACCAAAATAAAACAACCGACGAAATAGATCACAAATATAAACTTCTTGGTAGTGTCGCATTTCTTAGCCAAGATAAGAGGAACCAATCGTAGTCCGGGCACGAATCGACCGGCATATGCAAACAAGAGATTCCAAAGTTTGAAATTGAACATGATGAGGAAAAGATTGATTAAAATCCACACCTAAAAAGTAAATTTAAAAAATTTTAAATGTAAAAATGGTTAGCTTCTGCCCATTGTTATTTGAAATGTGAAATTGTGGACCACAGCTCTAGTCATATTCATCCACCTGCTGACCAGTTATAAAAAATTAGAAAACAAACATGCCTGAGGACGAAAGACTTCGAGGACTCCGGTCAATGATATTTGGTATTCGGCTTCGCGGAAATACGAAAGCATGTTGTGCTCTGTGAACCAAAATGGGTGCGTGCAAGTTTCGTTATGTTCTTTCATTGAATGAACGCAAGAACTGTCAAGTCTACGATAATCAATTTCTACATCGAAGGGCTAAAACGAAACATAAAATCAATATAATTTTCCACAAGTGTGTCATGTAGAAAAAAATACCTCTGCGTAATTTTTTTCCATCACAGCAATGAACGTAACATTCACCCTGAAATAGAGAAAAAATTATGTTCTCTGGTAAAATTGTTAATGTTGACGATGGAAATATTACCTCCCTGTCGGAAACACGAGGAATTCATGGAAAATTTTGTCCGCTGTATGATAATGATTCAATTCGTACGTTCTCGTAATAAAATTGTACTGGTTCTAAGAAAACAATGCATTATAGTATATTGTAACATAAATCTTTTTCTTTTAATTAAGCTTATCTGTTTAGTAACAGACAACCCCAGTAGAACCACAGCCTTTCGAACGATTGGTTTAAATTTAGTTTCGTGGCTAGCCGGTGCGACGTCGAAATGTCCCAAGCGCCAAATAGTGAACCTTTCGTTGAACTAAAACAGACCTTTGTCCTTCTCTTTACTGTCATACTAACCGGTGGGAATTGTATTAGTTAACCGATTTCAAATATGCGAGCAAAACATTCTATTTTTTGGGCTTTCAACTGTTGGCCGTTAGAACTTTAAGCTTGTTGCCGAAGCTAAAATACCTTTATGAAATCAATTTAGTAGGCTTTGAAATTTTCCAAAATACTACTTTCCATCTCAAATTACAGCTTGCGGCCAACTCTTTTACTGACTTTAAATGGCATGAGTAGGGAGGAGTCTTCGTTCAGCGGATTTTCTAGCCGGATAATTACGCCTTGCGCACCTTGTTTTACCTCTGTAAAGTTTACTTTCCAGCATTACCAACCCTTGTAATGTAGTGTTTCCGGTATTACCCGTAAAATTTACTTTCCAGCATTACCTACCCTTGTAACGTAGTCTTTCCGGTAATCCCCTTAAAGTTTACTCTCCAACAATACCTACCCTTGCAATTTAGTATTCCCCGTGAAGTCTACTTTCCAGAATTACCTATCCTTGTATCGTAGTCTTTCCGGTAATTTCCGTAAAGTGTACTTTCCAGCAATACCTACATTTGTAATGTAGTCTTTCCCATGAAGTATTGCTACTTGGGAACCCCCAGTAAAGTTGACTTTCTCGAAATGCACACACCTTTACCCTCTCAAGCGTGCTAGCCGATAAATTGCTATTGTCTTGGAGAACTATTGAGTTTCATGAGAATAGAATGTAAGAGTAAAGGTGGAGTCTTTTGTTTATGACATTATTGGGCAAACCACAAGTTGTAACAATTTTTATTTCTCAAACCTCGTTAAGTTTACTTCCAGATATATCCACCCTTGCAATGTAGTCTTTCCCGTGAAGTAACGCTACTTGGGTATTTTTTTCACAAAATATTTTAAATTTTTTTAATTATATATTTTACTAAGTAATTTCTTTTATATTCACGTCTCCCTTGCGCCAAGCAGGAAAATTTACTTTTCTTTCCAAGAGCGAATAGATTTTGTCGAGTTTTGCGTTTTTGGATAGTCCATTATTTTCATGGCCCATCCCATAAAGATCGACAAGGCGTTTAAAATTGGTTGGTCGTCTTCTACGTTACTTAATAAAGGTAAGGTCATATCTAGTTGACAATGACGCCACCATTCTGACGAGTATTCGTAAGCTATTTCAGATGTTGGATAGTATTTAATTACCAGAACGTCCGATGAAGGTATCACTTCTGAAGTATATGTAGTTAGTTCACTGTCGTCATGCAATTTTATACATGCGGAAAGGAGTCCGGTTTTTGGTTTTGTATGTTTGAACCGGGAAAACAAAACGTCAATGGGAGATTGAGGAGTATTGTTAATATCGGATGTGCTTGTTACACTGCCCTTATTGGATGTGTTCGCTCCACTGTCCTTCTTGGATGTATTCGCTCCGCTGTCCTTCTTGGATGTGTTCGCTCCACTGCCCTTCTTAGATGTGTTCGCGCCGCTGTCCTTCTTGGATGTGTTCGCTCCGCTGTCCTTCTTGGGTGTGTTCGCTCCACTGTCCTTCTTGGGTGTGTTCGCTCCACTGTCCTTCTTGGATGTGTTCGCTCCACTGTCCTTCTTGGATGTGTTCGCTCCACTGCCCTTCTTGGATGAATTCGCTCCACTGTCCTTCTTGTATGTGTTCACTCCGCTGTCCTTCTTGGATGTGTTCGCTCCACTGTCCTTATTGGATGTGTTCTCTCCGCTGTCCTTCTTGGATGTGTTCGCTCCACTGTCCTTATTGGATGTGCTCGCTGGACCGTTGTTACTAGATTTTTCCAATTTGTCCTTAATGTATGGGCCATAAGTTTCTGATACGTCCATAATGTTCACATTTAATTTTGCAACACATTTTTTCTAGCCATGAGGTTAAAGTTTTGCGAAAGTGCGTAGGTAAAGGGCCTTGGAAGAAACACCTTACCACAAGTTAAACCATTTTTCAGTCGATCTTTCTTGGTTGTCGTTACTTATACCGAATTCGGAATTGTAGTGACGAAAGTGTTCATAATGCAAGCAATCATAGTGTTGTGCTGTTCACATTGCGCTTTCAGCATGTCGGTAGCGTCCAATTCAGAGAATTCACTAAGTGCCAAAGGTTTTTTCATAATCGGGTATAGTTTTGTCAATCGCAAGTGTGTGAGGGGTAGTAGTACCTAAGTGGTAAATTATATTTAAGGTTAATAAATTTCGTTTATGTCTTCATGCCTGACTCTCATTTTATTATTACTTAATTGTAAAATACCACTTACCTAGGTTAAAAAGGACAGAAGCGTCATAGCAGTCTTTTTTGTAATTCACTGAAAAGAGCCTGCAGAAAAAGATTTTCGGGAACCAGAGCTTCCTTTGTATAATCAATAACTGCTTTATCGGGTCTGATTATTTTTAATTGCACGCGGAGAAGTGTTTTGGATATGTCTATGTAAGTTTCCAAATTTCCAGGAATAACAAAGGTAATGGTCGAATTTTCGTCCACATTAGATAAAGGGCTATATTCAGCCCATTCTCCGCCAATAATTCCCGACTGGGTAAGGGGCACCTCGAAAATATCCGGGTCAGAGATTTTTTATGTACCTGACTTCGGATGAATTAACGCCATTCAAAAGTTATTATCTTCAATTCATGAAAATATCGCTGACCTTCTCCTTTTCGTTCCCAGAGCTGAACTAACTAGGGTAGACGATTTTCTTTTACTTTTAACACCAATCTTCTTTCTCTTTTTCCTTATCCCGCTTCCAGTCATTTTATTCTTAATTTATACCTTCAATTCCGAAAATGTTTCCTTTCTAGCTTCAGTTCCACGTGTTTTCAACGCGGCAGTGTTTAACAATTTTTTCTCAAGAAAAATTGCTCCTTTCTTGAATAATGGTGCAGCGCGTTTAAAGGCCGAGCTAATTACACTAGAAAGCCCTTATCAACGTACGCTGGGATACCGCGATAAAATGGAATATTTCCGTTACCCGCTTGAATAGTATAATAATTATCTTAGCCAGGATGATAATTCGAGTCAAATTTCCCTTGGTTTAAGTAATACCTAACGTAGTCTGAAGTCATGATTCTCCTTTATCAATATCCTCTTTTCAAATGAACTATATGAACTTTACCACGTTCAAATTGAACTGGAACTCTCAGTTCGCTAGTTAGAGTTCTTATTTTGAAAAGAATTAATGTAATGAGGACGTATGAAGTCTTTATCTATAGTTCCCCCGTCTTTTCCTTGTACACTCACAATACGAAAAAGAAGCGCACTAACGTCACCTACGATGCGATTTACCACAATGTCGGAATAAACAAATAATGAATCCATTCCAACATTCAAATCGACTGTAAAATCTCCTAAATTATAATCAGTGATGCTGAAATTTTGAACCATTTCTTTTGTAAAACCAAGTGCAACCGCCAAGAACCCTGATATGTTAACTATATAGTCCTTCTTCAACGTGACTGAAAATATTCAAATATCATTGCTTCTTTATCAGCATAATGTTTCGACATAGATATAGCTTTTTCTGTTTCAGATTTTAAAAAATGTAGCAAAGCTGTAATTGAATCATAATTTGTTATCTATAATCTAATTTTCACCACAAATTGATTTTTTTAACAACGATATTACGTCATCGGTTTGGATATTGCTCCAAGTTCTAGAATAACTTATTTCAGCTAGTCCAACTTCGTAAGGCCCGTTTAAATTAACAGTTTCTGGCAAATACGATTATCGGGGAAATAGTCCATTAATAAATCGAAAGGCAAAGTAATGTAGAAACTCATGATATTATTTTACCACTATTTCTTTCACCCAACTATCGAAGGACGGTGGATAACCTTTCCAAGGCTCCAGTTTTTCAACTGAACCGTCAAATTTATGACTTTGTTTCAAAATTTACTGACCTTTGTATCTCTTCCTCTTAGAAAATACCTAACATGGGTTCGGAATTTAAATCCTCCAACTTATATACTTTCTTTCGACCAATTTGGTATATATCCTTTCTCGAACGTTCTCTTAATTTTGCTGATTCTAACAATATCTCCAATATCAAAACGATACGAAATAGGGGGGGGGGGTAAAATCAAAATCCCCGTACAAATTTTTCCAAATTTCTCCGGAATTCTCATGTGTAACATCAATTGGTTTACATTTTTTAGTTTTTAGCGCCATCTATTGATGGGCTAAAAACTTATGCATTTATACCGAAGATTTACTACCCCCACTTTTACCCCTTTCACCCCCTCTTTTCCCCCCATTTCCCCCTTTTTTAGTGCCTTTTCCCCCTATATAACCCCCTTTTTCCCCCATTTTAGCCTATGTTACGGCTGGTTGGGCGTCTTAACCCCGCCCTATCCCCGCCCATTTTCGCATTAATTTATTCAAATTTATTCACAATTCATAAATAATGCTCTAAAACGCTAACAGATGGACCTAAGGTAGCTAAGCTTTATATTATTTTATTTCGTAAATTTCCAAATCCCCGGTGGGACTCGAACGTACCAAAGTTAACGCTACGGTTCGGAAACCCGGCACGCTACAAATGCGCTACCGAATTCTTATATGGCTCATTGGCTTTGTAAGTTATAAGCTGGGATAGACAAATCCACCTCGAGTCTAGGCGCGTTTCGCGCTTAGAGAGAGAAATTAAATAATCGTCCAATACCACGTTAATATGACGTTAAGTCGGCCTCAAAGTCACGTCTGAAGCTTAGAGTTCTTTTCCTAAAACCTTATCAGTCTTGAATGTAGAGAGAAACGAGTTAGCCATATGCCTGATAAGCGCACAGAGGGCATAGCGGCCAAAATTGGAACTATCATAAGGATGAGCTTAGAGTAGTGGCACTCTATGTTAACTCCTTATAGGGCATAATAAGTCAAACCCTCGGATATGCCATTACTCCATTTTATACGGAAACAATTTTTTCCGCGATTCGCGGAGCCGTGCTAAGAGCGGAAAAACGTATTTTATAAATTTTACACCTGTAAAATCTTTTAAAAAAACACTTGGAACTTGTATTTCTACTTACTTTCGAGGAAATACTACCGTTTTCTGAATGAAAAAGTCTTTTTTTATACATTTATTAGTAATAAAAACATTTAAGGCAAGCTAAGCCTTGGTCATGGCCATAATGTAGATTTGCACATAGAGTGAAAGAGGGCAAGAGGCTGTACTTTTGTAACTTGGAAAATTTCTTTTTTAGGTTTTTCGAACATTTCTATGGCAAAATGAGGTAGGAGACTAATGAAATATTTAGTGGATAATTTTGGAGAGTCAGTTTAGGGATAATTTCATCCGTTACATTAATTTGATCTCCAAATAAGGATGGAATCGCGAACGGTTCTTGCTGACTACTTAGTCTCTTTCCAGTGGTGGGAAAGAAATCTGATTTTGTAAAATGTTTTGAACAAATCCGTAAACTGGAGATATCAGTGGACAGAGGTCCTACAGCTGTTGTTATAAATCCCTTAGAGGACCCCAAATGTGAACAATCGCTGGTAAATGTAAACACCCTGACCCTAAATTCTGAAGGAGGTAGTGACTGAACACTGGACCCAAATGAGAACAACAATGATAATCAAATGGGAGGAGTAAAAAAGGCCCTAGGAATGCCCACAGTACCTAGAAAATCTGGAAAAGTCCAAGAATTTAAAAATGGGCCGAAAAGGTCAGGGAAAAGTCAAGGGATTTTAAAATTTTCAGCTAAGTCAGGGAACCTAGTTTAATAAATATTATTCTGTAATTTAATTAAGATAAAGTTCTGTAGGTAAAGTTTAAAATGAACCTAATGAGTAAGTTACTGTAGTTTATTACTAGATTGATTTTATTCATAATAGGAATGCTATTTTATAAACAATGACAAGTTGGGAAAACCAAAATATTACCTCTCCGAGTCAAGAGGTCTACTACTACAAAGTTATTTACCTAGATATGGAATTATTTCTCTTTTTTGAAGTAAAAATTTACGAAATATTGAAGCAGTATTCCAAGTATAGCGAATATACAGTAAAGCAGACGACATTTTACTTCCAATATGGATAAATCTTGGACACATGGAAATCAGTTAATGGCAAAAAGAACAGGAAATGAAGTCTACGCTTCAGTTGTTTACCCTATATTCTGATAGCTACATTCACAACTGGTTAGCAGTGTAAACACTATCGTCTCGTCTCACCTCAACAATATTCTTAGTTTGCCAACATGAGTGTTAACGTTAAATAATACCAAAGCTAAATTGTAGCTAGACGCACTGATAGTCAATGCGCACCTTAAAGAGAATAAAACTCTGTAGCTTAGCCCTACTAATCTAATTGCCACCATGATCTCTTCTTCTATTATAAAATCTTAACCTAATTATTTAAGAGTGTATTTAACTTTCGGCTCACTCTGAACAGTTGATGTCTCTTCATTTCAGACACGAAAATCAAAACCCAAAGTTTACTTCATCTCAGGCCTCAATTATTTACTCTAAATTTCACTAAGCTTATTGCCGGAGTCTAGATCTTAGCTTTCTTCATGAAATTACTAAACCAAGGATTATTCTATATACAGATATAGTATAGCTTAAGTAATATATAAACAGCCATTTCAAATAATAATATTAAAAAAATCTTTGGAATATCAAAATGAAACAGAGCTTTAAAGCTACAAAAGCACTAAATGCATCATAATTACGAAAAATAATTCATCATATTCACTTTATGTTAAGGATAAAGGGAATATTATGGTTCTGTAGGATTTCTTTACACATCAAAACAAAACGAACTTCTAACGCAGCGCACTGCGGCACTAGTGTAATAACGGACGGACACACACAGACAATAACATAGACTGCTTTTTAACTCTTTCCGTATTAATTTTGAATTGAGAAACAAGATTATCTTAAATATTAAAATAAATATAATTAATATTTAATATTTTCTTCGTTAGTTATTCGCCTTATTGAACGTTACATCGCTTTAAAAAAGAACAATTAAACATTCTTGAGAGACTTGACTAATATTGGCGTTTGAAATGAAGCATACGCCGGTTGCTTCGCCTAACTAAAATAGGTAGTATATAAGGGTTTCGAATCGCAGCTATGGATAAGAACAGCGCAATTGCGTGAACCTTTGGTGGAAGCCCCACCTTAGGGAGGCCGGACGTTTCTCGTAACCCTGGCCGATCGCCGCGTATGTCTTAACCTTAAGGATGATGATGGAGTAGAAGCCAGTTGTGCAGACTGGTGTCCATGTGGGATGGACAAAAACAATGACCAGAAGATGGTGGTGTGAAGAAACCAGTGTGTACAGACTGGTGTCCATGTGGGATGGACAAAGACTAGAAGATGGTGGGGATTAGAAGCCACTGTTTACAGACTGGTGTTCCATGTGGGATGGACAAAGACCAGAAAATGGTGGTGTGTAGAAGCCAGTGTGTACAGACTGGTGTCCATGTGGGATGGACGAAGTCCAAAAGATATTGGTGATTAGAAGCCAGTAAGTACAGACTGGTGTCCGTGTGGGACGGACAAAGAACAGAAGATGGTGGTGTTAGACAGGTAATGGAAAATAGCTATGGTTAGACAGGTAATGGATAATAGCTATGGTAAGTGGAATACAATTTTCCAAATTTCCGAGATGCGGTCCGGAATTTGTGAAAACGTTTGCTCCGATTTGAAAACTGCGAACGCGGTCCCCTGGGGTGTAAGTCAATAACAACAGACAGACACACAGACAGACAGACACGTCGAAATTAGAACCTCTCCGTGACATACGTCACTCGGAGAGGTAAAAAAAAACCCCGAAATTCTAAATTAGCTGGGGTCATCTTATAATGAACATACTAATACTAATTCTTGTCACTAGAGGGCGGTAAAAACTTATATGACTGGGTCATCTTGTTATAACTATGGTAACTCTTGTTATAAGCGTCAACAAGATCCTTAAGAATCTTGATATAATTACGAGTGTTGTTTTCGGTAAAATAACGAAACATACGTTCTTTTAAAGTACAATTAAAACGCTTCACTACAGAAGCTTTGGTTTCAGAATTGGTAGTAAAATATTTTATTCAAAATTGATGTAAAATGTTTTGCACAACCGAAGAGAGAAATTCTTTCCCTTTATCGGATTGGATTGCGTTTAAATTTATGACTGAACACCCAAAAAACTATTTTAACTTATTCTTAGCTAAACACCAAGAATATAAAAAATATAATAATTTTAGATCTGGTTAACTTCCGTTTATTCGAACAGTGTTTAAGAAAAAACACGTTTTAGTTTACAAACCTCTGAATGAAGCCCGAAGGAATTGATTTTATATTGGCATTCAAAGTGGGGCGCAAGGTTAAATTTGGAACGGCCACAAATCAGCAGACCTAAGATACTTAAAGTCGGTTAATGAAACATTTTGCTTTCATATATGCTATTGGTTAACTAATGCAACGCTCTTGGGTCAACATGACAGTTAAGAGAAGGACAATGATCTGTTATTATTCAAGATAAAAGAAGTTTGCCGACGGTTTGGCAGTTAGACATTTCGAATCGGCACCGGACAGTTTCACTCGTTTCTTTCGTTATTGCTGTCACTTTCTCGTTTGAATACTTCGTGTTTGTAAGTGAAATACCGGAGTTGGAAATATGAAAATACAATATTTTTCACACGCGTTATCCCTATTCTTGAAGAAATGCACTTATAAGAAATTACCAACAACTGGAATCTTTAAATCACCACGAATAATCGAGCACTTTTAAACCTAGCACGCAGATAGAAAATTATCTTCGAAGTTGTGAACAAATCAAATTACAACACAACTTTTAAGTATAGTGCGAGGACAGAATTAACAACTTGAATAAAACCTTTACTTACGAATAGCAATAAGACTTTCAGTACAGTTCTATTATCCATGATTTAGGCTTTTGTATATTTGTAAAACGTCTCGAAATAAATACCATACAAGTAACATGTGACTCTGAATTTGCAAAGAAAAAATTCGAAGTTAAACAGTATTTACACTGATTCATTAGAAATTTCTTATGTATAAAGTATAGAGTAGTGTCAGTACTACGAACGTAAAAGTCATACCCTTCTATCTCTGAACTCAGTGTTACCCCAATACTAGACGCCTACAGTATCCCCTCTTACGAAATGTCAGCTTATGTGGCTTTGGTGTAAGATTATGTGAGTGTAAGAATAGAATATTTAAACAACGCCCAATATTTGTAAATACCTTCATAACGCTTGGATACATCATAAATATCATCTTTAAGAAAACTAGAAAGCGTAAAAAGTAAGTGAACCAATTGGATTGACTGTCCCAGATATTGAAACGTTTCAGATAAGAGGCTTGATTATAAAACAACAATTATTAAAAAAAAATGCTTATCTTCGTTTTTAACACCAAAATTTCATTTTCTCAAAATATTTTATCATATATTTTTGCATTATTTTCGAAAGGGCTCGTGTCGAAGGACTAATATTTAACAGACAAATGGGAGATCGTTTACATTTTCCGCTTGCATATCCATTGCAGTTCTTGGAAGAAATGCCAGCTGATTAGGGATATTTAAATGCGACTTGAGTTAACTTACGAAATAGATACTCAACCCGCCGTTTGTCTGTGCACTCTACTGAATTTCGTAATTAACATTCGCTCTAAAGTGAGTTCCTCGTAAAATGGAGTCAATGTTACTTTCTTAATTGTAAGAACCATAGAGACGATAGAGAGGGAAATAGGGGATTGATCCAGCTCATGCCCTGACCTACAAGATAGAACCATATGACGGTTCTCTAACGTAACGCTCCTATAAAATAATCATTGAGATCAACCGGTAGTAAAAATATTAGCGCCTTCTTTGGCAAAGTCTTAGGTTTCATGAATAATAATGGTATTGGTTTATTTTAGTCTAATGGCCCTATCTTAGCTCTAAAAACTTTTCATTCTATTTTAACATAGTTAAGCTCTTACTTTTAACACCAAAATTATATTGGAACTATTTGCATTCCTTTGCAACTTTCAAAGCATCTATATCGGAATGTAAAATATTAAATTGGCGAAAGTTTGAAAACTACTTTTAGATGCAAATCTGTTGTTTCTCCAAGTGAGAAGAGGGTACCGAGGGTAGTGTAAATGATTCACTAGAGTTTTTGCCGATCAACAAAACGGAGAGCAGTGATCAGAGAGGCACCGAATATTAGTACTTTTTAAAATGAATTAAAAATAGTTAAATAATTAAAACTAATAATTTATTTAGCCAAAACATAGAATGTTTTCCTTTAACAACATGGTGGAGTCAAAAGCCAGACCTCCGTATGTAGTATGAATAACTGGTCCTTATTTAATGTAATGAAGACAGATTTTGGTGAAAAATCGGGCTTCTGGATAAGAAGTTGTAGTTGTGGGTTTCACGTTCCAATGAGATCTGCGGAAGAGAGTATATGTTGCCCGAAGGTAGAACGACTGTAGGATTTTTAGGTCGAGGAATGCACATGACACAATAACTGATTACAAGTAATCGGGTTACATGATCATTATCAATTGGCCGCGCAACACTGAATGCCGGCTTCGTTATTTGAGTGTACATTTATACTTCCTCTTATCGATTGGTTGTCTTTTTATACACAGAAAATGGCTAGCACACTCCTAAAATACTCCCCTATTTTTTATAGTCCTAGTCTTTCAGCTGGTTTTTTTCCTCTGGTGCTCCTTCGTAAAAAGGGGCTTGTACGTTGGGTAGTGATTTGTGTGTCGTAAGTACTCGTTGGTGCTGAGCATATCCGTTAACCAGGCGTGGAAATAGTCATCGCTGGGGGTTCTTGTTTCTTGACGTCACTGCTGAAGGATTGGCCAATGGTGTAGATATCGTTTCCGGTTGCGTGTGCCCAAAAAGATTATTGTGTTGTTTGCTCTGCCCGATTGCGGTGACTTAGGAGTCTATTGCTATTTTTGAATTTGTCCCCGATTTGATTCCTATGTCGGCGTATCATTCCATTTGGCATTTAATTTCGAACTTAATTTTTTTTCGTCTTCGGGGTAGATTGTCTTCTATCCAACTCGGCCCCCTTCCGTTCTACCTTGCCATGACTTCTTGTATAGTTTTGGAAATCTCGTCCTTAGTCAAGTAATATGGCTTGTTTGTTGTTGGCAAGGACGAAATCCAGTTTCGTCAAGATGGTCCTGTTTAGGATGTATTCTGCCGGGGATAAGCCTCCTTCAACGGGCGATCGTATATGGTTTAAAAGAAATCGGGCTAGTCTCTATCGAAGAGATCCTTCATTATATTTCACCAGAGTACTTCCAATCAATTCCGTTTCTTCCGAAGAACCGCCAGCTATTCTCTGTATTACCGTCTTGACTGTCCTCACATACCTTTCTGCCAATCTGTTAGATGCACTCAATGAGCGTGGTTTAAGCATTCAAAAAGATTGGCGACCGTTCAATTTTTAGCAGCCTCTATTGACGAATTGAGATTTAATCAGAAACATTCAATTTGAACAAGGATTGTTTTATGCGTTCAAAACTAACCATGAACATACAATTTTGAACAAACTACCGTCATATCGATCAAAACTTAACGCTAGAATTCATTTTTGAACAACTTATATTTACCATTCAAAAATACATCATTATACCATTCAATTTTAAATAATCGCCTTCTCAAATGAAACGTTCAGTCATGGTCGTTTTGGCGTTCTAATAGGATTGTATTAGTATTCAAACTAGAGCCTTTTAGGTGTTCAAACGTTAGTGTTATTGGTGTTCAAATGAGAGCGTTTTTGGCTTTTTAACAAGAGCGTTAAGTGCCTTGACACAGGAGCTTTGTTCTGTTCAAATGAGAGATTTTTGGGCGCTCATGGGAGTTTCCTGGCATACACACAGGAGTTTTTCAGGTGTATTGTTAAAACAATTTCAGGTTTACCTCTTATTTAATCACGAAGTAAAAGCACTGGTTTAATCAAAATTTTAATAATATAATTAAACAAGTTATTTTTGTTATATTTAGACGTCCAAAAACATTATATTTTGCCAGTTTTTCTTTACCATTAATTCTTCAGTCGATTTTCGTTTTCGGAAACTAGGCTAGGACGTCGAATTTTTCCATGAACACAGGGACACACAAATTACGAAAATGATAAGAAAATGGAGGCTATAGCTAAACTTAATTACTTGCTTAACTGACTGATTAGTTACATAGTAAACTAAACTTGTTTGGTGATGGTTCTCTCTAACGTAAAGAGTGTTGTAAGGCCATCAAAATCGCCCTCGTTTAAACTTTAAACTCTAGTGCAATCATATTTAAATAGCAAAATGACTTAATCTACACGCTTCCTTAGCGTGAAAATTTGAATGTCAATATTAGCATTCAAATATTAACATATCATTAACGTGTACAATTAAATACCACTTTATGCGTTAATATTTTATTGACAATGCGTACCACAACAGTGGCACGGTATTGAACGCAAAAACCTTCAATTTCGAATGTAGTTTTTTACAGGTAAGGTATTATCGTGATTTACTCGATCCTATTTTCGATCACGATATTCTTGAATTCCTTGTTTGTGGAGCAAGTTCCGTTATTAGTGACGAATTTGGCATTAGGTTTAACCGTCATGTGCTGTTGCAGGCAATTTATAACAGTTGACGATGCAGCGTTCCTCATAACGTCTGTTTCTATCCTCTTCGAAAATGAGTCAACGATTATTAGTATAAACTGATTTTACCATGTACACGTTACCATGGCATTATTTAAGGTGCCAAGGTGATAATGATCTTTGGGACATCGGTGCAAATTCTCTGCTTGTCGCACAGGAACGTGAACATTCCTTCAGTTAATTTTTCTAAGCCTGGCCACCGAACTTTGGATCGTACTTGCACCTTCTTTGATTCTATGCCATGGTGAAAACTGTGCAACTCCGCTACTAATTGAGTGGCACTATTACTTTGTTGCCCATCAGCAGTATGTCGTCGGCGATGGATACTTCATACCGCCTTGGATAGCACCTCTATACGTCGTTTCTGATTCTTAACGGGTTTGTGGGCCACCATTGTAGCAGGCGAAAGGTCACGTGAGGTCAAAAGTATAGTAGGCGCAAGGTCACTTGGGCCAAGGGGTCGGGAACCTACGTTGCCATAGGATCAGGATGAGCAGCCAAGAGAATTATCTCGCTTCCAGAAGACTGCCTGATTTGACGGCCTGCGAAAGCGAGCCCCTGCGAGACCGTGCGGGAGGACGCGAATGACTTATCTCGCTTAACTCAGGCCGGACAAAAATTAGGATATCGTTAGTTAATAAAACTGATTATATAGTGTGGAAGAGATCAGACCAACACCTTCCTTTGTGGACAACCCCCAATATGGGCAATGGCTGACGTCATTTTATTAAACTATACAGGTTGTAAATAAATCTTTGGAATTGATGTTTTATTTTAAGCAAGTGGCAAGGTACAAAAGGAATATTGGAGAATACGCCTGAATGCAACAAAATGTTTAAAAGCACAATTCAACAATTAGTCTTAGGACTAAGGTCTCAGTTTACAACCCCTAATCTGTTTGGTAAACACATCGTACATTTGTACGATGTGACTACCATTGTGGTAGATGTACTCTTCAAAACGACTGCCCATGTCTTGCTACACATTTACAAGCGTTAAACTCATGACGAAACACGAGTAAATGCCTCCAGTGATTTTACAACGGTGGGGTGGCGTAGCGGCTAGCGCTTTCGTCTCGCAGCAAGAGGATCCCGGGTTCGATCCCGGACTGTGGCCCCGGGTGAAAATCTGGGAACAAATCCTTCTGCGTAGAGTTTTCAAGTTCTCTCCCCACTTGTTAAAAGGAGTTTTCCTCCGTGCTCTAAGGCGGTTCCTCCTTTCCATCAAAACTTACAGAGGTTAACGGTAATAGTTAGTATAGGGCGCTGTAGGTTAGCTGGGGCATAGGTTTTCCTGCCAATGCTAACGGTGATCGACCTCGTCCCCTTCAAAAGAATTGCGTCAAGTGTTGTTTATCTACTGCTTTCAGAGGAATTTTAGCTTGAACATTGACAACGATGGTGAAGCAAACCGTTTCGTCACATTATCTTTCATTGTCACATATAAATATAGCTTAAACCTCGGATATCCTGTTGAGATTGTTTTAAAGTTGCTAACTCTCGATTTTGAAGTTATTTACTGTCAAGTGACACTTGAAGTTCCGATTTAATCTTATAAACCGACTAGCATCCTTAGCCGATATCGTATATTAACCGATGTCAATATCAGAATTAACTGAAATACCTATACCAATTTTTTTAACTCAATGAATCTGAAATATAAATATAATACCTACTATTACATAGAGATGGGCCGATACCGATACTGAAATCGGTAAAAAATTAGTATCGATAGCGTAACCGATATTGGTAAACTGACCATCACTAATTGCTTTACTAAATAATTTCAACTAAACTGTTCAAAACATTTGGGAAAGGCTTAGTTTAGAAATCAGTTGAGTTCTAATTTTAAATATATGTAATTTCTGCTTAAGTAAAATTAAGCAATAAAAGAAAAAGTGGCGATAAATTTGGGATGAGTAAGTGTTTAGCGGGAGATAGAAATACCATTTTGGAGTTGGGTTAGAGAAGAAAGAGAATACGGTTTAAAGCACCATCTCCATATGGAACCAACCCTAATGTTAACTAATTTTTGTACGTGTTAATGTTTCATATGATCTAACCAAGTTTAAAGGTTGCCGAGGAGACATTTAAAGAAAGAATGAAAGGTTTTGTCTCAATTCCAAATTGCTGCCGAGTATTTGACTGTAAATTTTACGGTACTTTCTTAGTGTACTTATTGAATAAAGAGTTAGTATCAAACTCTCTCGTTCTATGAGGGCATCGTACGACCTTGAACAAAAAGAGGTAGTGGTTTCAAAATTTTGCTCGTGCTAATAAAAGTTAAGCTTGACAAATTTTAAGGTGATTGCGAGTGACAACTTACCTACCAGGTTAACCCATTTTTAAGATATCACTCCCGTGATAAATTAAAACTGCAAAAAAAAAACAATTTCAGCACCTCGTTTCCTATTAACGCGAGCGAAATCTCGAGGCAACCCATGCTTTTTGTTCAAATTTTGATGGCAGTCTAGACTGACTTCTCGCTTTTTTATCTCACAGAGCCGCGTATTAATGCGCGAGATGAACAGTAACCTTCTTGTCGATAGATATCTCTCGCGATTACTCCCTATAAAAGTTGCAGAATTTACGCCAAGATGTCTGCTAATTTTTACTTACAGTAAGCGTTTAAACATGTAACGCTTCCCGATAAACCAAAAAGGTTAACACTGAGTTGCATCCAAGTGCCGAAACTGATGACCCAAATTGACTTGAACCCCTCTTCCCCAATATATCTCGTTCAATAGGTCTCTTCGATGTAAGGAAAGGGAAAGGCAAAGATCGGTATAAAAAAGCTGACCCTTAGCCGCCTCTGCACACTCTCTGGGCCCAAAATGCCTAGAGTGAAGGCCCCTCAAAGCGGGATGGAAGTGAAGAGTTATACCAATCTTAGTTACCTCGACGAGGCTTTTTGGAAAATTAAATGAACAGACCTTGAATATGAACAGTTTGGGTTAATATCTTCCAAGATGATTTCTTCAAATTTCAGTCTCAATATTGACTGTGATTCTTGAAAAACGAACGCTGCTCGTTTTGATGAGCGATCTAACCAGTGACGAAATGGAAATTTTGGATTTACGCCTGGACTCCGCTCCTTGATCTTCCATAAAATGTGCAATCTCACTGAGGGGCCCGTTTCCGAAACACTTCTAAGTACATAAATTTGACAAATGAACTCGTTGCTTACACCGAGAGAGAGAGAAATAATGATTTTTTGAGTATATTTTTGACTAGCATGATTACAAATGCATATTTTATTATTGCTTCATAATGGAGTAATATTATTGAAACCATTTCTATGCATTTATATTCAACAAATATGCTTGCTTTTTACCCAGAGGGAGAAAAAATGATCTTTTTGAGTATATTTTTGACTATCTTGATTACAAATGCATATTTTAATATTGCTTCATAGATTAGTAATATTATTCAAACCATTTTTATGCATATATATTCAACAAATGAGCTTGGTTTTTACCAGGAGCGAGAAATAATGATCTTTTTGAGTATATTTTTTACAAGCTTGATTAAAAATGCATATTTTAATATTCCATCATACCCAGGCAGCAAAAACACGTTAATATTTGATTTATTTTTCGTGTCAGGGGTTTATAAAACTTTTTCGTGGATTTTATAAGAAACGAGTTTTATGAAACGCTAGATCTAGTTGCTCACTCAATCCAACGTTTCTGAACGTCTAAATAACGTCGAATCAAAACTTATCAGAATATATAAAAAAGACTTGGTTTGCCCAAGCCTTAAAAACAAAACGATAAGAGTTTTTCCAGTTGTCTGAAGCGCGGATATTTTTTTCTATTGAATTTTAAAGACAATCCGTATTTTACTACTCTTTAGAATTTAATTCAATCACCTGATTTTACTGCTAATGGATTAGTTTCCTATAAATTAATTGAAATAAAAAATTACTTATCTCAGATTTTTCATGAACAATTCCATTTTCCTGAAACATTTTATCATGAATTTTTTTCTTTTCAATGGAGAACGTACTTTAATTTTCAAATAATACTCTCATTAATAATGTATTATATGCGGTCTTTTCGAATACAAAAGGGGGCTGTTATCACCTTTCTTATATTTGATAAAGGGGTTCGATTCTTCTTTAAGCAGAGTCACAATTATTGAACTGTGTATATCAGTACTTGTGGGGAAGATTTTAGAAGTGTTGGTTGAGTTGCTATTTAGTTGACAACATTATGAATACTTGATGTGTTTAAAACCTTTTGAAAGGAAAATTCTCGGAAATTAAAAAAGAAAGAGTCAATTTGATTAAATTTACACGATATCCCTCAAAATTATAAATGCATGATAAAATGATTCAGGAAAATGGAATTGTTGTTAAAAAATCTGAGATAAGTAATTATTTATTTCAATTAATTTATAGGAAACTAATCCATTAGCAGTAATATCAGGTGATTGAATTAAATTCTAAAGAGTAGTAAAATACGGATTGTCTTTAAAATTCAATAGAAAAAAATATCCGCGCTTCAGACAACTGGAAAAACTCTTATCGTTTTGTTTTTAAGGCTTGGGCAAACCAAGTCTTTTTTATATAATATCTGTTCCTTCAGCCTTAATTTGTATTAATATATTATAAAAATAATAATAGGCTTGTCAAACTTCTAATGAAATTGTGTTGTTCGGTGTTCCAGTAAGATGTTCGTGAGCATATTGGCTCCCTCCAAGTGCCTCTCATTATTTTATGGGAAAGATTAAAATTTTGAATTATTTGGCAGGGGAGTGTTAAATTAATTCACAATTGGTAGGCAGGTTGTAAATTAATTCACCATAGACAGGCGGGTGGTAACTTATTTTATATAAAAAGGCGGTTGGTGACTCAATTAAGTTTAGTTGACCTTTTTGCATAGATTTAAAAAAAAGTTATTTCTAAACCTCGCGCCACACGCGCACATTTCATTGAAATTTTGTTATTTAATAATTTTCCCTTATATATACTAAGATTCTTCATCAAAAATAGACAACGCGCTTTCCAAGACTCGAACCTGCAATGTTTTGCCTCGAATGCAAACGCGTTATCCATTACGCCACAAGCCCGTACTTCGTAACAAAAAAATTATCCAAACATTGTATTTATAGGATCATTTCATTTATGTTGAATAAAAGATCTGTAAAAATAAACACCGAGCTTGCCAGGACTCGAACCTGCAATCTCCTGCTCCATAGGCAGACGCGTTATCCTATGCGCCACAAACCCGATGAAGGCTGATCGAAATGCTATGAAAACAGTGTAATATATGTAACGGTTTTACCATGATTTATAAATTAATTAAAATAAAATACTTGGAATTAATTGTTCTTAATCAAACTTCAGAAGTTCAACATTTAATAGTTGCTTGATAATTCAAAAGTGTTCCGAACTTTAACTTCCCAGTAGTTTCTGAGTTATTCGATGGAGTGGACCACCAAAAATCCCATGCTTTTTCTATAGGACGCTAAGCCTAAAATCTGTGAATTATTTCTTTAACATTAAGGGAGGGTGTGGGTTCTTATCTAGAAGGGCCTACCGGCCCTCTAGAATTTGGTCCGTTCAAAACTGGTTTCACACGTTTATATTTGGTTTATACGTAGTTTAAATAACACTTATTAAAATTAGTGATTTACAAACCTATTTTATACGTTCAGTTATTGCTATGTATCGTAAATATAACACTTACTCTAATCACTCATTTTCAAACCATTTACATACATTTAGTTTTGGTTGATAAATCGTGACGATAACACCATTCATAATTATATAAAAACGTCTTGGTTTGGACCAAGGCCGAAAAAACAAACGATATGTGTGAGGTTTATCAATTAACTGAAGTTTCAGATATTGAAATTTTTTTCTAGTTATTTTTATCCACTCAATCCTTAATCAATATTTAATTCAATCAACTGATTTTACTGTTAATCGATCTAGTCCCTCTAAATTAATTGAAAAAATTACATATCTACGCTTTTTCAAGAACAATCACATTTTCCGAAAACATTTTATCATGAAATTAATTGTTCTTGAAAAAGCGTAGATATGTAATTTTTTCAATTGATTTAGAGGGACTAGATCGATTAACAGTAAAATCAGTTGATTGAATTAAATATTGATTAAGGATTGAGTGGATAAAAATAACTAGAAAAAAATTTCAATATCTGAAACTTCAGTCAATTGATAAACCTCACACATATCGTTTGTTTTTTCGGCCTTGGTCCAAACCAAGACGTTTTTATATAATATCTGTCACTTCTGTCTTAATGTAATTAAATTTTGAATAATTATGTTTGCTTTACCATCACACATTTGCACTCTAAAATATAATGGTGCATTCAAACACCATATATGCTGTTTTTTCAAGTGCCAAAAAAGGCATCATTTAGGGTGTACTTTAACCCCATTTCTATGATCAATTCACGCCATTTACTAATATTATTTGGAAGTATTAAGGAAATATTAAGCATTTAAGCACCATTTACAGTGGCTTTTAACATCTTTTTTTTCTGACAATCTGTTGAACTTCTAATATTACTTAGTTTAATGGTTTTAAAAGTAGGGAAAAAGTATGCTACCTACGTCACATTATTAGACCAAGTGAAGTGAAATAATTGTTAAATATTTATTATAACCACTACACCACAGACACGTGGTAAGTCTAAGTTTTCCAAGAGATCTAACTAATTATTATGTCCAATCACGATGGTTAAAACATGTATCTATCTGGGCTCGAACCTGGGACTTTCCGTGTGTGAAGCGGACGTAATAACCACTACACCATAGATACGTGGTAATACTGAGTTTTCCAAGAGATCTAGCTAATTCAAGCGCCCAATCACGATGGTCAAAACATTTATCTCCCAGGGCTTGAACCTGGGACCTTCCACGTGTGAAGCGGACGTGATAACCACTGCACCATAGATACATGGTAGCACTGAGTTTTCCAAGAGATCTAGCTAATTCTTATGTCCAATCACGATAGTCAATACATGTATCTACCAGGGCTCGAACCTGGGACCTTCCGCGTGTGAAGCAGACGTGATAACCACCACACTACAGATGCGTAGTAACACTGAGTTTTCCAAGAGATCTAGCTAATTATTATGTCCAATCACGATGGTCAAAACCGTACTTCTGTAATTAACTAAAATTAACATACTTAGACTTAATTGTTTTGATCAAGCTGGCCGATAGCACACCCTGAATACTTAATTGTTAATTTAAGATAATTCCGAAAAGTATCTTCGCTGTAGTTTTTAAGTTATCGGTGGGGAAAAATCACGAAAAACCCATGTTAATCTCCATAGGAAATTAGCAAAAGCAGGTGAATATTACTTTAACGTTACAAAACGGTATCAAGTCATATCTACAAGAGCCTACCGGCCCTGTAGAATACAGAAAGAGTAATAAAGTCGTCTATCTGTGTGTCTGCGCGTGTTGTTACATTAGTGCACCGTGTTATCAGTTTGTCTTGTGTTGGTTATGTTCTTAAACTAAGAATTTCTTTGAGATACAACGAGGTGATTGTGTTTACACGTCAACCCACTTGTCAATATAATAATGATTGAATTAACTTTAACTTCGGCACTTACTTGTCAATTAAAAGCCGTAATTGTATATTTAAGTAAATAAGTTTGTAGGTAGGCCTTCTCTAGATTCGGAGAGGTATTATTTTCGTTTATCAACTTGTAATTAATGTAAGACAATTAAGTCTGGGTTAGAACAATAATTAGATTCCCACTGTAGTGAAAATTGTTACGTAAAATCTCAATGACATCAAAACTATATAATTACCAATTATAAGTCAGAGCACTACCAACGAAATATACAAGGGGGGTCCCTCACCCATATATTTTTGACTTGTGTGGTTGATAGATGGCTCTTCTTCGTCTCTTTAATACACTTACTAATTAGGCCCGCCGCGCGCTCCTTCGCTCGAGGTTCGAAACTTAGAGCAGGCTGCTGGTCACGTGAGGTTTACGTAATTTTTTTAGACTTAAACGCGCCTCTAGTGGAGAATTGTGGCAATTTAAAAGGTCCGGAAAAAATAAAAAAAAATTGGCGCCCGCATGGGCCTTGTATATCTCGTTGGTAGTGGTCAGAGTCAATTTGAAGTAACGTAAACTACAGTAATTTCGTTGGTGTTAGGAATTTGATTTCTGGGGGCTGAGTTATTAAATTTTCATCGTTTAAGTACATTGTTTAAAAAATATTTCGGTAATGACCGCGGAAAGTTGAACCTCTGTTGGGCTGACCAATCGCGTGAAGCCCAGTCTTCCTGCCATAATTAATTATCTAAATTACTTCCAATCATAGACCCAATCCCTTAAACGTTTCTTCACGTTCAAGTTAGTCGTACAACAGACAGCCCTACTAACCGTGGATTTTCTAGACATATAGTATGAAACTTTGATAACTTATTTTTAATTAACGAAAACAAGTTCGATGAGGCTGCTTGGTCCTTTTGTGGTCTTCAGAACAGTAGATAATAATGAAAAACGGGTTATTTTCCTTTAATTTTTATATTTTACATTTCAAGTCAAGAGTTATTTAACATGGATAAGCTCCATTAGCAGTTTACCACGGAACCCTCGGTGAAAACTTCTTCAAATCCACTCTGGGGTGTTAAGAAATTTTCACCTCAGGGTTCCGTGATATTTTACATTTGTTTTGAAATAATGAGCTATTAAGGTTACGATATTAATATAAAAAGGAATACAGGCAGATAATTATCGCATTAGCTGATATAATCTCGTATAATTATCTTAAGCCAAAATATTCCATGCGTGAAAACCTATTTCCTTACGCGCATTCTTTATATCCATGGTTTGTCTTTGTCGTCCAAGAATGATTTTAAACTTGAAGTATTAATACAATTCCATGAATCAGTGGCGTTGGTAGGCCTTTTTTTTGGGGGGGGGGGGAGGGGGTGAGTTATACCCCCCCAAATAACTTAGACCCCTCAAAATAATCCATAAACCCTTCCAAAAATTACTCGTAGCCCCCTAAAGTTCTGTAGCAATATATAAAAAATTATATTGATAGATTCGTTAAGTTTCAATGAACCACTTATGCAAAATTTTGTAATTAATTTCTTACAATAACTTTAAAATAGTTTGCCCAGATACCCCCCCCCTCCCCCAAATTTCAAACCCTAGCAACGCTACTGCAATGAATATGAATGTATCAATTTGACTAAAAACCTGGTAAGCATATTTATAAATAATATATATTTGGAATGTGAATTTAATTAACCTTTGCCTTGAAAACGTTTCTTGGCAAAACGCCGACGATGAGACGAATTCTCCTACGAAGCATTTTTGGAATTTCTTTTACTTGTGTTTGGGGAAATTTCAACATTCCCTAAAATTCGTTTGCAACCTTTACTGCTGCTAAATTGCTAATAAGAAAACCAATCCCGAAAGTAACAGCCCCGTCGGGAGTGTGGCGCACTCCTGTAAGCCCAGCTTCTGGGCGGCAAACTTTGAGGGAATACGACACATGTCGGCGATCCTACCCTATAGGTGCTGACTGTCCCGTGTCCGCCGGAGGTGACTTACCCCCTTTCCACCTTCCGTCACCTCCCAAGTAAACTTCATTTCCTTCCCGGTTTACACAAATACGACCTAGCGGCCCCCGTCGGTGTTGGGTCTCACGCTCACTTCTTCCTGGTGCTCAAGGCCTCACGGCTAAGCACTAGTGTTCGTTGGTGGTAAAAAAAAAGTAACAGCCCCTTAGTTTGGGCAGGATTTTTAAACCTTGGCCCTTCAGATGATTAAAGGTGTAATCCTTTTTGTGGGTAAGTTTTAAGAAACTATTACGTAACAAATATATATTTCAATACTTGAAGAATAGAGCGGCTCCAGTAGATCCCCTACAAGGGGACTTTCCTCCTGAACTCCGGGTTTGGCTTGGCAAAGGCTAGTGGGCGGGATTTATACATGCAAGTATAAATCACGCCCACAAATGCCTCTAGCTTTGCCAAGCCAAAACTGGAGTTCGTAAGGAAAGTCAACTTGTAGGGGATCCTCAATGCAATTAGTTTTACCAGAAGCCTATAATTAAACCTCCTTCGGAGGGAAGCCTCTATCAAGCCATAGACGCCACGTTAAAAATCTGAAACGTCTTGGTTTCGCGCTTCACTAAAGAGAACACTAAAGTAGTTGAGGACTGACAGCTTATGAATAGTCTTTGTAGAAAGAAAATAGTTCGACTTTGTCCAAAAAAAAATAAGAAAAAAATGGTAAAATTAAATGGCGGTGCACATACCGCAGACGAGAAATTTTCAATGCCAAGTATTTCTTGATTTGAAACAAACAAGCACTAAATATGTGCAAACAACGGTTAAACTACAAAAATTGGGACTTTTTCTTGGAATCATTTTTGGAAATATTCTCTTTCAGATTTAAAAATATTGAACATAACCTTCTTATTAGACCATAAAGTCTTAAGTTTACTTGGGTGTGTTTGTCTAAAGTAAGCGAGATTTTTACAAATAAATTATGTAAAATTTCTTGCCTTTCATTCCCAATATGCTTTACAAAACTTTCACTTGAAATATCTTTTAAAATTAAATCATAAACAGCTTCAATATCCATTATTGAACTAACCCTGGGCCTACCATCACTTTATCACAGACTCCGCTGTAGCAGACGACAGTTACAATTTCAAAATAGCCGCTGGCATAGGACTATTATGTCTTATGTAAAGGCGATATTTTTTCGCCGTCAATAAAATTGTATCGCTGCGTCGATGTCTCTAAGCGCGAAAACAAGACGTTTCACGTTTTTTGCCTAGATAGAGGCTTCTCCTCTTATCCGCTTCTGGTTTTACTGATTTGATTTAATATATACTTAATGTAAAATTTTTTTAACTCTCAAAATCTTGGTTTTGGGTGAAATTAAAGGGTTTATGCGTGAACTATTCCTTTATCAAGCGATTTTAGGCGAGGCTGCTTAGTACTGGGCTGGTAGGAAGAAAATTAAATAAAAATTTCTTCCCTGTATCAAGTTTAACGTTAACTAAAAATATTTTCTCTCGACGAACGAAAAATTTGATACTGCCAAAGGCAGGACTGTGGCACTACTACTACTATTACTACTACTACTACAGGGCAGGTCAAACAAAGAGCCCCATCGTAGATATCCATCATGCGATGTGGCTAATAAACAAGACGACCCAAGGCCTCGGCTTGTAATAGTAGCCATATCGTACCGTACTTAACTGGCGTACATACTCCTTTGGGAACGTAAAAAAGCTTAACGTCATAACTTTCAGAACTAGAGGCTACGGCAAAAAATCTTATTTAGGACCTTGGTGTTAGATTATTCACCTTGTGCATGCACTTATGGTCAGAAGCATTTGAAGGAGAAAGAATTCGGTAAAACACCTAATAATTGTAATATCCCGGAACCTTAAGACCATTCTAAAAATAACGTCAGTAAATATTTGCTTTTGCTTTCAAAATTTGCCTCGATTTCATTGAATGTTGAAATAGGGGAGCGATATTGAAAGTGTGAAATCGTATTGCGGACGGGTGAGAGGAATATTAAAGGTAGAGTATCATAATTCCCTTCCTTTTAAGTAGACGAACGAAAAATATCAATTTCACCACAATTCTCTCCCTTTCACTTCCCCTTCAATGACGAACAAAAACTTTTAAACTGCCAAAGGCGCTACTACCATAACAACAACAGGTAGGTCAAACTAAGAGCCTCATCGTAGTACTGTACATCATACAATGTGGCTAAAAAGGGTATAGGGTTAGAAGAAGGCTTGGCGGGAGAGTTTCATAAGTGCTCTAGGCCTACCTAAAATTTTGGATTTGTATCAGTATTCGGTTATTGTTATTTGTTAGCTCTCGATTTTTTAATATATTGCTCATATTCCGCTGACTAAATTAGTTAAATAAAATTCAACGAGCTTAACTAAAACGGCAAAAAAGGTTTTTTCGTAGTTTAAATAAAACTAACCCTAATATCCACGCTAGCCTCTGCGCCGCGTTGCGTTCTGGGGAATTTCGGTTGTCACTTTTTACAACCTCTCTGTTCTTATAGGCTGCCTTATGTATGGGAAATTCAAATGCAAAAAAGAAACACCCCTTAAGAGATAATTTTTTCTCTTGGGACCGCCACTATCGCACGGCTCTCTCAGAGGTGGCGCTAGCGTCGCGGCGTTTGTCTGAATTAAGTCCTGAAGAGGGTATGGGAAAAGGTTGATTGCACTCCAAGTGTAAGGGACTCCTGATAACGATGGCATATCATCACAAGATTGTAACATAGTCTTTCCTACTGATAATAAAGACAATCTTTCGTCGAGAAAATGTACAGTTCATAAAAGCGTACTTCAGTTTTTTACGCCTAAAGTTTTTAATTTTGTTATTCGGTTCTAATGTACATGAATCTTTTCTGAACTATACACATGTGTTTTGCGAGGGAGGTCTTTTAAAGTAGGGTTTTACGGATTTACGCTATCAACGTTGCGGTTCATTGTTGTAGTTAGACGTGCGATAGCATCACAGCGACTAGATTGATAAACAAATTCCTCAAATTTATTTTAGCATATGTTTTAGTATTATTCATCTTCAAATGGATTCATTTATTCTGGATGACTTTTGCGAATCTCCATTTTGGGTATGTTACCTGTTGTTTATTTACTTTACCAAAATTAGGCATTTGATAGGTTAAAAATTTGTCGTTTGCGTTTAAACATTAAGTGTGCACATTATTCTAAACAGGAAGCCAATTTGACATGGTACACGGATAATCCTGATTTCACGCCTTGTTTTCAAAAGACCATATTGGTCTGGGTGCCATGCGCGATACTCTGGTTGTTCCTCCCTTTAGAAGTCGCTCTGATTGCCAAGTCGGAACGGCGGAGCTATCGTTGTTCTCATCTTTCCGTTATTAAAAGTGTAAGTCCTTTTACACCTAACGAGCACAGAGTCTCAGTGCTCCTGAAATACGCGTTGTACATTAAGTAGGTATTACATTTGCTTTGTGTTTTCAGCTCTTGGTTTTGGTACTGGCCACAATTAGCGTCATAAAATTTGGCAAACAAATATACTACGGCGATTTTCAAGTCGTAGACAATTTGGCGGTCGTCCTTCAATTTGTAACTTATGTAAGACCATTTTTAAATATCCATAACGTTTCGATGAAATAATTTGAACTCGTATGTGTTGCAGATCTTGGCGTTATTTCTTATAATTTACGGCAGTGGGGGTGGCACTGTGTTGTCCGGAATCCTGACATTGTTTTGGTTCCTCTTAACACTAACGCAAACTATCACACTGAGATCCACCATCATGAAATACTATTTACAAGTAAGCGAAATTTCCTTTTACTTTTTATAATAAAATTATGGAAAAATAAAAACTTGAAATATTTCAGAACGACAAAGATGACTATTTCGGGTTGGTAATTGAGTCGGTAATTTACCCTTTAGTAGTCGCTACCCTCGTGTTACACACACTGAGTGACACCTCTCCGCACCACGAGAAACTTAAAATGGTAATACACTAGGCTTTTCTATTGTAAATGGTTTATGTATTACTTTTTTGGCACTGGTTACTAGAAGCCCTATATAGCCTTCTCGCTTGTTGTTCTCGACTTGACTCTCAGTAAAGTTGAAGTATCACACTTCTAATTGGAATATTGTGACTCAAAATATCCCATGTTATTTTCTATATGGTTTTGCGACACTATTCTTAAAGGAATACTCTGCTGGGCTCGAGCCCCTATGACTAACTTTACTTAGCCCTAAAAAGAGAGAGTAAATGTGCTGACACCTAGGTTCGAAAGCTTGCAAATTAGTAACGGGCGTTGACGATTCACTTTGCCAATCAGCAATTGAAAAATTATTCCCCCCTGACCGGTATATCAGGGGATATTTCACTAGAAGTATATTTATTGTAGTATGGATAGCGAGAGTACGTAAACGATGCGGCTTAATTATGGGTTAGACCTTCTTGTTTCCCTCCTACAGCGCCCTTTCTCTCTCTAGCCAAAGCCCACGCTCTAGCAGGGATCTCCCGTGAAGCGAAATGCTATACGTGTTTCAGTTAGGGCTGTGCGAATACTTGAATTTTCGAATTATATTCGTTTAATTCGAATCGAGTATCGTTTGTAACTCTCCATCTATCGAGAACATTCTATCTTTGGAATAGGTATTAGTTACCGTTAATACCCATCCATTTTAAATCACTAATAAATTCCTATCACTTTGAAATGCATCAATAAAAATCACCAATGAAAGAAAATCTTCATTAGTGAATAGCTCCTCGACGCGCTGCTCTTAACAATGCTTAAATGATTACCCGGAACCACTATTTAAAATAGCCCTTATTCCCAATCTCTTCTAAAATCGTCAATGACCATTTAGTGAGTAGCTCCTCGACGCGCTACGTTCAACGTTTCTAAAATAATTACACGCAACCCCTAAGTAACCTTTAAACAAATTCCTTTTTAAAATCACTAATATAAATCCCCAATGAGTGAAAATTACCATTAGTGAAAAGCTCCTCGACGCGTTGTCTTTAACAGTACACGTAACCTCTAAGTATACCTTAATGCCAATTTAGTTTAAAATCGACGAGTTTCTAGTGAGTTGCACCTCGATGATTAACCGTAATCTAGACATAACCCCTAATCCTCATCCAATTTAAATCACCAATGAATCCCTATCCCTTTTAATCAATGGAAATCACCTATGAACGAAAATTTTCATTAGTGCATAACCCCTCGACGCCTTTAACAGTGCTAAAATGATTACCCGTAACATCTAAGTGAACCTTAATATGACAAATTTGTGTGTTCACAAAAGACATACAGATACTAGTGTTTGTTCATTAATATTCTCACAGAGCATCCGCATTGTACTGTCAATAGATAAATCATAATCCTTTCTCCTTTAAAATCACCAATGAATGAAAAATATCACCTTAGCACAATTTATTCCTTTTCACTCTAAGTTAGTTAATTTATATTTGCAGAGTACATTCCCAATGCACTGCTATAGACAAATCATAATCCTCTCGCTTTGAAAATCACCAATCCCTCTTTTCATTCTCCCTTTAATAAGACGAACGATACTTTTTCTTCTACATCTACATCTTCTTCAAACCAAGTGAAACTTATACCTCCATCAACGATATGGCTAAAAATAAACAGCCTAAACCGAATCGTTCCAAAGCCAAAACTTTCCCAGAGGCCGGATGGCGAAAGAAATTCAAAGAAACCCGGTGTGAGAGGGGAAAAAGACGCGAGAATTACCAAAATCAGGACCCCAGGTCTTCTACTAGCCACGGTTTCTGTTACATTTCTCAGTCCCTAATGTTAGGTCTTTGTACCACGTGACTCAATTGGCCATGGTGACTGATGTACATATTTCAAATAAAACGTACACGCCTCCTGATGGTATCGCCATCTAGCGTTAAAATCAGTATGGTAGTTTACGTGGAAGAGTATTCCTTTAACGTCTTTCTAACTGTGCAACTTCCTTGGATAGTAGTAACGCACGCGAGGGCGGGTGCTCATGCACGGTCCGTGACATTTAGGCGCCGCCACTTAGGCGCTGGTTATTTAGGCGCCGCCATTTAGCCGCCAAGACAATTAGGCGCCGTGACATTTAGGCGCCGCGACATTTAGGCGCCGTGACATTTAGGCGCCGCGACATTTAGGCGCCGTGACATTTAGGCGCCGCGACATTTAGGCACCGTGACATTTAGACTCCGCGACATTTAGGCGTCGAGACATTTGCGTGCCAATAATTTTTCCATTATTTCTTCTAAAAATCCGTAATGACCTCTCAATTTGGCAACCCGTGTATTGTCCCTGTGCGTCACTGCATGTTCGCAATCTTCATTAAAGGACACGAAAACTTACTTGTTTTTACAAAACAATCCTAAAATAATAAAAAAACAAACATAACCTAACCTAACCTAAGTTGGGAAGTCAATGAAAATAAACAACAATATTTTGGAAAAGGCATATTCCTTTGGAAAGTCAACGAACATGAACAACAATATTTTGGAAAAGGTATATTATTTTAGGAAGTCAAAGAACATAAACAACAATAATTTGGAAAAGGGATATTATTTTGGGAAGTCAATGAAGATAAAAACAATATTTAGGAAAAGGCATATTATTTTGGAAAGTCAAAGAAGATAAACAACAATATTTAGGAAAAGGCATATTATTCTGGGAAGTCAAAGAAGATAAACAATAATTTGGAAAAGGCATATTATTTTGGGAAGTCAAAGAAGATAAACAATAATTTGGAAAAGGCATATTATTTTGGAAAGCCAATGAAGATGAACAACAATATTTTGGAAAAGGCATATTATTTTGGGAAGTCAATGAAGATAAACAACAAAATCTTGGAAAAGGCATATTATTTTGGGAAGTCAAAGAAGATAAACAACAATATTTTGGAAAAGGCATATTATTTTGCGAAATCAATGAAGATAAACAACAATATTTTGGAAAAGGCATATTATTCTGGGAAGTCAAAGAAGATAAACAATAATTTGGAAAAGGCATATTATTTTGGGAAGTCAATGAAGATAAACAACAATATCTTGGAAAAGGCATATTATTCTGGGAAGTCAATGAAGATAAACAACAATATTTTGGAAAGGCATATTATTTTGGGAAGTCAATGAAGATAAATAACAATATTTTGGAAAAGGCATATTATTTTGCGAAGTCAATGAAGATAAACAACAGTATTTTGGAAAAGGCATATTATTTTGCGAAATCAATGAAGATAAACAACAATATTTTGGAAAAGGCATATTATTCTGGGAAGTCAAGGATGATAAACAACAATATCTTGGAAAAGGCATATAAAGAAGATAAACAATAATTTGGAAAAGGCATATTATTTTGGGAAGTCAATGAAGATAAACAACAGTATTTTGGAAAAGGCATATTATTCTGGGAAGTCAAAGAAGATAAACAATAATTTGGAAAAGGCATATTATTTTGGGAAGTCAATGAAGATAAACAACAATATCTTGGAAAAGGCATATTATTCTGGGAAGTCAATGAAGATAAACAACAATATTTTGGATTGGCATATTATTTTGGGAAGTCAATGAAGATAAATAACAATATTTTGGGAAAGGCATATTATTTTGCGAAGTCAATGAAGATAAACAACAGTATTTTGGAAAAGGCATATTATTTTGCGAAATCAATGAAGATAAACAACAATATTTTGGAAAAGGCATATTATTCTGGGAAGTCAAGGATGATAAACAACAATATCTTGGAAAAGGCATATAAAGAAGATAAACAATAATTTGGAAAAGGCATATTATTTTGGGAAGTCAATCAAGATAAACAACAGTATTTTGGAAAAGGCATATTATTATGGGAAGTCAATGAAGATAAACAACAACATGGTTGAACTCTGATGTCAGTTGAATAAAAAGAATATAAGCCTAAAAGTACTTGTCATGTTCCTTTATTAAATATCTCAAATCTTTCGAGAAAATTTTACGGCAATGTCGCGGCGCCTAATTGTCTCGGCGCCTAAATGTCTCGGTGCCAAATTGTCGCGGAGCCTAAATGTCTCGGTGCCAAATTGTCGCGGAGCCTAAATGTCGTGGTGCCAAATTGTCGCGGAGCCTAAATGTCGCGGCGCCAAATTGTCGCGGAGCCTAAATGTCGCGGCGCCAAATTGTCGCGGAGCCTAAATTTCGCGGCGCCTAACTGTCCCGGCGCCTAAGTGGCGGTGCCTAAATGACCGGCGCCTAAATGTCGGCGCCCAAATGTCCCGTTCCGGCTCATGCATGGTTCAATGGGCTGGATTAAGCAATTTTGCACCCCCTAAAGCTTTGTCCACATTGAACTCGCGTTCGCGTAGTCGCGCCTTCGTCTATTCGCATCTTTGCAACAGATCACGAAAAACATTTGCACTTCTGTTCTGATACACGTAAAAATTTTGCTTTACCAATTCTGAGAGCCAATAAAGTTTGAGCAATCATTGCCCCATCTGCCATTCTCCATCGACGTTGTCCAGAGAGAAAAACGAAACTAATCGCCCCACCCTTCCTCTCGTCTGTGATTGGTGCTTTTCTCGCGAAGGCGCGAAATTCTTGGCCAAGTCGCAAGAAACTTGTATTTTCGCGAGGTGAGGACGCAAAGTAGCGAAAACCCAATGTGGACAGTAGTGCTATCTTGCAAACAAGCAAAGCGAAGATGCGAACTTGCAAAATGTGTCAGTCTGGACAGGCCTTTAAGACGGAAAAAAGAACATCAAGTGTTGCTGAGGGGGAATAGTTTAACTCAATGCGCCCCAAACAAACCTTGCGCCCAGGGGGGACAGTTCCCCTCGCCCCCGCTTTAATCCGGCCCTGTGAAAGGTAAAATGCGTCATGCGTAATGATAGCCTAGGTCTTTTCACAAAATCCGCTTAGATACGATGAAAAAATTACTACACAATAATTCCTATAAGATGTATGCCTGTTATGGAACATATACTCTTGTTTTTTTTTTCTAAATGACATTTTTTATGATTATTTTCAAACATTAAGAAATCAAGGGAAGATGATGCATCGTTTTGTTCACGAATGGTACATTCATGGCTTACCAGGTAAATCTAGTCCCGTTCTTGTGTTCAAATATAATACCCGTACTTGAAGCAAAAGTATATAGATATAAAAACAAAAAGTACACTTCGTTAAAACTTTCTCGCGCCATGAAATATGAGAAGCCCTCCTTTATCCCAGAATTGTGCCAACCCCCTCTGCGTATGATTACATTCCCGACCGTGGCACAGGGTACAAGCCGTGAAAAGGCTCATAAAGTAGCGGATGCTGGCTCTAGTACCAATAATTAACGTTTGGATCGCCAGAGTTATGTACTACTTACTATAAACCTATGGCGTCAAGAAACTCTTCCCTGAATGGTTAGTTCGTGTAGGCGGATGAGCGGAGGGTAGTTTGCTTCTCAGTTTAGGTTTACATGTCGTCTACACCCAAAGGCAGGGAAGTGTTAATGAAGTGTATTTTTGTTTTTATATCTATATACTTTTGCTTGAAGGTATCACAGCGCAGCTCATTGTGTTTTAATTCTAACTTTCTTCTAAATTTTAAACAAATTGTAGCGCCCTGTGGAAAGGTTTTAAGAAAAATCTGGAGCCATCGGACGTGTACGATTTGAATAACTCGGAGCGAGCGCTGACTGTATCACGAATTTTCGAAAAACACTGGAAAGCCCAAGCTGAGACCAAAAGTGATGGCGAAGACATGGAAATTACGGAAGAACGAAACAGAAGCAAATATCAAAGCAAATCCATCTCTTGGCCCTTGTTGAGGACAATCGGATCTTGTTTGACAGCTGGAGTGGTCCTACAAGTTCTGTCCGACGTAATGTCTATTGGTCCTGCCCTTTTGACAGGGTAAATAATTTCACTTTTTCAACCATGTAAGAAACGTCATAAATCTTCGTTTTAACCAAGGCCGAAAAAACAAACTATATAAGTGAGGTTTATCAATTGACTGAAGTTCAGATATTTAAATTTTTCTTTCATTATTTTATTAATTTAATCCTTTATCACTACTTAATTCAATCAACTGATTTTACTGTTAATCAATTTGTTCCCTCTAAATTAATCGAAAAAGTACACGTCTACGCTTTTTCAAGAACAATTCCATTTTCCGGAAACATTTTATCATGAAATTAATTATTTTGAAAGGATAACGTGTTAAGTGATTAATATTTAATATTTTAAATATTCTAATTATACCGGCATTGTAGAATTATTTATGGTAAATAAAGATTGTAAGATTAAATTCAAATAAAAAAAACGACTCTGTACATGGCTTTCACTTGAAGCTTGATATTGGGTTTTGATTTCTGTCACTTGGTTCTTTTCTCACACTGAAAAATGAAACGTAGAAAAGGTCTCATCACAGGAGTTTTAACATTTTCCGTTTCTTTGGATCAGCTTTTTGAATGTGTTCATTCCCCATAATATTCTATAAAACGATTCTAACAAAGGTTGAGATTGCAAGTGGTTGACCGCACGCTGCAATGAACCAAGTAAACTTTGCAATCGAGTTAACCAGCTTACTTTCTCTTGTTTTCAGTTCCATTATTGATTACTGTATGAGCGAAGATTCTTTATGGAAAGGGTTTTTCTACGCTTGTCTTTACGGTTTGACCGGTCTTGCGCAATCTTTGTTGCAAGAAGGAAGCGCCATTTTCCACACCAAACTTGGAATGAGACTCAAATCTGCCACCATGCACGTTCTCTACAAAAAAGTAAGTTACTGTTATCGTGATTGTGGGATGCTAGTTCATTAATGAGATTTCGTCGAAGCAGACATTTCGCTTGACGAGCAGTGATAGACGTGACTTGACAATGGGTGAAATTCTGAACACGATGTACGTCGACACGAACAGATTCCAAATTCTGTCGCCGCAACTGGGTCTCTTGTGGTCTATCCCAGTTCAATTAGTACTCTGCTTCGCCTTCATGTATCAAGAACTGGGATATTCAGCCTTTGCTGGCATCGTACCTATTGTCGTTCTTCTTCCACTGAACTATCTCAGCACCAAGAAATACAAAGAATTGCAGGTAAATGTTCTACAATGTCACGACCGGTAGAGTTTCTGTGAATGGTTTCTTTTATTATCTCGTTCATTAGATTGAGCTGATGAAGCTGAAAGACAACAGAATGAAAATGATGAGCGAAATATTGAACGGAATCCGCGTCTTGAAGTTGTACGCCTGGGAGAGATCGTTCCAGAGAATCGTTGTTGAAATTAGGAAGAAAGAAATTGCGCTCATGAAGAAACAAGGCCTATTCGAAGGAATAAACAATTTTATATCTGCTCTTATACCGGTTTTGGTACGTATGTAAAATATTTACAAGAATTGGGTGTTATTATTATGGATGAAAGGGCATAAAGGTGTAAAGATGTAAGGTCCGTAATAGTTCCTTCTCCAAGCGTTCTCACTCGAATCAATAAGGCAAATATCCCTGAAATCTCTATACTTTCGCCAGGCTCAAGAAATTCGATAATGCCATATTTCAGTGGTGAAATAAGAAAATGGGTTTAAGTTGGTTCTACTGTTGGCGGTCCTCATCTCTTTTTCTTAGACTAATCATCTTCAGGGCTTACACACTCTTTTACCTCCATATTGATTTCAAGTTGCTATACATATTTTGTTTCTAAATTTCAGATTACAACACCGTGCTTCGCCATGTACGTATTAATTGACGACGATAACGTTCTCACCTCAAGGAAAGCTTTCGTCTCCTTTCAGTTGGTGCGATTATTAGCCACGTCAATGATTTCCTTTCCGGAATTAATAAATACCCTAGTTTTGGTAAGAACGGTGTCAGGGATGGACAAAAGATAAATCTCAGAAATTGCTTCTTCTACTAGCCTAAATATATAAACTGTTTTACGATAATGAAAGATTTGAAAGTTTCTGGATTTTTTTTAATTAACTATTTGGTGTGTTTTGATACATAATTTTGAATATTATGAAAAGTATGTACGATATAACGAAACTTTCTGGTTCCTCACTTTTGTTTTTGGTTGCCATCTAATTATCGTAGCAGTCAATGCAATTCAAACTCTCACCCTATGACAGTTTTACGAACGTCATTTGAAAGAACTAAATTTTTTGGACTTAGTTTTTGTTACTAATGTTCATGTTCATTGTATCAGTTAGAGTCAGTGAATGATGGTGTGTTCTACGTGAAATTAATTATTTTATGTTTAAAATTGTTAAGGGAATTTAATGTCTTTTTCAAAAACTTTTTAACTGGGAGGATAGAGGTGTCACGTGTGATGGAGACTTCGGCTGCCCATTGAAACGCACTTACAGATTATCGGCCGTGGTTTCCCCCAGCTACTATACCACGTTCCCCCTCTGTTTTCACTATCGTTCTGGGAAATTCCTTGCTGAGCAACTAAATCCGAGCACATCGGTCATCGTCTGCTCATTTGTTTTTATTTTTGGTAAAAGCTTAAGGCATCGCGCTGCATTGTTTTAGAGCTTTAACGTAACGTTTATTATAAATAATAGTAGGCCTAAATTTTAATAACAAAATAGATCGTAGTAAAAACAGTGTTACGAGGGTTGTCGGAATGATTGTTTTACGTAAAACTGTAATAAAGGGTACGGTTTTTCCCTCCCCTAGTGACGATGACGTCCAGGAGAGGTATTACACTGGGCGTGTCTGTCTGTTTGTGTCTGTCTGTGTGTGTCTGTCTGTCTCCACGTTCGTAGTTGGCAAATGAGAGCAAATATATATGCTATCCGGAATGCGATCGCAGTTCCATTATCGTCGTTAGGATAAGATGTACGCGGCGATCGGCTAGGGTTACGAGAAACTTCTAGCCTCCCAATGGCAGGGCTTCCACCAAAGGTTCACGTAGTTGTGGGTTTACTTATCATTTATCGTGAATCAATCGCCTTATAAACCCTAAATTTCAAAAAGTTATTAAAGAGGCATACGCTTGAATTGTTGCAGGAAACACGTTTCTTAAAACGACTTTACTTATATTAAGGTAAATTACTGACGATGAAAGTAATTAATATTAATTACATTTATTCAATTATTTAAGAAAAACGTCTCGAATCGATCGGAGAGGTTTTTTTGGTTTCCCAACTTGTTTACTCTTTCCCTAAACCAAAAACTCAACTGGAAAAGTGTTTAAGATTGATGTTTGAGAGTCGAGTTTACGCCCGACCAAATTAAGAAATATAATTACGTGTTCAGTGAACTCCATCCTTGAATGGTTGAATATATTTTCTTGCGCAGCTTAAGAAGCTATTGTAGCAAGCAGGTAACTAGGTGCGCGTGAACTAATCTCCCATCCGAGAGGTCCAAACCTGAGCTCTAAGCACGGGCAAGGGGCCTGGGTAGTAGAAGTCTCCCTCGCACCTCTATCCTCAAAATCTTTACTTTGATTCGAAGGAACTTAATTGAAACTCGGGTACGACATGACACCCTTTCACCTTCTTGATCTCGACTTTTGGTTTTTAAATATTGTTTATACTTCGACTGTCCATCGTCGTACTGTCAAAGGAAGTTTTGAAATTATAGTTGGCGTCATTTAAAAACGGCAACTAATTTCCAATTTTAAAAACTTTTGTTTAAAACATTTTCAAATCAAATAATCGTACATGATTGTAACTTTTACCTTCCCTTTAGTTAAAACATCTCAAAATGATGCAAATTAACTATGAAATTTCTTTCAGACACATGTCTCGGTAAGAAGAATTGCAAACTTGCTGAATCGTGGGGAAACCAAGCATTACGTTGAGCCGACGACTAGCGACGTCCAATATGGTAAGTCAATCTTTTTTAAAAAATTTATTTGTAAAATAAGCCAATCAGCCTGAAGTCGCTTTTAGCTTGTTTGCAGAAATTTTTTCACTTCTAATTTGTCAATTTTGACCTATGTTAACCCAAATTTATTTCTATGAATATTTCAGCAATTGAGATTCAGAAGGGAACGTTCCATTGGAAACAGGAAGAGCCGGCAGCGGCGTCCCTTCAGGACATCAATTTGAAAGTGTCCCGCGGATCGTTGGTGGCCGTGGTGGGTCCAGTGGGTTGTGGCAAGTCTTCCCTCTTGTCCGCTCTGGTTTCCGAGATGCAGAAGGTGGAGGGGGAGGTAAGAGTGGCCGGGAGAGTGGGATACGTCACTCAACAACCCTGGATCCAGAACGCCTCACTTAGAGAGAACATACTCTTCGTCGACGATATGGAACAGGAAAGATACGACAACGTGATACGCGCATGCGCCCTTCAACCGTACCTTGACCAATTACCCGCTGACGATGAAACGGAGATCGGAGAAAGAGTACGTATTATCATAGACATATAATCTTGTTCTTTAAGTGTCCATCATTAGGTTTTTGGTGGAACTTTTCTTGACATTCTCCATTAGTATATTTTACGTGACTCGCGCGGTACTTTTTCACCCCTTACGCTACTGGCCAATGTTCTTATGCCTTGAAAAATAAAACGGGGCAAAAGACGAAGCACTTTTTTACAATGGTTTTTAAGGAAGGATTCTTGTATTGAAAAATTTTTATTATAAGATGATAGTTTCGTTAGTAACGTGTTCGTTTAATAATTTTACTTAATAGGGTATCAACTTGAGTGGTGGTCAGAAGCAAAGGGTCAACGTGGCCAGAGCCATTTATCGCGATGACGATGTTTATCTCTTTGATGATCCTTTGGGGGCGGTTGACTCACATGTGGCCAAACATCTCTTCAAGGAAGTCATCGGACCAAAGGGATTTCTTCGAAAAAAAGTATATAACGTTACTCTTACATTTTCTATGAAAGCGCTAAGCGTCCATCAACTAGTGTTGGATATGTCTTTTTGCTTAAATCCCGATAGTAGTTCACAATGGTGGCCCGGAAAGTAAGTAGTGTATTTTCTGTGAAATAAATTTTAGCTGACATATCGTATATACGTATTTATCTAAGCCGCATTGATTTTTATTTAAGTCCGTTCTATAATAGCGGCTCTAGCAAAGAGGAGAGAGAGATAGAAACGCGCTTTATAAAATCCGTCGAAAAATGCGAAAATAGGGGAGTAGTAAAAACAATTTTCGGTACGTTTAGTTTTAGGACGCACATCCTTTGCGCATGGGGGGATTGACCTCCTCGCCTTATCTTTGTCATCCCCTACGTCACCTGTGCGCGAGAAAGCAGCGCTCAGGCGCCGCGGTGTACCGTAGATTTACTCCCGTTTTCACCACGCATGGATCACGGCTGCCTATATACTGATTCTCTCTCCCTCTTTCTCTTCTCTTTGGCTCTAGAATCAAAATATGTCAGTATTTCGATTTTTATAGCTGCATCTGTTTGGTAGTTCCTTGCTCGCTCTACAAATAGCAATTCTATCTCTTACAGACGAGAGTTTTGGTGACGCACAACTTGAGCTTCATCCGAGAAGTGGACGAGATCTTCTTCATGAACAACGGACGAATCATCGAGAGGGGAACGTATGACGAAATCATGAGTCGTCAGGGAATGGCCAGAGATTATTTCGCGCAACACATGAGCGACGAGAATAAAGAAGAACCGTCGTGAGTAAATTTGAAGCTACGCTTCCTACCGCCAGTCAGTCGCTCGAGACGCAAGGAGAAATAAATTGTACAGTGGAAGGCTCTTAAATACAGCCTCCATGGTGTTGAGGAATGCAAAGTTAGATTTCAAGCTAAGAAAATAATTGCCACATCTACATAGATGTTTTCGTTTCGTTTTCCGTTTTTACTCCCTCCCCCACTCAATTTGACCATAGTTATGAGTAGTAAATCATTAGTAAACAGTGTCTTGATTCTTAGAAGCCCATGCTTTAGATGACATTTAACCAATACATGGTTCCATACTTGTCGGTAAGCCACGTGTGCCTTGGTTAGTGGCAAACAGTAACTGTTCTTGGTCGCGCTTCGTAGCATTGACAGAACAACTCTCCGAACAGAGGGGGTTGGTTAAAAACCTCAAAAGTCCTTATCTCCAAATGGAAATTTTATGGTCCAACCTTTGGCTAGTCCCAGCCTATCGCGCGAGCTGATCGAGACGCGGGGAGAGACAAAATGTACAGTGGAAAGCTAGCGCTTACCGCTCCTCTTAATATATTGCCTCAACTTTAATGAATCAATTCAAAAAGTTTAAAATAATAGTTATCTTCACAAACAGTATACGCCACATGGTCGGTGTCCGCAAAGAAATTCGCTCGGTTATTTTGTACAGTGCATGGTTAACTTCTGTGACTTGAAGCTTTTTTCTTATTTCCACTACGTATATGGTCGTAACCATAAAATTTCAATACTGGAGATGCTATTCGACCTTTTCGGAAGGTTTTTCTGTCTATATATGCTACGAAGCGCGACCACCGACAGGGGATGTTATCCAGTAACAAAAGGCACACTCCGACAGCTTACAGAAGCCCCCACGCTCTCGTAAATACTGTATTGAAGAGCAGTTTTTTCTAGAAGACCTGTGATAGGTTCGCGGGGGATAAAAATTGTCTCCTTTACTGATCCTCTTAAGCTTAGTTCCCACTTGACCGAAAACACGACGGAAACACTGTAAACGATCTTCCGAAGAACGCGACCGAAACAGTTTTCGGTCGAACACAATTGGTGTTCTATTTTTGACGCAGAGGCCGACGTAAAATTATTTTCATAACCAATCAAAATTCGTTTCGGGATGAAGCTTCTGTTGACGTCATAATAGGGGAGTTTTTTATCGCCGCTTTGAGGTATTTTTTCAACTCGCCAGTCGCCATTGCTACATTTGCATGCTCTGAACGTTTGTGTCTGAATTCTCTAATTGGATTTGATCGCGAATCGCTATTGCCGTGTTTGTATGCAATAAACCTTTGATTCGAATCTCTGACCTACATTTGGTAAAAGTAAGCTCCCTAATTAAGATACCATCAAGGGGAAATCAAAGGCCAATGCTTATGCTATGTTCACACTTGCACAGGAGTCGCTTGACAACTCGTTTGCACAACTAGTTTTGAAACAGACTTTATTAATAGTTCCATAAGTGAATCATATTACAGCTCCCTACTGGACGTAGGTTATGCTTTTGTAAACAGCGTTTTCTTCCAAGACATCCAAGGCCGCCATCTATAGCTCAGTTTTACAAGTATAGTTTTCCCATTAACCCGGATCTTGAGTTAGGTTAACCTACGGAAGTTCCGGTTGATGATATCGGCTGTCAGACCGCCGTCAGTGTCGTGATTAGTGAGAAGCTTATTATCGCGTTATAATTTTGATTTAGAATGGCTTATGTAACTAAAAGCAATTGTTGCATGCCCACATTAATGAGACATCTGAACACTATGTGATATTAAAAGCACTTAACCGTAATCAACTAAAAAAACGTTTTGTAAAACTGAAAAATATTGACCAGCATCTTTCGCAAACGGAAAACGTTAAAGCATTGAAAAAATTTGTCACACTTAAAAAAGGAAATCAAATTTCTATGTCGAAGCACATAACCTTTAATTAGTAATAAATCGGTCCAACTATCCCCGCTAAAAACCTTTAAATCGATCGGTGGAAGCTTAGCTCAGTGCTGTACTTGGGATACATTAAAAAATATTCTAGCATGATGAAGGCTATTTTGATAATTTGAATTCATATTAATTTCCTTTTCAACACAAGCGTTTCAGTGGCGCCGCTCGGGGGTAGGCTACAGCCTACCCGTAAATTTCAGAGGGGCCCCGAAATTAGGTTTCCATAATACTATTATTACAATATTTTGATCTAGGCCTACAGGACAATTTTCATAAGGCTGAACCTTTTGGCATTGGATAATTTACAATATTCTACAAAATGGGTTAACACACTTGTGTTAAAAGTTTTTGACTAGCCAGAAAAGTTATCTCGCTTTTTGATTTTTAGCAACATCGTATGATGTACATCTACGATTTGTTATTCTCGTAGTAGTAGTAGTGTAAAATTTTTGGTTCGTCATTGAAGGGACAGTGAATGGGAGAGGATTGTGGTGAGGTGATATTTTTCATTCTTTTTTTTTACATGGATGGGGATTGTAAGAGTAAGTTTAAGCATTGCACTTAATTGTACAAGTGAGGTTAGTGATTATGAATTGTGTTTTACGTTTTCTCGATATGTCTAAAGCTAAAGAAACGATTATTGGATTGCCTTAATATAATGGAAGGTGTTAAACTCTCCCTACCGCTCTCTTAGAATTATTGAACATTTTAAAGTAACAATTTCGCAACATTTAAGAATAAACAACTGTCAACATTTTAAGTAATAATTTGAGAATATTTTAATTATTCTTCACATTTTAAAGACTGAAAAATATTTTTATGATACAGGCATTCAAAAATTCGGTATCCCAATACTGCTAATTTATGCTTGTTAAGTTGTAAAGATCTGAAAATTCATGGCAAATTTTGGTATTGTGGTGATAGAATGGAATTTTTTCTGGTTTTTTGGGTTATTTACTGGGTTTTAGTGATCTTTTGCATGACAAAAAATATTAGGACTTCATATCATAGTTGTTTAGTGCAGAGCGTGGTTCACGTTAAGTTACCGGAATTTTTCTTTTATAAAATTATATTTTAGTTCCCGTCATAAAGATCGCTTACGGTAGTTAAATCCAAGTTAAATTATACTTCGGCTTAGTTATGAACAGGTTCGTGTTAGTGAAAGACGATTCTCTAAATTTGAAAGGAAACGAAGAAACCAAGATAAACTAGGAAATTTGCTTCTTATGTAAAAAATACCACTGAAAAACTGACTTACCTAGCGGGCCATATTTGGGGGCAGGTACCTGTCGGATGGAACAAAATATAAAGCCAAAATGGGTTATTTGAGTATAAACCTTGTTTGTTGGATGGCCTTGCCGCCAGCAGGTGATGTGTGCAGAGAAATAATTAAGTGCGGTTGCGTCAAAGGCTGTCGAGGTAATTGTAAATATCAGAAAGCGAATCTACCGTGCACTGCGCTTTGTAAATGTGGAGGGTGCCTAGAGTTGTGAAGCGCTAATTATTTAAAGAGCCATAGACTTCTCTATCTTTAAACATAATTTGTTTATAAATTTTGGAATACATTTAAACCATAGAGGATTTTACACATGAATGATTAAAAACTCTAATTATGTTGCAAAATTATGACTCTAATCATGTTGCGAAATTATGACTCTAATCATGTTGCGAAATTATGACTCTAATCATGTTGCGAAATTATGACTCTAATTATGTTGCGAAATTATGACTCTAATTATGTTGCGAAATTATGACTCTAATCATGTTGCGAAATTATGACTCTAATTATGTTGCGAAATTATGACTCTAATTATGTTGCGAAATTATGACTCTAATTATGTTGCGAAATTATGACTCTAATTATGTTGCGAAATTATGACTAATTATGGTGCGAAACTGTTACTTTAAAATGTTCAATAATTCTAAGAGAGCGGTTGGCTTTCATGTGTAAGGAGGGTTTATTTTATTGGAAGTAACTTTTTTCCTATTGTGTTTACTGCTATGAAAATCATTGGAATACATTTAAACCATACACATTTACACATACACATTTACACATGAATGATTAAAAAAATGTTTACAACTCTAATAATATTTATGGTTAAATATTTTTATTAATAATAGTAACAGGTGATACTTGGAGTTGTGCTTATACGAAATTATGCCTTTAATTATGTTGCCAAATTGTTATTTTAAAATGTTCAATAATAGCAGTTAAAAATTAAGTAATTTTTTCATTTTGTAGCGCGTAGTTTGATTTTCTATTGAAAATTTTTTTCATTCCTTACTGAGCTCCTACGAATCCGAAAGATTTTTGCTTTATACACGACCCCTACATTTTCTCTATAGCTCGAAGGCTGTGTATCTCGAGGGGTGCTACCTAAAATGATGTTAGGTGAGTTTACAATTTCACGGCCGCTTTGACGGCTTGCCACGGCTGTCACAACAGAGATACGGAATGCCTCCAATCTTTAATTGACTTAATATACTTCAAACTAACTTTATACCAAGTTTCATGCTTTCTTGAAAAAGTGCACGATTATTTCAGCTATCCTCCAGACTATTAAACACAAAAAGGTAAGAAACATTTTTAAAATCATTATTTTCTACGGTACGTTTCCGTAAGTATGGCACTTATAGAAGATTGGAAATTGTAAATGTCCTAACGAACCATAATTCAATAAGGGATCATGGGAAAGCCAAGAATCATATCATGGCGTTTTTGCCGGCAATATAAAAATTGCTTCTGGAATTCTTTTGGCAGGAAATGAATTTAGTAGAAATGAGAAAATGGCCAAATTCTGCAAAATCCAGTTGATTTCTAAAGACACATTTTACAGGTATATGCAGCTCAAAAATATCTTTTACTGTAGTAAAGATGCTCGGGATGAATGAATTAGGATATCATAATATTCCTACTATAACGTTTTTGGTGTATTTAGATACCAAAGACATGTTATTGAACCTGCAGTACAGAAGTATTGGCAGTGTCTGCAAACTGAAGTTTTCCAAGAGCTGAATGGAAAGGAATTAGTAATTGCAGGCGATGGCCGAATGGATTCTCCAGGTCATTCGGCCACTCTTTGCACTTACACTTTCGCGGATTGTCAAACTAAGAAGATAATTTCCGTTTGCAATGTTGATGTACGCGAAGCCAAAGGCAAGAGCTCCAATATGGAAATAATTGGATTTAAAAGAGCTGCCTTGGAAGTAATGGAAAAGGCTAAAAAGTATGGGGTCAAAATTGTAGAAGTGGTTAGCGATGCTCATTCAAGCATCAAAGCAGAAATGAAAAAACCTGAAAGACAGTTTCAAGACGCCATACTTTCATTAGATGTATGGCACGCTGGTAAAAACCTTAATGATTCAATGAAACGTAATCAACTAAATATGTAGGCCTGCCACGCCAAGAATTGTGCCGTACTTGCGGAATGGGCTCCGGACATTCGAAACCACCTGTGGTTCTGCAGTAGAGAATGTGATGGTGATTACGACTTGCTACTGGTAATTATATTATGAATGAGTATCAAGCATGTTTTTCAATATTTATTTCCCCTCCATAGGCTACGTTTCAAAGCTGCTTAAATCATGTCACAGACTATCATCAGTTGATGACCGATTTTGGAGCCGTTTTTGGCTGCGCTCATGAGCACCCTTTACCTGAAGCAGAGCGTACCAAGCCATGGCTTGATGAAAACTCTGCCGCGTATAAAGCGCTGGATGAAATTGTTTTCAACCCTTACTTCGTTCTAAATTTTTCATACTATGTCTCTTCAGGTAAGTTGAAAAATAGCTCATCATACTCTTTCAAAATTTAATGTCTATAAACTTTACACAATAGACACACTGGCTTCTTAGAGAGCTTTCATAACCAAATCCTAGCATACGTTTCTAAACGTAATGCATACACGAAAGTTCAATCCCCAAAAACAATTTTTACTCATGTTTGGTATCTCATTACTTATATGATTGCAGTTGGCATAGTTATTGCACTAGAATTTTATTAGCCGCAATAGACTATAACAAACATGTTGGACGGAAGCAAGCTCTTGATAGCGAAGGAAACTTAAAATACAAAGTATATTACAATAAGAAATCCAAATCATACAGTGTTGGTAAAGTTTATGAAGCAAAGGACTACAATTATATTGATAGTTTAACGGAAGCAATTTTCATTGCAAAACGTGATTTTGAGGTATGACTAATATATTGCTTAAGATTAACTAGTTTGAATTCAAAAGTCTAACACTTTTCATATTAGGGTAACGTTTCAGATCCTCTAGTTCTAGAAGATTCTGACCCTCGAAACATTTGCAAGCACATAAGCTTGTTAGAAATTCCCGAAAAACTCGAGGTTTTAGCAAATTATACATCCCGATTTGAAAAGACAAAATTAAGCCAAATTTGACAAAGTGTCAAAGTGATAGGACTCGTATATACATGACAACATAAAAAGAGCTATTGCTTATTAATCGGAACTATCAATTGTTGAATTTTATTTCGAAATTAATTCAAACACTTCAATATCCTTCGACAATTCGAGCAGCTTGATAACCCTTGCAAATACCGTCTGGTGAAGGGAATGTTCTTCTAATGCTTAGAACGCAGCACAATTCTCATAAATGGTCCTAGTCTACCATAGTCAAGTAGCGTATAATTGCGATAGGCGTGATACCTGAATTATATTACATATTAGTAACACTTACTGATAGTGTTCAAAAAAGTATTGCCAGTCATTTGAGAGTGCAGTTCAACTAAAATGCTTATATAAGTAATTACAGTTTTGTTCCATTTAGTTTGAGGTTCCAACAGATTCCGAACACGAAATGAACTCACAAATGACTGGCAACTCTGAAGATCAATTAAAGCTAAGAAACGAGAAGGAAATTTATTTAGTCACTTTAGTGAAAACTATATATAGCAGAACATAAGACGTTTTATCATTTTATGCATCTATCTATTACGTACCTAAAGTTAAGGTTTGTTGCATTTAAACCTCGTCGTTGGGCACTTTCTTTACGAAAGCGCATGGTCACGTGGAGAACTGGTCTATATAAGCAAACAAGTTCAAACATAGCTCTGGTGCTGGCACAAGGCCTTTGTCTGCAACACACATTCTCAGCAGCTGTGGGCATTGGAGCACAGTTTCCACAGACGCAGAAATTATTTTCCCCATTCGTTGGGTCTCTATCACCTGGATCTTCCTCAGCACTTACACCGCATAGGATATTTAGTGCTTCAGGTATACCTGGTGCTACTTCGAAGAAGAAACGCTCTAGTTGCTCTCGTGTGGCTTCACGCCCTAAAGTTTTAATTTGCTCCAAATTTTTTTCGGCTAATTGTTTTCCAGCAGATAGTCCTCCGGATTGGCAGGATCGTTATTCTTCTATTCAAATTCAAAATAACCAATATTAAATCTAAGAACTAAAGGAGAAACAAAACTTTCGCCTACCTTCTGAAGTTTTATAACTTTTTTCTTTTCGGGTTTTCTTGAAGAATCTTGTTTGCTAGCATTACTTTTGCTAGATTTGGTATTTTTACATCGTGGTTGGCATCCATCGGACTCTTCTATTACTTTTTCGAAATCGTCCGTATTTATTTTTGGTACCGAATCCTTGGTATTTATCAATCGTACACGACTAGTCTTTCCGCTCTTTTTGTCTACTTTCGTTTGCTTCGGCGTTGGATAATCTTCAGCAGATTCTTCACTAACGGTTGCCGGTTCAATTTCAACAGTTGGTTCCGCACCGCTATTGGCTCCGTTGAAGTTTAAAAATCCTACTCGACGAGTCTTTGCGCTTTTTTTGCTTATTTTCGTTTTCTTCGGCGGTGGATCATCTTCAGCAGATTCTTCGCAAGTGGGAGTCGATTCAGTTTCTACTATAGGTTCCGCAAAATCGTCTTCACTCAAATCATCAGAAGAATCACTCGGAAGTGTTGTGGCACCGATAAACAATCTCGATCCTACTTCGTTTTTGTCATAATCCGATGTATTGTCTACCAAATTGGTTTCGTATAATTCTTCGACAGCTGTTACTTGGAAGGTTTTCAAATTTGGACGATTTAAAGTCTAATTTTATGGTATTTTTTCCCTGCCGCAAATCGATTATAAAAGTTAGTTTGAGAGATAGGGAAAACTGGCAAGTTACGTTAACAAACAATCTAGAGCAGTGCCGTCAAGCGCGTTTTTAACCCCAAAGTTTCAATGGCCTACTAAAGAAATGGCCCGATTTGTAAGAATGCGAGTTAGCAAATTTGTTTTCACGCTATAGGATAAGCAACTTATTACTATTATTCTATATATACTCTGTTCTAGCTTCGGTTCTCAGCATTCGCAAAGCTAGAACTTTATATAACATAGCTTTGTGCCTGCTCACAAGAGACTAAAAAAATGCCGATTTTCAGGATTTAAATTTTCGAAATTTACAAAGCTACGTTACATAGAGTTCTAGCTTTGCGCGTGCTGACAATCGAAGCTAAAACAGAGTATATATCGAATCAGCTGCCGTCAGAGACAGGGAGTTGTATATCCTATATCCTGAAAACAAATTTCCACTTTCTTTATCCACCCACAGCCGACTCGATCACGCTTTTGGTTGCACACGCGTTCGATTAGCCTCAAAACGCTTATCTCACATTTTAACCCAAAAAATCAAAGGGTCACATGGCCGTTAATGAAAAGAACACACCGTTTTTTGGCCCTAATTTTGAAAATACTAGTTCAAATATCTTGAAATTTTAATGAGATATGCAAAATAAGGTTTGTTAGTTTTGTGCAAAGTTTCAAAAGTTCTTCTATAGTTTTTTCTACAAAAATTAAAACGATAATTAGCCATAATTAAAGGGCAAGCTTAGTCTTCAAACGGTTTAAATGTGTTTTTTTCGGTATCACAGGTTCGAATCTCTTGAAATTTTAGGGAGAGGCATATTAAAGGGTTTTAAATTATCGTGCACATTTAAACCGTTTGAAGACTAAGCCCTTTAATTATGGCTAATTTTCGTTTTAATTTTTTTTGCAATGAAACTATAAAAGAGAAACTTTTGAAACTTCGCGCATAAATAAAAATCCTTACTCTGCACATTTCATTAAAATTTCAAGAAATTGTTAAACGGGCTTCTTTAGAGCGTGCAGCGTAAGCGTGATGGAATGGGCTGTGATCCACCGATTTAGTGTGAAAAATCGGAAGTCGCTCCCGTTACCAAAGTTTCTACATGGATAAAGAATTAGGTGCGTGAGGAAATTTATTTTCACTCTACAGGATAGGCAACTCCCTATCTCGAAAGACAGCATATTCTATATGTACTCTGTTACAACATCGGTTTCCAGCACGCGCAATGCTAGGTGTCTATGTAACCTAGCTTTGTAAGTGCTGACAAGAGACGAAAAACTTCAGGGTCTTCAGGATTTAAAATATCCGCGAGTTTTTTTAGCTCGAGTGCACGGACCTCTAGGCCTTAGTTTCAAATACTGTGAAATTGCCTACACGTATTTGAAACTAAGGCCTAGAGGTCCATGCACTCGAGCTAAAAAACTCGCGGATATTTTAAATCCTGAAGTTTATTGTCTCTTGATAGCACGTACAAACCTACGTTACATAGAGACCTAGCTTTACGCGTGCTGACAACCGATGTTGTAACAGGGTATATACAGAATAAGCTGTCGTCCTAGATAGAGTGAAAACAAATTTCCTCACGCGCATTCTTTATCCATGGTTTCTACCTTTCGCTAAGCCTAATAGGACTTTGGACTATGACAGTAGGGGGTCATACAATTTCGAGTAATAGACGAATATTACAAACAGAGACACCAACACACGGGGGCGAGGCCGCCATTGGGATATCGTCCCTCTCGCCAAGAGGCTCCGCAACGCCAGACCAAGTCCGAGTTCACTACACGCGGCAGGCTAACTAACTCGCACCAAAATCCCTTCGATATGTTTTTTTACACCAGATATCAGATTGAAATTCAATTCACAAAAAATTCAAAAAGATTTCATTGGAAATTGCACACATTTTTACACGAGATTACACGCGGCATACACTGTTAGGAAAAAATGTTCTTCTCAGAACGAATGAGCGTTTATAAGCTTGTCCCTGTAACAGAACGGTAATTTGTTCTAGGGAGAACAAAAAAATTTCGAGCTATATTGAACGATTTTTTGGTGTTCAAAATTTAACAATGATGTTGTAATCTGAACAATTACTTCGTTGGCTCTAGAAAACGCGTTCGTTCTTCGATGAACAGTACCGTTTTTGAGTGAACATAAACTCGTTCTAAATAACATTCTCCTTCATTCTAGTTACAACCCTGCTCTGTTCTTGATAGACCACTCATATGGTCCAGCTAGCACAATAGTTTATTTATGTTGGAACACTTTTTTGTTTGGTTTGGAGCGATGCGTTATTCACTTCTGAATAATGATCTGTTCGACTTACCACACCCCTTTCTTCAAGTTATAACGCCGACTTGTTCACGATTGAACTACGGTTTGCTCAATTCAGAATGCGTATTTGTCAGACTTAGAACAACAGTTCCTATATTTTTAGAACATGCAATTGTTCCTTTTAGAATCCCTACTTGTTGAAATTGTAATGTAAATTTATTCAGTTTAACACCCGGGTTTGTTGAAGTCAAAACAACTAAATGTTCGTTTTAGCAACCCATTTGTTGAAATCGTAACGCCTATTTGTTCAGTTTAGCACCCACATTTGCTGAAATTGTAACGCCAATTTGTTCGGTTTAGCACCCCATGTGTTGAAATTGAAATACCAATTTGTTCAGTTCAGCACCCCCATTTGTTGAAATTGTATCACCAATTTGTTTAGTTTAGCACCCCCATTTATCGAAATTGCATCACCAATTTGTTCAGTTTAGCAGCCACATTTCTTGAAATTCTATCACCAATTTGTTTGATTTAGCACCCCCATTTGTTGAAATTGTATTACTAATTTGTTCAGTTTAGCACCCCATTTGTTAAAATTGTATTACTAATTTGTTCAGTTTAGCACCCCATTTGTTAAAATTGTATTTCTAATTTGTTCAGTTTAGCACCCCATTTGTTAAAATTGTATTACTAATTTGTTCAGTTTAGCACCCCATTTGTTAAAATTGTATTACCAATTTGTTCAGTTTAGCACCACCGTTTGTTGAAATTGTATTACCAATTTGTTTGAGTTGGCACCCCCATTTGTTGAAATTGTATTACCAATTTGTTCAGTTTAGCTCGCCGGTTCGTTAAAGTCAAAACGTTCATTTGTTTGAGTTCGCACCCCTTATTCAGTTTAGAACACCTAAGTGTTCGAGTTTGTAACTCCCATTTGTTGAAATTAAGATGGGTATTTTGTTGATATTAGCACCTTGATCTGCTCGCAATAGTATGCCTATCTGTTCCCTATATCACTCTGCTTTCTTCACTTTAGAACGCTTAATTTTCATGTAAGCTCGTCGGTTAGTTTACAAAAGAGATGCGCATAACTCACTTTTGTTCCAGTTAAGAACATAGTTTATTTATTGATTCTTAAATATTTAGTCTCCAAATTTTTTAAAAAGAGCTCAACAAAGTCAAATCTGAAAAATTTATTCCTTCGCACGGATCATGCAAGATTGATTTTCTAGGCTGCTAACATATTAGCAACTGTGGCCACTGCGTTGCTTATGTTTCCTGGATTTATTTTGAAAACGTACTTCTGAAAATATTCCAGTGTTCGCTTTAGACCAACTGGATACACTAATTGAAACGCATAGTATCCAGAAAATACAGAGACAACTGCAGTTATGATAGATCTGACATCGAATCTAACACCCTCTATTTGAACTTCGGGACAAGTATTCAAAAAATCTTCATCCGAAAATACCATTGACGGAGTACTACCATTAGCTTCCTGCAATATTTTAATAAACTTAAATATGGATCTGAAAACCTTCGGTTGTGTTATATCTCACCGTTTGAGCAGCCCACAGCGTCATTTTTTCTCCAAAGAGTGCCGGTAAAACGAAAAAGCAAGTTTTTAGTTCCAGTTCTAAAAAGAGTTGTACTTAAAAAACTGAAAATTTAACAATCATTAACTAAAATTACCTTCATACTTTTCCTCGGATAAAACCAATTTTTGCTTTTCTAAATTAATCAAGTGCTTTTGTACTCCGGTTTTCTTCTTTCTAGCAATTAGCTCTAGGATCCTTTTGGTTAAGGGCTGAAAGTGGTGTGGCTATGATTTCAGCTGAGGGGTGAAGATTTTGAAGTCGATTTAGCTCCATTATCAAGTAAAATAATTATATAACTAAAATTAACTTCACGGCTAATTGATAATAATAATTTAGTATAGTGACTAATAAAATATTACGAATTTAAGATATTTACTTTGTTCGAATTGACTAAATAACTTTAACATTATCAATAAGTTCATTGCCCTTATTAACACTCACTTAATTTAACAGACAAATGTTAACTTTAAAATAGGAATAAAATAGAAAGAAACCAGTTTTAATTGGTTTAGTTACGAAGCAATCAAGGAAAAAAAAGTTTTATGTCAATTTTCGAAATTGATATGCTAAGCCTAAAAGTGGGTTTTGAAATAGGTGCGTTTGGGGTAAAAGTGGAGCTGAAGTTTCTAGTTTTTTTTCTCGCACTCTTTGAGTTTTAAACCCTAAAACGCGCCTTCTAAAACAAAAGTGCTTTTTAAAACTGTGTTGGCACGTGTTGTTAGCATGCAGCTTTTGAAATATAAGGTAAAAAATTTCATTTGAAGCGTTTTCTTTATGACTGTGTTGTTCGTGGTTAAGAACTTATAATCACATAGCAGAAAGTAGATATTTTTTATACTATTTTTAAATTTCACCTGATTGACTGGCTTCAAAAGTGAAAATTTTTCCACCACTTCGATGACACTATGCATAGGATTGTCTGAATCCAGCAGTTCTACTCATTTTCTCTTCTAGCAAAGATGTATTTAGTTTTGACTTGCTTATTTCTTTCATCATGACTGAGATATGCGCATCAACACTATCCGAATCTTCCGCTAGTCCATATTTAATCTAAGATATGATTACAAATTCTAAATTATTTTTTATACTAGCCTTTCTTCGACCGGCCAAAACATCCAGAATGAAGTATAAAATCTTAGAATTTTAAAATACAATTGACCATTCCATAAATTACTCCAGAGAAGCAAACACACAAATGAAATGGCCTCCATGTTGGGTTTTTATCCCAGCGCTAAAAAACATCGCTAAATGCACATTCCGGGTGTACTGAACTTGTCCTCCATCGGACCTAGCCTCTTGTTCCGAGATAAACCATACTTGTTTTCAACAGTGTGTTGGTTTCTCTGCATGTAGTTTATGGAACGCTCAATTGAAAAAGTAATGGACACTTCACATGGAGAAACACGCATTAGAAAAGTTATTAAAATAAATATTTAAATAAAAATTAGTAAGGTCATAAACTTCATACCATAAGTGAAGTTCGATTAGTTTTTGTTGGTGGTGATTCATTTGTTTGAGAAGAACGACGGTTTTTAGCATTGTGTTTATGTCTCTCTTTCATTTCTAGTACAGATGGCAAATTTGTCATTTTCATACGCTCATGTCTAAATTTTTGAAGCAAGGAGCAGTACCATGTACTCTGTAAATTATAGGAATAAAAGATTAATCGTTATGATTTATGAATTTGTCCACCCTCGTTTTATTAGTGAACCTAGAGATTAGCCTTGAAATTGTTTTAATCATCCTAACAGCAATGCACAAGTAAAGCAAAAGTAGATAAAAATATAAATTACTGTTATTTAAAGTTAGAATTCACATATTCTTAAACTTACGTAAGGTTTGCCAGTAGGGCGTCTATCCTTCAAAAACGGAAATTTTGTTACAAGGGTGAGACACACCCTTTCTAACTCCGTCGGCTTGGGGTACCTGGCAAATAAAATTATGCAAGTGAAGCATTCGTTAATAAAGTTAAAAATTTTCAATACATATTATATCCGCTGATATCTTCGAATAGAATCTTCACAATTTGCGATTTGTTGTCTCGACTAAACACGATGGGGGTTTTCTCCTGAATAAGTCTCATTACAAATGGTGGTAGCCTTGGAGTGCTGTATGGTTCTGGAAGCTCTCTACTCTGGCCAAAGCTAGGGTAGGGATCATTGCCATCAATATCTTGCAGTTGAATGATATTCACGGAATCACTCTGGCAATCATTAGCCGAATTTGTGGCAGTCAAAGGTTGAGCTGAGGCATTTCTGTTCGTTCATGACCATGAAGTAAAAATACATGTAGACAAACTTGCTCGCGTGTAAATGAAAGATAGGGTAATTATAGCACTAACCTTTTGGGGAGATCTTCAGAACTTTCCGTCATTAATTTAAGTTTAGAATCATTTTGCGGTAATCCTTCATCTTCATAGTCCAACCAATCATTATATTTTTGTGACCATACTTGAATAGTTTTAATTTTAACTTCAAATTGTTGCTCTAAGCTATTTTTAAATCCATCAATATCCAATGCGTTGGAGCATTTGAAAATTTTTTTGGAGTGCAAGCAGGTAACGTGAAACTCGAGGATGGAATCCATATTAGTAGAGAAAATTTATTTTCGAATTTGTCAACAGCAGGAACACCAATGGGCAATTAAATCTGTGCTGATCTCTACCGAGATATCAGTTTAAATACATAGAAATATACATATGAACTGTTTCTGATACTTGAAAGTTAAGTTTTTAATACATAAATCCACAAAGCCTGTGATGTAACATGACTACTTGTCGCGAATTATGTGTGTATGCATGTAATGGTGTATTGTCAATCTGTTCACCAGGTGACATTAAGTACCAAGTATCTTGTTCTAATACACTATAGCAATTGAAATGATTAAGGTAACTTTCGCATTTAAGCAATCTCCCATATATGTGCCAGATATCAATTTGAATGATATAATAAATTTTAAGGAACACTGGAGTTCCATGTTCAGTCAAATAAATCGGAAAGACGTACCCTGGTTTGTAAGTTATAGATTTTTTAGTGAGTTCCGAAGCTACGTTATAAACTACTGGGTCTACGTCTAGATTAAGTGATTCCCTTATAAACAATTTTAAACTAAGTGGAAGCTGATTGTATTTCAACTTTAGATATTTTTCTGAGTGAGGTGTTTCAAAGCCTAACGGTCCGCTTTGTTCAAAACACTGAAGCATCTGATGCCTCATAGCGAGGGTTGAACTTATATTAATGATGTTATGGCATTGCGCTGCTATAACCTTGAAATGTTGGTGTTTTGCCTCAAATCTCATGCACCAAAGCCTGACCAAGGGACCGTATTCCTGTACTAACCTTGCATAGTGCAACATATAATGAACTTTTGGTATGAAACGCGAGTTTGGTAAGTCTTTTAAAAGGTTACAAAAATCGATAGTTAAGTCATAAAGTTAGGGGATCCAAAATTTGTTCACTACCGGAGCATAGAGAATTTCTGCAATTTCACTTAAAATTAAAAGTAATGTCCAATGTTTTTCGTTATTTGGTACAAATCCCCCAAACATGAGCGGGAAAAAATAAAATAGACACTTCTTTTGAGCAGCTGATCCCGAAAGCTTTGAATTGCCTGTTGCCACATTTGCTGATATAAGCACAGGCTTATTTTTAATAAGAAGCTCTCCGTAAGGAAAGTTTTGAATAGTGTCATTTAAGGTTTCAAGTGACAAAATATGGTCACTAATTAAGTGACCTATTAACAACTTTATTACTAAGGGAACCACACCCTCTAGGAAGTCGTGCATTACGTCAGGTGCTAGTGATGATGTTATTTCAAAATTTGGAATTTGTTCAAATGCTGAGCAGCCGTATACGCCATATAGTTTTTCGTTCTCAGGATTTTCTCTAATAGCGTCCAAATGATAATTATGAACTTCTTTAGTTCTAATTAACATTTGATTTTCGTCAAAATACGAGAGATATCTTCATAGGAAATCATGCACTGTCGGCAAATTCGCCCGGATGAAAATGATTTATTAAAACCACCAATGAAGTGGCTTGACAAATTGTCCACCGAAATTGTGGCAATGCAATCGTGAATGAGTTCACTCCCAAGTTAGAAGCCGTCAGTTTGCAGGATAATTAACTCTTCAATTAAAGGTTTAAGAACTTCCGAATAACCGTATTTTTTCACAAACGGATACCATACACACAAAGAAAGGTTTATACCACTAAGTTTGCTACGAAATGCTGGATGCATGTTTCCAATCGTAAATCAAATCAATAAAACCTTATGCATGCCTCTTTTGGATCCCAAAGGATTATTTAATTCCACTTCATCAGCATAAAAATGGAGTTTCAAACACCTAGGATTTTTTGAAAACACTGGGTGATGTTTGAAAATGCTACCATCGTCATAGTCGGCTAGATACTCATCCCCGAGTGGTACCTTAATTCTAGTATATTCTGCCCAAATGTCAGCGTGCGAAAGCAAGTTGCTTAATACTTTAGTAACTGGCACGTAAGATAATGTATGGTGAACAATTTTTTTTTGTATGAATGGTTCCAAGAATGTAAGTCACAGGTTTGATAAATTTCAAATTTTGCTCGCAAAATTTGTTTAGCCTGTACTCGCTTTTCAATATACTAGTGATAGAGTTTAAAGCACTGGAAATTTGAAGCTCTTTTTCTTCTGAATTACTCTTGCGAGCTATTTTACAGCAAAAACTAACACAGTCTTGTACTAAGTCAGATACGCTATTTGCAATGGCTGTAGCAACTGAGTTTGGTAGCTTATGTTTCTCTCTTGCTTCTAACACCATTAGAGCAGCTTTTCTCTGTAAATCTTTTTCAACCATTGCTTCAACGATCTCAGAATCAGAATCGCTTCCATGTTCCACACATTCTTGAGCAGTTTTTTCGAAATCAGGAACCTCCAAATGATGACCATTAACAAGATTATGATTAACTTCTCCATCATCGACGATGAAATTACCATTACGAAAATAATTTCGATAGGTATGTTTTCTCAGGGAGTCGTAATTGTGATAAGCATTAATACAAGAATTTACGAGGTTACATTTCAAAACCGTGTTAGGTACATGGGCATGTCGGATTCTGAGATGCTTGAGCCACCCTTGTGGTGTGGGCCTTCGTATATTGCATATGGTACACGCGTAGGCTTTCATATCCAAATATCAAGCCTATGAATAAACCGAAAAGCTATTACAAGCACGAATAGGCAAGAAATAATAATTACAATAGCTGTTAATTACTACTTATGGAAATAATAATTACAATAGCTGTTAATTAATACTTATGGAAATAATGAAACAAGTTACTTTTGTCCTACTTCATTTTACGAACTTCTACAGTTCATTGCATTCTATAAATTTGTATCTCTTTATACTGGAAACCTGCACTCACACCCCTGACCTTTTCAATACCTGTTTTTAACCCTTTCGTTACTGCATTCGAAATTGTAAAGAACGAGATGTTTTTCTCGCTTCTAAAAATAAACTCTTTTGTATTGATATATTGAAAGAACGAGATTCCTCTCCTCGGAGGTTAACCCTTTGGTCAAAAAACCCTAGTAGATATAAACAAAGAAAATATACGCGTGTATCTTCTTTGATATAAACGTATGAGAAGGAATCTCGAGTGACTTCTGTTTAAACCTCTGGACTGCCAACATGGAAAATAGTTTATCTTGGATTTTACCCCATGGCTTTTTTAAATAAGTTTGTACGCGAACTCCAACATCTTAGCCAACCGCTGCGGGGCCTTATGACCCCAAAGTCCGCTACAATAATAATTACAATACATTTTGTGTTTCTTTTTTAGTGAATAGCCCCTCGTTGTACTACCTTTAACATTGCTAAATAATTTTACAGCTCATACGTAATCCGAAGGAAACAACAACAACGGCTAATTAATCAAGAAAACCCAAAAATTATAACCAAGAAAACAAAAATAATAACCAAGTAAACAAAAATAATAACCAAGTAGGCAGCATAGTAACCAAGTTAACAAATATTCATAAATTTTTTCGCAACTTTCCCAAAACATGCATTATATAACCAATCACAAATGAATACAGATGCATTTCACATTTTCAAGAGTAAAATGCAAAAGTTCCCTCTCCCTTGGAAATAACGAACGTGGAATTAGTATTTAGTAAAGTATGAGAACTTTTATTTAATAAGTCTATGTTAGAAGTTAATAAGAGGAAATCTATGTATAATCGAGTTTGCAGGGGCATAGGTCTGTGTTGTAAACTAAGCCTGAGACTATTCCGCTTGGGGTAGTGCATCGGGTGGCTATTCACTCAAACGTTTAAAATAACTATCTCTATTCTCTGGGGTTATTTTACTAAGCTCTGCTTCGACCTTATGACAATAGGGAGAGGGCGTTTGTCAGGGAGGGAAAGAACATCCGACGTCATTTTATACCTCTACTTAGGGGACCGTTTGTAGGCGCGATACTGAAATTCCCCCGTTAGGGGGATGGAATCGAGGTAAGAGATATAAGCCTATGACGTGGCAAGAATGGGTTTGCCCTCTCCCTATATATAAACTCTTTAAAATTTAACGTGAATTTATTAAAAGTAGGTAAGAAAACGTCGCCAAATTCCTCTCTAACTCTAAAGTAGCTCTGTCTTTTTCTTCACTCTTTTTTGCTGTCCCTTTCTGGGTTATCACCCCCGGTCCTCCCCGTCTTAGTGGCGCCCTTAGTACACTCTTTCTTAGTGGAAAGTTTCTTTTCTTTCACAATGCACTGGCCAGGTATGAACCACCCACGAAGAACTCAAGGTAAAAGAGGGGAACATAACCCTTTAAGGCTACTCTATTCTAGCACGCTATAGCTTAACAATTTTTCTAGCGGACAAGTTCAGCAACACACAATTTGAATACAATTTTACAAAAAACAATTTCGAAACAAACAAAATCAAATTAATTCCCACAACGTTATCGCAACAAGGGCTATTCACTCAAATCTATTAAGCCACATCGTTTGATGTACATCTAACGATGGAGGTATTAGTTTGAATTGGTCTGAAATTTTATGAGGATTAGGGGTTACGCCTGGATTACGGTTAACCATCGAGGTGCTACTCACTAGAAACTTGACGATTTTAAACGGAATTGGGATTAAGGTATACTTAGAGGTTACGGGTAATTATCTTAGCAGTGTTATAGAGGAGCTATTCATTAATGGTAATTTTGACTCATTAGGGATTTTTATTAGTGATTTTTAAAGGGAAATTGTTTAAGGGTTACTATGGGGTTGCGTGTATTGATTTTAGGAACGTTGAATGTAGCGCGTCGAGGGGCTAGTCACTAAAAAACTCATTGCCAATTTTAAAAGGTATTGAGAATAAGGTTTATTTAGTGGTTCCGGGTATTCCTTTTTTGCACCTTCAAAAACAGCGCGTCGAGGGGCTATTCACAAATGAAGATTTTCTTTCATTGGGGATTTTTTATTGATGCTTTTAAAAGTGATGAGGATTCATTGGCGATTTTAAATGGATGGGAATTAAGGGCAGCTAATACTTATTCCAAAGATAGAATGTTCTCGATAGATGGAGCCTTACAAAGGATGAGGCCCTATAATGTTAAGGATAATTCATTTCCAATAACGAAATTATAAAAACATCACAGGCTATGGGATATTATATTTTTAACTTAAATTTTAATGAAGCTTTTTATCGGACCAATTATTTTAAACATTTAACAAAAATATACAGCTCCGTTAAAGCTCCTTTTCGTACGACTTAAAAACAAGAGGAAGTTGAATAAATTGTCGTTATCATATACCTTTGTTATGTATAAATTCAGAATACTGCAAACGTAGATTTCGGAACTTTCACCGCGTCGAAATTTTCCCCGCCTTAAACTTAAGTGATTTACCTTAGCTCTCGAGTATAAAAAATAATAAAAAGTTCTTATCTAATATTCCAACCTAATTCTTGTATATAAGAAGCTACCGACGCAAATATTTTTGAACCGAAAACCGTTGGTCTTTCACACTTCCAACCTTTCTGCAGAGTGCAGAGTGACTATGCATACTGACAGTTTCTGAAGTAGTTCGCATATTTCTTTTCCCCCTATTCATACGAGAATGGGTCTATCCGATTGGTATTTGTCATTTCAATTTCCTCTAGAGTCCTCTGTAACCTTTTCTTGGACGCTACAAAATACTGGGACGACCTCAGATCCTGTTTTGCTTGTCCATCAAAAAACCTATTATCCACACCTGCGATGTACTGAGCAAAATTCGATACTGAGAAAGCCCAAAATTTTCCAATGGAAAGCCGGTTTTTCAATAAGAATATAGTATAGACCATTTCGGAAAATACATACCGAGGAACCAACACACAGGGGCGATACCGCCATGGGGTATTTTCTCTATCTTCAAGAAGCACCGCTATAGGCAGCGCGAATTGGCTAGTCTCCCGCGTGTAGTGAACTCGCACTACATCTGCTGTTATTTCTTGGCGCGAAGAAAAATACCCAATTGCGGCCTTGCCCTTATATGTAATTTCTGAAATGGTCTATTAACCAGTTCTATATTATAAGAATATTGTTATTGTTGAAATCCGTCATTTTCAAACTCAAAGCATAATGCCATACTTTGGCTATATATATAGAATATATATATACCGTCCGTAAATTACCGGTAATTTACCAAATACCGCGTAAATTACCGTTTTATATCTTACCATAATTTTACAATGGTAATTTACCGGTAAATTACGGCGGTAAATTACCAAACATTTTTATTACTCATTAAATGTTCATTTTACAATGGTCAATCATTTCTGTGTTTACTTCCTAAATGACTAATCAGGCGCTATTAGCTAGTCAGTAATTTGAAAGTTGCGCTAGAAATTAGTCTTTTAATAAATCTTTAATTAAAAATCAGATTAGAAAGGCCACGGCTGCCGTCTTGGTAATAAAAGCCGCAAATACGCGTAAAGCAGTCAGATAATGCTCACAATTAAACTTTGTTTTAAGCGAGGGGGAAATATTAAAAAAAAAATTGGGATTATTCAACAAAAAGTGGGATTAATAATGACGAAGTAATCTCTTGGCGGTTAATTTGATATTAGGCAAGATTAAACATTTAATTCGAAGATTCATTAGGATTAATAAGGTTTATCGAAATTTTTCTGGAATTCACGAAATATTGTGGTTTTCCTTGGGATTAACGGCAATTTTCAAGTATTAAGGGAGATTAATACGGTATTAACCTAAATTTTTAGTATTAAGGATCTCGATTATTTTGAAACTCTAGATTTTTCTTGAGATTATTAAAATTATCTTGGATTACTGAATTTTATTCGGGATTACTCAGCGAGTGTACACCAGATTAAACAAGTAATTACCCCCTCGGCTTTAAGTAATGCATTGCATGCACAGGAAAATGTTAATTACCAAAACTTACCAACTGAACGGTAATTTTTGTTTTCCCTAAATTTAAATCGGTAATTTATCGGTAATTTACCCGGTAAATTACCCTTTTTAAAAATTACGGTAATTTCACATCTCTACTCCCCACCAACAATTAGTTGTATTAATTCAAATCCCCTACCACTCTGTTCACGTTACGAACAGTCCCTTAGACGAAAGAAAAACTTGACGGAGCAAATTTATGAAAGCAAATGCACGTTCTGATCGGAACTAGAAAACGAGTTGGGTACAACGAAAGAACGTTCAACTGGGATCGAAGGTATGGGCTGGCTAGAACTAATGTACATTCTAAGTCGAACGCCCGAGCGTGCAGCGAAAAAACTAAATAATGGTCTAATGTGAACGAACAAGCGTACTGTTTGGAAAAAATGTAAATTTTATGTTGAACGAAAGAGCGTGCAGCGAAAAAATTAAATAATGTTCTAATGTGAACGAAAAGGCGTACTCTTTGGAACAAATGTAGCATCTAAGTCGAACAAAAGGACGTGCAGCGAAAACTCGAAACAATGTTCTAACGTGAACGAAAAGGTGTACTCTTTGGAACAAATGTAAATTCTAAGTCGAACGAAAGAGCGCGCAGCGAAAAAATGAAATAATGTTCTAATGTGAACGAAAAGGCGTACTCTTTGGAACAAATGTAGTATCTAACTCGAACAAAAGGGCGCGCAGCGAAAAAATGAAATTATGTTCTAACGTGAACGAAAAGGCGTACTCTTTGGAACAAATGTAAATTCTAAGTCGAACGAAAGAGCGTACAGCGAAAAAACGAAATAATGTTCTAATGTAAACGAAAAAGCGTACTCTTTGGAACAAATGTTGTATCTAACTCGAACAAAAGGGCGCGCAGCGAAAAAATGAAATTATGTTCTAACGTGAACGAAAAGGCGTACTCTTTTGAACAAATGTAAATTCTAAGTCGAACGAAAGAGCGTACAGCCATAGCCGACTTGTATTAATAAAGGCCTATAGGTGATTCTCGGTTTTTTTTCTGATATTGGCAATGGCCGTCGTGATCTGCCGCCGCTAGATGTCGTTCTTAGGGGGAAAATATTGTGGCGGGAACTTCAAAACGAATGAAAATGCCAATAGGAGAAAGCTTACATTTTGTCTTGAGGTTGGGTTTTTTAGAAGTAATATATTTACTTGATAACAATATATTTGTCTTCATCTCATTTAAAGTGCGTTTAGTAAACTATGTTTTCTACTTTTCAATCACAGTAAAATGTAATATTTTCAAAATAAGCGTTTTGATTAGTACCTAACATATGAAATTTTTTGAATCACATTACAACTTTGCATATTTTCGGGGGATCATTAGGGGTTTGACAAGCTTATCTAACATTATATCACATAAATTAATATATACATATAACAGTAGGATTGAAAAAGTTTAGTAACTTATTGCGTTATTGCATACTTTAAAATACCCAAAGTATTTTGGAGAGGTAGAAACGTTAAGGGTACTTTAACAAAATCAGATACGAATCCTACGATGATTTATAATTTGTAATTTAATATAGTTTTGATTTGTAATTATAATTTTTTATTTGAGTTCATGAATATGCCTATATTTACCAAAACACTACTGGGGTATTTTAGGGCAAGGATGATGGGGGTGGATACGAAATCTGAGAGAAATACGCGCCTTAATTGTGGAAACGATTGGGTCTGGTGAGACGCTGAAAATGGGGAAGGAATAGGTATATATTCATTTATGTGATATTTTGTTAGATAAGCTTGTCAAACCCCTAATGATCAACTATGCCAAAGATATAAGTGACGTTGAAGAAACAGTCAAAACGTACAAATAAAAACCCTTACCCCGAAAATATGCAAAGTTGTAATGTGATTCAAAAAATTTCATATGTTAGGTACTAATCAAAACACTTGTTTTTAAAAGTAGAAAACATAGTTTACTTAACGCACTTTAAATTGTTATCAAGTAAATGTATTACTTCTAAAAAACTGCCTTACTTTATTCAAAAAAAAACCCAACCTCAAGACTAAAAGTAAGCTTTCTCCTATTGGCATTTTCATTCGTTTTGAAGTTCCCGCCACAAAATTTTCCCCCTAAGAACGACATCTAGCGGTCGCTAAAAAATCGGTATGCCGCCCCATGGGTAGCTTCCTACCTATAGGCCTTTATTAATACAAGTCGGCTATGGTACAGCGAAAAAACGAAATAATGTTCTAATGTAAACGAAAAAGCGTACTCTTTGGAACAAATGTAGTATCTAACTCGAACAATAGGGCGCGCAGCGAAAAAATGAAATAATGTTCTAATGTGAACGAAAAAGCGTACTGTTTGTAACAAATGTAGTATCTAAGTCGAACAAAAGGGCGTGCAGTGAAAAATCGAAACATTGTTCTAATGTGAACGAAGTAGCGTGCTGTTTGAAACAATTGTAAATTCCAAGTTGAACGAGGGAGCTTTTGTTCTCAAGAGAACGGAAGGGAAGAATTTGAACGAATCGTTCAAAGTGACCAGCCCAAAGAACGCCATATTTCAATTTAGAATAGGCCGTTCTTTTTTCAACGAGGCCAGAACGCATTTTTCTAACAGTGTACCGGCATTTCAAAATACTTCAAGTTGTTCCAAAAAGAATGGTAAAGGTAGTCGGGACGCATGAGATCACTGGTACGCACTGTTAAAAATAAAGGTATTTTGAAGGTACTACAAAATACCTCCGCGACGTTTTAAGTACCCATGAACGTATTCTGTTAGTTGTCTCACAGTGCGGGTATTAAATGATTTCGAAAAAGGTATTTTGGACATATAAGGTATATAATGAAGCCTTTTAGAGTTTCAGCGCTTCTGGTGGTATGTTATCGTACCCTGGAAGTAAAAAAGGACTTAATAGATTCCTTTAGAAGGATTTTTTAGCTCCGACGTGCTAATTATAACTAACACTACTAAAGTAAAATACATGATATAATACTTCTATGCCAAAATCTCTAACACTGACTGTTTACTTCACCATTAGCACTGGTAATGGCAGCGTAGACGAAATCTCTATTTAGAGCTCGGCATTTTCGATCAATTATCCACATATTGGTGGATAACCGATTATTTATAAACAAATTTGTGGATTATAATACGATTTAACATGTAAGTTCTGTGGATAATTTTCGGGTATGGATAAAGATAAAATAAAGTGGATAATTGATCGAAAATGCCGAGCTCTATCTCTATTGGAATATTATAAATAAACATAAAGAATATGTTCGGTAGGGTAGAATAGGATAGTGGTTTTCTACCCGAAATTTAAATTACAATCTCAAGTTTCCTAGCTAGTGGTTTTTCTTGAATATTTAATTACATGTAATTAATATTAATTATTTTCTTTGACAGTTATATACACTAGCTAACGTTACATCATTTAAAGGCAATATAATTATGATATAAGGTATACATACTTGTTATAAAGGTTTGAATCCGAGCTTACGCCTTCAGTCGTCATTCAGAAAATATCCATGTATATGTGACCCTGAATTACATTTACACTAAACATCACACCTTTCTTAACAAGGGGAAGCAAAATTTAGTAACGGGAAATCTAGATGGTTGATCCCTTGCTTACTATACGAACTCTGACGATCCCGCAAGCCTACGGCGCAGACACTAAAAGGCGAGATGGATGGCAAAATTTTACCGTCGTCCCGTAAGCCCACAACACAGACATTAAAAGTTGAGATAAAGGAAAATTTGACTCTCGTGTGTTTCCGTCTCTTTTACATCGAAGTGGTGTATAGAGTTATATTTGCTGAAGGGGGTGAGACGCCATTGGTTTTTCAGCCAATGAAATTAACAAGCCAACAGATGGAGTCACCTTCTGGTGGTTATAGAGCTCATGTTAAATTCTGCCTCCAAAAGGGCGAATGGGCGGAGTTTAATGCCACCCTCCCCGTAACCGATATTACTCTATTGCTTACCTTGTCTTAAAATGATACAAGCCCGGGGTAATTAACCAAAAGTTTACCAGTTTCAAATGTGCCGCAAAAATTTTTGATGGCACGAAAGCATAATAAAGACCTGTTTGTGGGTTTTATTTGACACCTAATTCGGTAGCACAAAATACCTTCGGATACGACGAAGGTGGTCACATCAACCGGACGATTGAGCCAAAGGAGTGATATCGCATCCAGGACCTCAGGTTTGTTGTAAGTATCGATCTTATGTTGATACGAGGTCCTAGGTGTCTCCCAGGGACAAGCGACGTCACAGACTGTGATCCGGTCCTCAGCAATGATGATAAGATCAGGCTTATGGAGGTTTTGGTTGACATCCGTAATTCTGGGCTCGATGGCAATCTGGACATTGGCACGGCGTGACTACCTCTTTATTAGGTGGACGAACTTGTCATGGCGTGCGACGAATTTCGCCTTTGATAGAGGGCATGCGTTGGAAATATGCGAGAGACTCTCCACCTGGATATGGCATGCCCGGCACAGCTTATTCCCTTGATTGGATGGGGCCCCTCGACAAGGGAGAAGATTCAGCCGAGTCTTGACCCAAGATACGAACTGCGATGAAGACTTCGCACGGGTGAAGTCCATAAAGATGGCATTAGAAGTGGGGCTATCTCGTGCTTGTATAAGTCCTGCTCCGTATACGGTGTTGTACAGACGATTTTGCCAGTATAGGTTGACGTCAGCTTTCGTACGGCCTATACCTTGAAGCATGTTGAGGGCATGGTGCACTGAGGTCTTGACCTGGTGGAAAGCGTAGAGCTTCCTAATGATCGGACTTGGAGAGGTTGCAAGGTTTTCAACCCGAGCGACGAAGTAGAGCGGGATATTGGTGGAGAATGACAGGAGACCAAGGCCCCCATCTCGAGCCTTAACGTAGAAGAAGCCATCCGGTGAGTAGTGTGGAAGACGCAGGAAGCGACGACAGGACTTAACTTCTATATCAGCCCGGCGTAAGTCCTGTTGAAAGAACTTCGACAGAGTGTAGGTAAAAAGGTGACGTGGTAAGATGAAGTCCCGGAGCAAGTGGACTTTCTGGTGGGGCTTCATTGGGGCCTTCCCCAACTTCTCGAGATCGTCTTTTAGTGGTTGCAGATCCGGGCGTGCTTTGCCGGTCGGTAAGTATTTGATTCCCAGGTAGGTTAACAGACTATCGCTTGATATATTACTAATGTCCACGTCGTTAATTTTAAATTTGAATTTCAGGTCGTTAATAATCTTCCCTCTGTTTGCCCAGCTTGATAAGTATGAGGACGGCACATTTTCCGACGTTGACCCGAAGACCACGGTTCCAAAGGAAGACACTCAGTTTCGACAATAGAGCTTGCATACCGTCCTTGCTGGGGCTCACAAGGATCAGGTCGTCGGCGAATCAAATGATGTTGGTTGAGGCGTTGTCGATCTTAGCCCCAATGTGAGAAGGTAAGGTTCGGGCTAATTCGTCAATGACGCAATTGAAGATTAGTGGTGATAGTGGGTCTCCCTGTTTGACTCCGTTAGTGACGGCAATGGACTCCGTCTTCGATGTGCCTAAGGATTAATGTATACTTATAGGTAATGATCTTAGCACTGTTGAAGGCAACGCGTCGTGGAACGCTAACTTTCACTCATTGGGTATTTTTATTCGTGATTTGAATATGGAATTTGTTTAAGGGTAACTTAGGGATTCCTTGCAATTATTTTTGAAACATTGAACGTAACGCGTCGAGGGGCTACTCACTAAAAACTCATTGCGTATTTTAAAATGGAAAGGAAAAAGTGTTATTCAGTGGTTTGTAACGCTAAAATTTCAAAATTCATATAAATTCCAATTTCGCAATTCCAATTACGTACGTAAAAAATAAACTTCTTTCTCAAAAACCCACGTCACGCCTTTTCAATGCTGGCCATTGTACAGGTTCAGCCATGGTGGTCCGAGAGACCTAGGAAAGCTACTGGCCAGGGCTACCCTATCTCTCGTTATCATGCCTTACAATTTAAAATGCTGTCCCCAAAGGTCTTTCACCTCGGTAAAAACCCCAACCTTTATGGAAAGTTACCATTTTCAACTAAAGAGTTTTGTATAGAATAGTTTACACAAAAATACCCCGACGTCATCGTTGACGTCAGCCTACCGGGCTAAAACCCGAAAGGAAGGGTTAAAGAAAAAAAAGAGGACTCGCTCCTGACCCGACGACCGAGATGGTCGAGTTTAAAAAGAAAGACTAATCTTCAAGGAGAAGCCAAAAATAACGAAAGTACTCTTTATGTCGGGAACGCGACGTAGCAAAGAAACTTATGGAAGCAGGAACCGCCCTGGACTCAAAAACCAATGATCCAGTAATGGACACCTAATAGCTAATCGCCAAGCTAATTACCGCGTCTTTATGTGCGCGTACGAACATGAACCAATCGCGCGGTTAATTACCGCGTCTACCGCTTGTGCGATAGAATTCGCTTTATGCTGGATCCAGTACCAGGAGGCGAACGATGTCTTAATATACGTAACGTACTCTTTACAAGATTATCCTGCTTTGTTTAAGCGAGAGCCCGTCTTCTATCACATACCGTCTGGTCTGCCATTTTAATTTTATTACGTCATACTCGAGCACCGTCGCTCCGTCGAATTTTTCAGAGCACGAAAGAGCTATTCTCGGGCAGTTTTTGGGGTCAGTGGAAAACGCGATTCTGGGCGAGTGTTGCACTCGTGTTCCCAGTGGCGGACGAAAACGGCCCGAGAGTGCAGTCAGTGGAAATCGCTATTAGCCTATCCAGCAAGACAAACTGAAGTTGTAGGAAAAACTTAAACTGAAATATAACAACACTATGATTGTTTTAAATTATAGGTCTTTCCTAGTTAAGTTTCTTCTCGAGTTTCTTATCCTTCTTCTTGGAATCTTAGAAAACATTTTTTAAAAATAAAAATATATTCTTGATTTTAATCAAATGATTTTTTTAAAAAATCGCTTGATTTAAATCAAGCAACCCTGGAACAGAGCACACAAATTAGACACTTGAGCAGTTAGAATGTGTAGTCTTTACGAATGGTAAACGTTTCGTCGTCGGACACGATGGCCAGGTAATTTTTTAGAGGATGGATGTGCACCAATTTTTGCCCATCCACTCGAGCACTGAAAGGCTTAATGTGGTTTAGTAGGGTAAAAGTCTTAAAACGGAAGTTAAAGAATGCCATTTTTACAACTCAAATAATAGAATTTATATGTTGCCTTTCAAAATTTCTCTATTAGGTGATGAAATGATCTTCAATAAGCTGCGATATCAAATTATGAATGGTTTTAGCATTATTCAAATATTTTAATTTTTATTAAGCGCTAATATTGCTGTTTTAGAGGAAACCTTTTCGTATATTTCTATGTAAATATAGTAATAACATTGTAAAATATAATGTTTACCAAAAGTTCTACCGCTAAAAATTTTAAAAATCAATTTCTATTTATGTAAAAAGGCGGATGTCTGTCCGTTTTTCCTTCCAAGGGTTTTTATCCTACTGGGTACCATAGCAGCATGGATAAAGAATTCGCGTGAGGAAATTTGTTTTCACGCAACTCCCCTATTTCTGACGACAGCTTATTCTGTATAATCTGATTCAGCTTGGGTTGTCAGCACGCGCAAAGCTGGGTCTCTATGTAACGTAGCTTTGTGCGTGATGACAAGAGACGAAGAAAATAATGATACTCTGGATTTAAAATATCCGCGAGTTTTAGCTCAAATGTATGGGCGGAAATTCTAGTAGGCTTCGAAAAAAGTTGAAGTGCCTCGACTGTCGAGTGTCGACTTCGTAGTCGAGCCAGTGACTTTTAAAATTTCAAGTAATACTAATTTAGACTATTAGAGAAGGATGTTAGAGTTAGTATTATAAATATTTATTACGTTTCTAAATCTTTTGGGAATCTAAAGAAATAATTTTCGCTATTTTTAATAGCACAACGTTCCTTGATAATGTTTGAAGGACCCACCAATTGATTACATACGACTATGCACGTATTTGAAACTAAAGCCTACAGGTCCGTGCATTTGAGGTAAAAATATCGCGGATATTTATAATCTTTTTTTTCTTCGTCTCTTGTTAGCACGCACAAACCTACATAACATAGAGACCTAGCTTTGCCCGTGCTAACAACCGAAGCTGAAAATAAAGTATATACAGAATAAGCTGCTGTCGGAGATAGGGGAGTTGCCTATCCTATAGCGTGAAAACAAATTTCCTCGCGCGCATTCTTTATCCAAAACAGAGGGTTGAAATTTGGCAAAGAGTTTCTTGAATGGTATGAGCAATTCTAAAACTCCCACAAGTGTTCTTTCAGTGGTTGAACTTATTTTTTCCCTTGAAATGAATGAAAGTCAACGAATTAATTAGAAATAGTCCAACGCCTGATCTATTGCACTACCGGATTGCTGAAGTGTTTCGGATTATATTGATATTGGCTGCGTTTAGTAACCGGCATCAAAAACATCGATGACTAAAAGATGACATCGATGACTAAAAGATGACATCGATGTGTTACTGATCGGTTTTTCGCCTCTTTGGGCGTGACGTCATGATGCTCATCGGATGGCCATCAGAAAAATCAGCAGTGAGAGGAGGTTTTTTTTGGATAAGCATCGGATTCAAGAAGTAAATTTCGTCATTTTGCACCGTGACTCAAAAAATGGAGGGATTACATCCCAATCTCAAGCAATTCTAAATAATTAAGAATTGACAAATATTATCCTTGTGGATAACAATACTACAAAGTAATATATTAACTTCAATATTATTGTAAATAGTTCGATTGTATTACTTAAGCCTCTGCCCAAACGTTATCATAATATCGTCGCCATTTTGAAAAGCATTGATTACGCAAAATTGTGCCGTTCAACAACTGCAACGTCATGATGACATCAAAAGAACACCCTTTTCATTTTCCCAAACATCGATGTTTTTCCTGATGAGTGTTACTGAACGCAGCCACTGTATTTTTTCTATGATGGGGATAATTATCGGGGGATTTTTTTTCACTTTTCTCGGATAGGGTTAACAATCGAGGATTTTTTCTGAATCGATAAAACCTAAAAGCTATTTTTCAGTTCTAATATGTAAATCGAGATAATGAACAAGTTTTGAACACACTACCAGCTGTTTATACGTCAATCAATCCTATATCGCGTTTTTTGTATAAGTAAATAAACCGTCGTAAGTATACCAATACAGAAATTAGTACTTGAAGACCAATAAATCAAACCCATGTTCTATGCCCTATATACCATTTGTTACTCAAATTTCAAAGACACCACTAATCTAAGACATCGAGTTTTTTTACATTGGGAATTTCAATTTAAATCTTAAGGACGTCTAGGAAAGGTCAGACACTTTTAGGCTTAACATCTATAAAACCATTCGTTATAATTTTAAAATATTCAAGATGTATTTTTTTCCAAGTATTCATGATGCATTTTTTCTCTATATATATTCATGAAGAATTTTTTTTCAAATATTCAAGATGGATTTTTCGAAATATTCATGATAGATTTTTTCTTAGTTATCATGATAGATTTTTTCTTAGTTATCATGATTGATTTTTCGAAATATTCATGATAGATTTTTTCTTAGTTATCATGATTGATTTTTCTAAATTTTCATAATTAAATTCTTGAAAATATTCATGATGAGATTCTTAAAAATGTTCATGATCAAATTTTCAAAAATATTCATAATTAAATTTTTGCAAACATTCATGATAAAATTCCTGAATATTTTCATTAGTGAATAAACGTAAATCGTAACATCATCTAAAAACGTAGGCAGGCACTTGTTTACCGTGATTATACACTTCGGCGTGGCTGATGAAGTAAGTGATTGCCATGCTGCAAGCTTTAAAAACAAGGCAGCCTACCTTCTCGGAAATAAAATACAAAAACTATTTTTTTCTCGTTTCATGAAGCCCAGCCCCTATTATTATAATTATTATTATGATGTTGATGACTGTGTAAATTCCAGTGAACTACTTATATAGTTTTTTATATACACATTAAAAATCCATTTAATTCATTATTTGAAGACTACTTTTTTAAATACAACGTTCTATAATTAACCTTAGATTTAACAAAAAATATATGGAGTTCTAAAATTTAAAGAGATAGTTGTCTAATTTCAAACGTGGTGGAAAAATTAAACTTCCAGACAAAAGGAGAAGTATTCGAATATCAATATTTTCATGTCATTAGGAAAAGTGAGTCTTTTTATTTTAAATAATATAATAATTCGAACCATTATCTTCGGAGATTACCATCCATTTCACAATGAAAATTTATATTCGCATCCTTCTTCAAGAATTTGTCGTTGTTAGATTTTTCTCTAATTCATGTCATCGTAAATCTTCATCCCCGCTACATTTCCATGGTAGACACGTCACCTATTCTGCAAACTGGAGTTCTGCCACGATATTTATTCTCCAAGCACTCAAAACATTTCCTAACAAAATCCAACCAAACATTTTTATACCGAAAACACACCCAATCATTATTTACCGAAAAGACACAAAAACATTAATCATCGAAAAACCACCTAGAGCTCGGCATTTTCGATCAATTATCCTCATATTGGTGGATAACCGATTATTTATAAACAAATTTGTGGATTATAATACGATTTAACATGTAAGTTCTGTGGATAATTTTCGGGTATGGATAAAGATAAAATAAAGTGGATAATTGATCGAAAATGCCGAGCTCTAAACCCACCCACCCGTAAGCTACACAAAATATTTTTTCTTTAAGAGCTTAAAACATTTACTACAGAAAAGCCACAGAAGAATTCAACCCAAAACGGAAACTTCGCGCATTATAGAATATTTTGAAAATTTTTAATGTCGAAAACCCTTCCACTTTAGCAATCACAACTTGCTTATTATTCCAAATTCACAGACTTAACACTACCCTGCGCACAAATACAAAATTTCTACTTTCCAAAGAGCCATCCAAAACCGTTATTTCTAAGTTGGAACCCTATTGTCCTTTTAAAATAGAGACCCTATTGGCAATTAACTAATAAATCGCCGAATTACTGAAAGTAATTCTTGAAATCTCATTTCTATAATTTCAGAGTAAAACTATGATATGGCTTGAACATCTTGTTTTTCTGATCGTAATCTTTTACTACTGAGAGACGTTGATATAGATGAAATAAATAATCGTTAGGCTTATTTGCCAATGTTTTTAACGTCACGTTTTATGTCATAACTTTTGATTTTCTGAACCGATTTTCAATTTGAAAACAGTTTTGGATTCTACGTGACAAGACGCGTGCAACGATAGGATTGCTGATCCATTTTAAGCATTATTTCGTGACGTCATTATCGGGGGGCTATACTATTTGCGCTGTGGCTTACGCTCTATTAGTGCCACCGTGTCATTTTTAATTTTAAAATCATTTTGAGAAGGCAACCTATCTAGCAAGTCCTATTTTTTTACTCAGCTCAAATAGGAAATGGCAGCCAAATGAAAATGTCCAGAAACTTTTGTCCGGGACTGTACCCATAAGGAAATGTACATTCTTATTTCTTAGAATTATTCTATGAAAACTGCCAATAAAAACGGTAAAAAGGTACTTCTTTTAAAGGTTCAAAGTGTTTTAAACCATGTAAAAAATAATTTGCTAATTTAATGGAAACAAGACGTCGCCGGATTTGTAGTCTTGTACACAAACCAAAATGAACGCTTTTGCAACCTTTCGATTGTTTAAAGAATGAAGCAAAATGTCGGTGTTCCTTATTAGACTGCGCTACTTATCGCTGTCAGTTTCCCGTTAGTATCGGTCAGTTGTTTCAACAAACTAATCGTAACATGTTGTTTTACAATGATGTTCGTTATGAGTCACCAACTGTACAACTTTCTACTCCTTAAAAATTGACTCTATGGCTATGAGGCTTTTTTTGTTTTAGCTGGCAACCACTAATTTGCAATAAGCATCCTATCTTGAACTTAATTCCTACTGTTTTAGACGAAGTCAACATGCTGTGATTTATGCAAACTAGCAAGTGTTAGGTTCAAGTAACTTCCAAATGGGTTGGCGTACCACAGTTTCGCTTTATATTGGCCCCAGGAACCCAACTACTTCCGCTCCTACGTCCATTTCAGATACACCCTGTATATCTTAAACTTACCTATTATAAGCTCTACTTCTCTAATACTTGTAATCATAACATTGTCGTCTGCTAGTGGCTAAGTTGGGCCAAAACGTGGATTTTGAAGTTCGTGTCTTCCCAAAAGATCGGGGTGGCGTGGAAGGTAATGTTTATTTATTTATGGATCTATTTATTTCGGAAGGGAGAATATACCGAATTGTTATAACAGTTTAACAGCGCCTATAAATTAAACTTACTAAACCGATAACCGCTGCCATTTATTGCAAAAGCAGACGACTGCTTAGATTTTCGGGTTATAAGGTGATAGGGGGAATCGGGAAGGAGAGAATTTCTTCATTTTCCCTCGAGGTGGCGTAGAACCTTAAATTTCTCTCTGGCCGCTTTCTGGCGCTCTTGTACAACGGCGATTACCCATGGTATTATTGTGAATTCACGCTTACGGGTGGTTTGATATGCTTATGGTATTAATTGATAAAAAATAGTTGGATTTGTGAAAATCTGAGCTTGATGGGTTTCATTTCATTTATTAAAAACTGATAATATTGCGAAGTGGAGAATAAACTAGTCCCATTAACTGTGATGACTCTATAAGAATCAAAAATATATGTAGCTCGACTGTGATCTTTTCAGCGCTTTTTCAAACTCAGAAAACCTTTTAACGGAAATGTTATTATATTGATTTTTTTATTATTGTTATTAGCCTTAATACATTTTCTGTCAATTTTATTCTTCTTTTGAGGGCCGAACACACATAACTAAATTTTTTTTCAAGGGAATTTAAAAACGAAATATTTTCAAGGGAATTTAAAAACGAAATATTTTCAAGGGAATTTAAAATGTATGCTTGAGGTATAATGTATCTGATGAAAATTACGATGCAGCGGTAAAATTTCTAAAGAAGAAATATGAGAAGAGAGAATGAATCACAAATTAATGAAAAATAAAAAGAACTCTTGACACTCAATACCCTCAGTCGAATGTGATGTTCACATCGAAAGTTAATTAGATCAGTTAACAAGCATGGAGAAAACCTGTAGAGATTCAAATTTTTAACTTGCATTTTTGCGATAAAGAGCCCAAAACTTCCGGATACTTCAAAGCGATCAAGAGAATGAAGTTGTTAGTCTGGTGAACGGAGTTTTCACGTCTGGTAACAGTGGCTAGCACAGATAATTGTACTACCCAAATAACTGACAAAATAGCTGTCAGCTGGTAATTCTATAAACATAAGAAAAATACACTTTGTATAAAGTCTACTACGCATACTATATAGCCCATCAGAACAAATATGTATACTAGGAGAAGACAAGATGGAAGTTACTTCGAAAAAACTGATCTGGTTCTTTAAAGTATGACATTATGAAATGGAAGAATAGGTTTAATTATAATATAGTAGCTAAAAGCAGCAGAGCATTACGCTTTCATAATTTTAATATCTGTGGTCAGTAGCCTCATCTTGTAACACTTTTTGGAAAAACACGTATTTATAGTGTGAAATAATTTGCTAAAATGAAAAAGGAGACAAAGTTTGAATTATTGCCTAACGATTGCTGTCATTTTGACACTGCTACGACTAATCCAGCAAAAAGGGTTCCCTACTATCGTATTCCATTTTACTGCACTAAGCTCTCTCGTGATTTGCTCAATACATAGTTTTCACCCCAGTAGTATGTATATGAGTCTTCTGCGTCAGTGACACCCAGTTGACGCCTGACACCAAGATGGTGTCCTCACGCCAGATTTTTCGGCGGGGAAAACCCGGGAAAAGCTTTAACCCCTTGACACCATGTTGACTTTGTGAATGGCGCGTAAATTTATAGGGGAAATGCCATGGCGTGGCCTGGGGGAATTATAATTACGAAATGCAGGAGTCATGTTAACTTTCGGCGTTGTGACCGGTGAGGAAATATACATGATAGGACGCGTGATAGGATGGTGTAAAAGACGGGGTAGGTTTAAAGATAAGTTACAACTCTCCAAGCCTTACTACAAGACGCTGAATTGTATTGGATATACACAGCCCATCATACAGAAATGGAATCAGTCAAGACGACGTATATTGAAAACTTTGCGACTTTCCAGGACATTTGATAAATGTAAGTATAATTTGTTTATAGTTAAACCATTAGCCTCTTAACATATTTTATGTATCTCTTCAGGGATAACACCCACATGTTCGAGCTTTCCCACACCAAATCATGTTGCATTACACCGGACTGTGTGACCGACGAGTCAACTGGCATCTCGCTAAGTAAAGCCGAATACCTTCAACTTTACAATATGCGCGATGTCGTCAACGATTTCTTCGAGAGGGAGGATGTCGAACCCAGCGAGGGATCGGAGGAGAGACGCATTCAACTCGTTACCTATCAGGAGAGAAAATGCTGAACATCAGACAGATGGTACGGGGTAAGGGTGCGGACTACGCAAACCTCTACCCGACCAAGACAGTATTCGCCATAGGCCCATATTTATGGAAAAAATTACTGGGCGAGTGGGCGTACACGTCCCAATAATAACGTTCATCGCCGAGGAAATAAGGGTGGATGCACTCATCAGGGAAACAGTCACGCAGCAGCTGAACGACCTCATCGCTGGCAGCTGTAATGGATGTCTTATCGACCACCCCTCGCAACTGGAGCATTACTGCATCATGGAGGAATGGCGGGACCGAGTGGACATGCATTATTTCAATGCCGTGTCCAAATTAAATTTAGAGTTAATTGTTAACTCGTTTTACAATAAAACATTTTAAAACCCTACATTCTGTAGGCAGATGCTTACGAGAAATGTTCGAAATGTTAAACAAAATTTATAAAATATGAATAAAAATTGTTTGAATTGACTTAATGTGTTTCTACTTGTTGGTAAGCCGATATCTTAATTCTTAAGACACCCATAAAATATTATAGTGTTCATTTTTAAAGAACATAAAATCATTCTTATCATAAAACTCCATTTGAAATGATAAGGGAATTAAACTCTGCAAAAATATGTCTTGTAATAGTAATACTCTATCTAAAAGGGTAATGGAATTAAACTCAAAAACTTTGTCTCAATAACAGACCAGTAAACTGGTAATAGAAGCAAACATGATTTTGAAATTATAAAAGATCGATTTTATCATTCTTTCACACACAAACTGAACGAATATTTGAACTTAAATGTATGGAATGCCAGCAAATAAACAACACGCCCCAAGGGCTCGTAATAGTAGCCACATCGTACGAGTGAATAGCCCCTCTATATCCTACCCTAATGAGTGGATAACCCCGCTATACTTTACCCTAATGAGTGAATAGCGCTATCTTTTACAATGCTTAAATGACTTACCGTGCATAAAATCAGAGTTAATAGCCCCTCCATGCCCTACTCTAAACAGTGATAAAATTCTAACCGTATTAATTTACTTATGCTGTAATACTAATATTCCGGCGAATCGAAGAACCGATAGTTTTAGTGATAATCCCCTCGATGAGTTTACAACATAGACTTATGCCGATGCAGACTTATCGCATCTTATAAATTTCTAACAAGGACTTATGCCCAGAAACCTTTGAAAGAAAAAGTTTAGTTATAGTGATTACCCATTTTAGATACAAGTTCAGAAGTACCCGACCCCAAAAGATACAGGTTTAGAAGTATCCGACCCCCAAGATACAAGTTCATTATAGTGATTACCCATTTTAGTGATTATCCCCTCGAATTACCTTTAGCAATGCTAAAATGATCATACGAATTACGCTCATTTATCACTATGTTAGCTCTATCTAAACCCACATTGGAATTAACCGCCAAAACGCTCCAGTCATTCATAACATAGATGGCGATAGCTACTGAACGAGATCGAAACGGGGAAAATCGTTATCTATTTAATTAGCACATAAATAAAAAGAAAATAAATATTAAAACCCCAAAACATACAAATTCATAAGTATCCTCCCCACAGATAAAAATTCAAAAGTATCCGACCCCACATATTAAGAGGTACCCGACCCCACATCACCCCGACTTTTCGGGGTTTATATCAAGTCTCTTTGGCTCAGTGGTAGAATGTCTGTCTACTACGTAAGCGGCCCGGGTTCGATTCCCGGCTGTGACTTAAATTAAAATTAAATCTCTAACCGAACCCAGTTACCCCTATGGGTGGGTTGTGGTAATATAAAGTTCCTTTTAAGCAAGATTCCCACTCGACCGAAAAAAAACCGGCGGAAATCACACAGTCAACGGTAAAAATTTTAACTTACGCCGGCGTCGGGCGGTAGACCGTTCACACTACGACTGAATTTTCTGTTTGGCGGTAGATATTTTTGGGTCACGTGACAGATTTGAGTTGCTTCCACAACATCTATTTCACACTCTGAATTGGTATCTTTGTCCTTTTGTAGCTTAGATCGTACAAGAAGGGATATTTTCTGTTTCTCAGTAATGTCATCCTTATTAACATCTTATCTCTTTTTACTTCCGTTAGTTTAATTTTTCTTTCTTGGTGGTATGTTTCTGATAAGTCTTGGTCAACAACAAACAAATGGCGGCTATCAATCGATCTCGCGTTTGCGTGCGCTCTTGAAATTTATGACGTGGTCAGTGGGATAATTTTAGAGCTCGGCATTTTCGATCAATTATCCACTTTATTTTATCTTTATCCATACCCGAAAATTATCCACAGAACTTACATGTTAAATCGTATTATAATCCACAAATTTGTTTATAAATAATCGGTTATCCACCAATATGTGGATAATTGATCGAAAATGCCGAGCTCTAGATAATTTCATTGGCTGAGACACCGGCGTAACGCCGAACACGACCGAAAAAATGGAACACAACTTACGCCCGACTGAACGGAAATTCCGTCGGGCTCGGCGTAAAGATTTTTCGGTCGAACCCCTTTCTGCCGGGTTTCCGTCATGTTTTCCGTCGAGTGGGAATCTAGCTTTAAGCTAAAATGTGATGATAACGAAAGCGAAAACTCCGGCCACGACTACTATTACTACCAGTGGCGTAGGAACGGGGGGGTACAAGGGTACATTGTACCCCCCTAAAAATTTACTAGGGCGCCTAAATTGGACAGAAAGGGCGCCAAGTTTATAATCAAGGGGCGCCAAAATTAAACTGAAGTAAAAAAAGAGGTGAATAGACCATTCCGGTATTTCGCGCAGCGCCATTCTCCGTGTTAGGGACGGAGGAAAGAGCCCGTCTTTGGTGAGGCATAAAAAGGTAGAGAGCTTATTCAGCTTATTCAAGAGAGCTTTGCAAATTTGGGGCGCTAAAGACCATTCACGCCTGTGCAGAGATGAACACCGAAATGGTCTATTGTGAAAATAGAGCGGACTCGGAGAAGTTGTTTTAAAGGCAATGACAGCAAGAAAGTTGCACGACGAAACCCAGTCTTTTTCCGGAACTTTGCAACTTTATTCTTAGTCTTCTTTTTGTGCATGCCACTAACGCTTCGGCAGAAAGAGGAATCTCTATATTGAATATTTAAGCTTTTGAAAACATACGTACGGCAGGGCCCCCAGAGGTCTATAAATCCTATAAAAAGTCCTATAATTTTGAGATTTGTAACACTTTTGAGTAACACTATAAGAATTAAATTTCGCCTCCACACCCAGTGCATCCTCCCTTGTCAATATTTACGACACCATAGGCTACGTGACAATCGTCACCTCCATTCCGCCATTTCTATAAGTGCGAGGGAAGCTAGGGCCCGCCATAGAAACCTCGTTCGCGAACAGCAACAAAACGTGAGAAATATGGCTGACCCTATTGATCAGACAGAAATTATTCGGCAATTACAAGAACAAATCGCTAATCTCACAACCCAAATTCAAAATCAAAATCGCCGACCTAGAGAGGATGATAATGATGAATTTCGAAATGCCGGGCCTGGCCTACGTAATCTTCAGGGGGCTATGCCCGCCGCGGAGGCGCTTCCCCAAGCTTGGGCACCCCCTGTTGCCCTCCCCTCTTTTTCAGGTAGTTACGCCGAGGGGAACGCCAAGGAATTTCTTCAAAAGGCCAGACAAATTTTATTATCTCGCGGCTGCCCTGACGATATTTTTCTTCGCCATTGGGTACCCTGTATGCTAACAGGAGCTGCCTTTGAGTGGTTCACGAACCAAGGGGCTTTTGAGAGTTTTGAGCATTTTTCAGACGAATTAAAAGATGAGTTTTTAGCCCATACAAACGATGATTTCATTTTGGAAAAGATTGACCATAGGATTCAGAAATCTGGCGAATCGGTTACTAATTACGTAGAGGCGATGCAGACCCTCATGAGGAAATTAGTTGAGTTAGATTAATAAAGAAAAATTTAAGTTACGATCTTCGGGTAGCGTTCGCTGCGAATAGATTCTCTTCAGTACGAGAGATGGTTGCCTCGTGCGTGCTTCACGAACAGGCAAAAGCCTCCCGCCGACAAGAAGAGGGAGCTCCTAAGCCCGCGAACCAAATAACCCCGCGGTACATACTGACGTCATATGTTTGCGATGTGGAGAGAGGGGCCATTACCAAAGGTTTTGCCGCGCGCGTTCGTTACCCCCCTCTACGGACACGTCTCAAGCCAATACCTCTCAACGGCCGGTTAGCCGAAGTAGCTACCCCACCCGAGAATTTTACAATCACTCCTATTCAGCCCCAGTATGTCGCTCCTGCGGAATGACGGGTCATATTAGTCCGAACTGTACGAGACAAGCGAGAAACTATTCGTTCCAAAACGATAAAAGACAAAGACAAACACAAACCATTTCATCACAAAACACTCGTCCAACTCCGGGAAACCCCCGTGCGGGAGGAAACAACACCAGTTCCTCCCGCAATCATCAAAATTAAATTCTTTGACGTGCATGGGGTCCACAGGAAACGCAAACAAATCTACTAATTTTCAGTTACAGCCAAGTTTAGCAAAAATCAAAATTCAAATAAATGGTTCTCCTGGTATAGCTCTTGTGGACCCCGGTTTAACGTTTACCCTCGTTGATGACAAATTCAGGAATGTTATTTCAAACGCCTCATATAAAACTGGCAGAGTTAAGTTAGGGATAAAATTGGCAAATAAAACTAGAGTTACCACAACTGGTACGGGGCACGCGAGTCTTTCTCTTCCGGGGCTGGAAGTATCAAGCAACATATTTTTTGTAAAGAATTTAATTTTTCCATGTATTATTGGTATGGATATTTTGCATTCCCATGGAATGAAGATGGATTGTGGTGAAATGTGTTTTAGTTGGCGAGCCGCCCCTCTGAATAAATTCCCTTTTCTGCGTAATTTTGGTGCCCTTCCCTCTTTAGATTCCCTAGCTTTAACAACTTCAGACATCGCTATAGACGAGGAGGAATTGGCAACAGCTTTATCTTTTGCCAACGTCTCCCCTATTGAGAAAGAACATTTAGATAGTTTAGTCTATGAATTTCGACACTTATTTGCTCAAACACCAGGTATAACCAATACTGCCTCTCATGTCATAGATACGGGCGACGCCATGCCCATATCATGTCACCCTTACAGATATTCTCCTTACAAACGTGAACAAATCGACCTAATAATCGATGACATGTTAGCTAAAGACTTAATTGAACCTTGTAATTCGCCATGGGCTTCTCCATGTATCTTGGTTAAAAAGAAAGACGGTACAGACCGCTTGTGCATCGATTATCGCAAACTAAATAACGTCACGCGAAAAGATTCATATCCTTTACCTCGTATTGAGGACATATTGGACTCTCTTCGAACGCCGAGGTTTATTACAACGCTTGACCTGAAGGCAGGTTACTGGCAAGTGCCAATGGATATCAGGAGTAGGGATAAGGCCGCATTTGTAACTCATCGTGGGTTATTCAGACCGAAGGTGCTTATGTTTGGCCTCACCACCGGCCCTTCAACATTTCAACGTATGATTGATCGTCTCTTCGCACCATTACGTCATGAAGGAGTTAGTGCTTATCTCGACGATCTGATAGTTATATCGTCAACTTTCAAAGAACATATGGCTACCTTACATAAAGTCTTTGCGACCCTCAGTAACGCTGGCCTCACCGTAAAGGCGAGTAAAACCAAATTTTGTCAAAAAGAAGCTTCCTTATTGGGTCACCTAGTATCCGAAAAGGGCGTTATGGTAGATCCCGCGAAGACTACAGACGTTAGCGAGTATCCCGTTCCTAGGAATGTCAAGGAATTGAGAACATTCCTGGGAATGGCTTCTTATTATCGTCGTTTTATTGAAGGATTTGCGAAAATTGCAGATCCTTTGCATGCGTTATTACATAAAGACACCGAATGGAACTGGACGCAACTACAGCAATCTGCATTTATTACCCTTAAACAATCTTTAACATCTGCCCCTATTCTCGTGCCCCCGAATTATTCTAAGCCCTTCATTGTATATTGCGATGCATCGAAAACTGGGCTAGGGGCAGTACTGTGCCAGAAGGAAGGCCGAAAAGAGGTGGTCATTCAATACGCCAGCTCTTCTCTAAACACAGCCGAACGTAACTACTCCGTCACGGAACGTGAGTGTTTAGCTGTTAAATGGGCAATACAAAAATTTCGTCCCTATATCGAAGGTGGTCAGGTGGAAGTGTTTACTGACCATAGCGCCCTTCAGTGGCTTAAAGCCGCTCGTGATCCAACCGGAAAACTTGCACGATGGAGTTTGATTATCCAGCCTTACGTTTCATCCATAAAGCACGTTCCAGGTAGGAACAACGAGGTAGCGGACGCGTTATCTCGTATTCCGAGGGTTGACGAACACGAGTCGCTGGTCGATTCGAACTCTGAAACCACGGAAAATCCCACCTTGGCGTCGACAAGTTTGGATTTGGGTGTGAGTTTTGATGAGGATATCATCATCCAGGCTCAAACCGCCGACACGAAACTAACCGCTATCAGAAACTATCTTGAAAATCAAACCCTTCCACCTGACCCCCAGTTAACAGACTTGGTAAAGTCAGTAGCAACGAAATGTGCGATTATTGACAACATCTTATATAGGGATATCTTACGAGGTCAACAGAAGGATCAATCCTATCGTATCTGGCTTCCTACGGCCTTAATTGCAACTGTCCTTCAGTTAAACCACGACATTCCCATTTCTGGGCATTTAGGGATTTTTAAAACATTGCGCCGCATCCAGTCGCGTTATTTTTGGGAAGGTATGACCCGTTCCGTTGCGCAATATGTCCGTTCTTGCGTCCCGTGTCAGTAGTGATAGCTATACAAATACGCATGGATCCAAGATGGCCGCCACCCCAAGATGGCCGCCATCCAACTAACTTGAACCAAACTTGCAAAAATTATCTTACCTGACATACCCTGCCTTCCACCATGCTATGCCCCCTTTATGATCCTTTTAATGGATCAACCCAGACTTGTGTTATTTTGCCAGACCCTACCTTCCAGCATGCTTTGCCTCCTTTATGATCCTTTTAAATGGATCAACCCAGATCCCTGTTTGAATTTCCCGCCATAAGCCATGAGAAACAAAGACAAATATACAAATAAAGATTTTTTAATAACAAATACCAAATAATATATACAATAAAATAGAGAATAACAAGAATATAAATATAAACAAAGATATTGCCATTGTTTGTCATCAAGAAGGTCAATACTCTGTTCTTTGAGTTGGGAATGCTTTGTTCGGCATCCCCATAAATCCTAAATTAAAACTGAGGTTATTTACCGCCGCTTCTACCGGACAACAACAAGGTTTCTAGATCCAAAACAGGTTGTTTTTGGCACTTCTTGATCTCAAAATGTAGGCTGTACACGCTGTGTGGTCAGAACAATCGAATTTGGTCTCTTTTCACGCCGCAATGCCGGATGAATTTTGATGAAAGACAGGCAGGGTAATCGAGGATTGTTGCAGAAAGACGTTCTCGAGGATCATGGGCCAAGGCTTGGTTGTTTTTAGCCACTTCGTTGATGTCGTGAAATTGTTAAGTTTGAGAAGGACATCGAAGTCGTGATTCCAAGTAGAGACCCACTAAAGAGAACGTGTTCCAACTGGTGCAGGGCACGTAGAACCTTATGTGGTGGGGTGTGACTTGTGAATTTTACGGGCCATGTCCCATAAAATTCTTCGTTGACCCTTTACCTCCCAAAGGAAGTTACATTCGAGCCACTGTGGGGCCTGGTCTTCTCGTCCAGGTCTAGTTGTTGGCGCCGGAACTTCCCCTTCATCGCAGCGTCATTTGCGTGCACACAACTGACTACTGCAATGAAGGTCGATTCATGAACCTCTTAAAGACAGGGAAACTATGATCAATGTTTAGTGGTGGGCCGCAAAAATGCGACTTCACACAAATTTCCGCAACTTTTTGCGCAGCTAAATGCATCCAGTAAAGATTACAAAACAAGTTGCATTCGAGCCACTGTGGGGCCTGGTCTTCTCGTCCAGGTCTGGTTGTTGGCGCCGGAACTTCTCCTTCATCGCAGCGTAATTTGCGTCCATACAACTGACTACCGCGATGAAGGTCGATTCTTGGCTATCAATTGGATCAGGGCTACTTTCCTTTTCCATACTATAATCGATAATGTTTTATTTAATTATGAAAAACTAAATTTTTGTTATAAATGATTCCGAAAATCTTACTTGATAGCCAACTTAGAACCCGACAAGTCGGGTTCTAATGAATCGAATTTGGTCCCTTTTCAGGCTATTCCTGAAAAGAGACGGAGTGAAAAATCGAATTTGGTCCCTTTTCACAGAGCAAAAGCTGTGTGAATCCACGATCGGCGGGTAAAGTCATCTTAGTAGAGATGGTACTGAACACGGTTAAACAGGAGAGCGTAGCCAGGTAACTGGTAACTCTCTCTTTAAAACACGACTCTTATATACTAGAATATCACGTAGATGTTTCAAGGATGACGACTTAAAACTTTCCTTGTTTTGAGGAAAATATTTTATTGGAAGCGGTTAGGGTTTAATTAACTATGCACGTAGATGCTGCAAGGATAACGACTTAAAACTTTCCTTGTTTTGAGGAAAATATTTTATTGGAAGTGGTTAGGGTTTAATTAACTATGCACGTAGATGTTTCAAGGGTAACGACTTTAAAAGTTTAAGAATTTTTAAAGTTTTTGATGAAGATAAACGGCCTGTTGTTTAAGATCGTCCATAGCTCAGTGGATAAAAGCAGGGTTTACTTATGTGATACCCCAAAGGTGGCGAGTTCAAATCCCGGCCAGTCTACCGAGCTATGGACGATCTTTTTATGTATAAAATAAGGTTTGTTTAAGAAGTTGGGGTTAGTTGATAAACAGGCGTTAGTCATGAATGACGACTTCTTTTTAACTCTAGCGTCTAATACGTGTCTCGATATATATCCAAACAATACCCAATCAAGTTTTAAAAATTATTTGCATCAACCTTTGAACTTGACTAGTGATTATGAAGTTGGGTTGGCAGAAATCATATTTCCAAATCATTGGGTGAATATAAGCGAAGAGTTTAACAAGTTTGAAATTCAGGTTGTAAGTGACCCAAACCGTGACAACTATGCAGCTGTTAGAGAGCCTGTTGAATATCAAAAAATAGAGATACCTGTCAATCGTTATACCAAGACCAAAGAGTACGAACTGCCCCAAAATTTTGTCGAGCTGTTAAATGATGATGTAGACAGTCATCCGTATTTAAAAGGCAAATTATCTTTTAAATTAGTGAATAAATATAAAGACGGGGCCCTGGGAAAACAGTTAGATACAAACTTTCCCGTTTACCTGCAAGTTTTAGGAGAGGAAAACATACGGTTCAAAATACCAGCTGATTCTCCCTTGACCACGCTATTTGAATTTAAAGAGAATAATTACGAAGATGTTCCATATATATCCAAATATCCTGTATCAAAGCATGCTAAAAATATAAGTTTAAATTACACTAATAATTACGTGGAAATCGAAATTGATAATGTTGGAGATAGTTTTAAAAAAAAATTTGATTACAAGTACATTCCCAAGGCCGCCATTAAACGTAAAACAAACTACGAAGTTCCGCCAATAAGAAAAAAGCCTCAGCCGGAATATAGGCCTGTACCGCCATCTATACCTATTTTACCGCGAACTACGCCTTTTCTTCCGATACCTATTGCTACGACTGAACCCGTAGTATTTGTACAACCACAGCCATCCAAAATAACCCCTCCCCCACCACCACCCAAAATAACTATTCCAAAACAAACCTCTCCAAAGCCTTATTATCCAACATATTCAGGGCCTGACCCCTCTAAAACGCCAGCTTCAGGTAAACAGTTACCTCCAAATTCGACTAAACCGATACCTCCAAGTTCAAATAAACCGATACCTCCAAGTTCGGATAAACTAATACCTCCGAGCTCAACTAATTCAGCCGCTACTACAACGATTAATTCAGCATCTACCACAACAACTAAACCAACATCTACTACAACAACAACAACTAGGCCAACCACGTCTACTTCAGATCCCTTAAAGATTCTGACTACAGACCCACCAAAGGCTGAATTACCGAAGCCAAAGCCGGAGCCAACGAAGTCTGAACTACCAAAACCAAAGGCTGAATTACCGAAGCCAAAGCCGGAGCCAACGAAGTCTGAACTACCAAAACCAAAGGCTGAATTACCGAAGCCAAAGCCGGAGCCAGATCCCCTGAAACTTCCGGATTCCCCCAAAATTCCAGCTCCGGACCCATATAAGCCTGATCTATCAAAACAAGAGGCCCCGAAACCCTCTACCTTCGAACCACTGACGCCGACCCCCTCGCCAACAGAGGTTGAGGAAATATATATATTTCCAGACCCCTCAAAACCTGACTTACCGAAACCCGACTTACCGAAACCCGACTTATCGAACCCCGACTTACCAAACCCCGACCTATCAAAACCTGATCTATCCAAGCCTGATCTCTCAAAATCTCCAGACTCTACAACATCCTCTACTTTTGAGCTACCCGTATTACCGACATCCTCCCCACCACCGGTTGATAAAAAACCCTTGTTTCCGCAGCCGGTTGATCCGCCAAAGAAAAAACCCGAGCCAATTATCTCTGAAAAGCCTAAACAAATTAACCCCGAAGATTATGATAACTATAAAATATTGTTCTTACCGCAAACTTTTAAAGCCAGTAAAACGCCAGAGAAAAACGCCGAAGGGCTTTATCGAGCCGTAGCCAACACCTTAGAAAAATTAGTAATAAATAAAATTCAATTCACATATCACGTAGTAGATAATTGGGGCTATGCTATCGTGTATAATTTCAAAACACCGGAATGGGTGGAAATTAAATTTTCTCCCCAATTAGCTAAATTGCTCAACCTCGACCCCGATAAATATTATACCGGAAAGCAGCAATGCGGGCCCTTAAGCCTCACGATACAAGAATATACCATAAATGAAAACAATGCCTATCTAGAATATCGAATCAATAGAACCATTAAGCATTATACCGCCGGGGAGGAGCCATGGATTTATTTATTGTTCTCGGTGTCAGGCGAGTTTAAAGCGCAACAATCTTTGGAGGATGATTTTAAAATTTATTATGAAATCGCCGAAAAGCTCAAAATAAGCTCGAACAACCACGATCCTTTAAGATTGCACAATGCTGAATTTAGCGTTATTAAACAAGGAGCGGAGCATTATTTTAGAGTCCATTGTCCGGCAAAAATTGAAATGAAATTTTCGCCGGATTTGCAGGATATATTAAATTTAGAAAATGAATACGTTGGGGGGACGTTTCTATCCAAGAGGCCTCTAGAGCGTAATTTTACGCATTTTAAAACTACTAACAGTACAGGAGTGTCATATCGCGTCCACTTTTCATTAATGTATCTTTTTACAAAGACGGAGACAACGAAAATCAAAATACCGGCGCGTGAATATACCTGTGATTTTACCCCGACCGGTGCGGTAATCCCCTTTTCGCTACATTTGAAAGTGATTAACAAATTATTAGAAGCTCAGCAATTTATGACTCGCCGTCATTTTAAAATCTTTATTCTCAAAACGGCGCCAGAAAATAGATACTACACGCGTCTCGAAATAGAGCGAGGTGTTCGCGTATCGGTAGCTGGACCGATGGCCAAGTTATTTAACATTCCCGAAGAGGGAGAAGTTTTGCAACATAGCCACTCGGGTGTAGCATTGGTGAACCCCCGATTGAGATCAATGACACTGACAGAGGCTAATAATTTTTGGACTAGCGAATACGATGTTGATAGATTTCCAGAAGATCCAAATATGGCTGACCAGCCGTCCCTACCCGGATATCAACAGGATAACCCTCAAGGCAAACGAGTTGACAATTACGCGTGCGAGATTCCTCCCGGGGTATATTATCATATTAGCGATGTTTTAAGTGCTATGAGCGAAGCCATGTCCCCGGCGCATAGGAAAAGTCTGAAATTTACGCAGAATGTCGACGGAACCGTGACGGTTTCAAAACTGAACGATACGGTCTCAATTTTGTTTCCCAAAACAACACCCGGAAGAGGCCTGGGACGATTGCTAGGTTTTAGTAGTAATCAATTGGATCGGTATCTCAATAACGAGACTTCGGAGTATCCCGCTGATATCATGAGAGGCGTCGATGCCATGTTTGTTTATACCAATATTATCCGTCAACAAGTGGTGGGTGGTGGTCAAGCCCCTCTGCTACGTTTCATAAAAATGCCGGCTTTTTCGCTGCTAGACGAAGAGAACCAGGAAATATTTAATAATATCGACTTTTATCCAATTTCAACTAGCGATATACAAGAAATTGAAATTGAATTGAAATCCGATTACGGGGAAAATATCCCGTTTAATTTAGGCAAAGTATATATTAAACTGTTTTTTAGGCGTCGACGTCAATAGAACAGGAGCAATGGTGCCTAATAGATACACTCTGTATTTCCAAAGAGGATCGTCTCTGCCATCTTTACACGCAAACGTTTTCCAATCGGGGGGTCGTTTTAGTGTTGGCGGCATCTTTAATTCTTTATTGCGCAAAATTACACCCTTTATTAGGCCGGCCATTAATACTTTAGCGTCCGAAGTTGTTGGGTTAACGAGTAGAGTAATTAGCGATGCACAAAACCCCGGAATATCGCCTCGAGAATCGATTAAACGAAATGTCAAACAATCTATAAATTCCCTACTACATAAAGGCGTGGACCGGTTCGTCAACACTCAGAGCGGGACGGGCCGAAAACGAAAGAGGACTGCTAAAACAAGCCGGAGCAAACGTGTTAAGCGACGCACTAAACGCGATTTTCTAGACTAAACATGTCGACCTACGAAAGTGTTCTATCCGATTTTGAAATATTTGAAAAGCCAGTGGTGAATAATAATATTGTGGGGACTAAAACGACTGCTCATTATCCAATTGCCCCACTAACTAATGCTAAATATGTAGAATTTATCATTCCTCCCTCAAACAATTATCATGATTTGACTAAAACTCTTTTGAGATTAAAATTTCGCGTTTTACACGAGGACGGCACGGCCGTTCCAGATGCGGAAAAGAAAGTCTCGGTAACAAATTTAATAATTGCCTCGCTATTTTGCCAAGTAGAATTATTTCTTAATGGCGTCGCTGTCCAACAACCTAATAATATGTACCCATATATGGCCTATTTTAAAATACTTTTAAATTATGGACAAACGGCGGCCAATTCCTGGTTAACTTCTATGTTATATTATTTGGATACCATTATCGATCCGGCGACGGCTTTAGAAGACGCCAATATTAACAAAGAAGATAATGGTATTGGTCGTCGCGCTAAACGCGTGGCAAAATCAAAGACGTGCGATGTAATTGGCGAATTATTTCTGGATATGTTCAAAACGCCCAAATTCTTACTAGATAATATCGAGGTGCGAATTAGACTTCATCGAAGCTCCACGGATTTCGCTATTATTCACAATGAGCAGGGCAAAAAGTATAAGATTGATTTAACGGAATGCACCTTGTTTACGCGCGAAATTGAGGTTAATCCCGAACTGCAACTAGCTCACGCTCAGATGTTAAACTCGGGAATAAACGCTCGCTACGAAGTAAACTCTATTGTTATGAAAAATTTCTTAATAACCACCGGAACGCAAGATTTTATTAGGGACAGCCTGTTTACGGGGCAGTTACCCTCGCGAACTGTCGTGGCTTTCGTTACTAATAAAAAATTTGTAGGGGAAGCAACTTCCAACCCCCTGGATCTCCAACATTTCAAACTCGATTTCATGCAATTCTCTTTAAATTCTCAAAATTATCCTGATATTCCCTTTACGCCTAATTTTGACGACGACCAATACGTTAGATGTTACAATTCTTTATTCGAGGGTCTCGAGATATTAGGTCTTGACCGGGGAAATATAATTTCTTACGATTTATATAAGAAGGGCTTTTTTGTCGTTGTTTTTGATTTGAGTAGAGAACATCTCGCTTCGTTAGGTTTAAATTCCATGCCCCAGACTGGTAACTTGCGATTATCGTTAAGATTTAGCTCTCCGCTAACCGAAAACGTCACGTGTATTGTCATGGCCGAATTTCCAAACAACCAATTAATAATATCTAAAAACAGAGAAATAATTTATAATCACCCCAACGTATAAAAGACTAAAACTTTATAAATACAATATCAGTCGCGAGCCAATATGCACCCAGTACACACCGTCACGCCAAAGCTCGACATTTGCGTCATTGAGTCAATTGAACCTAAAATATTAATTCAAAGATCGGATACGCGTACAAAAACTATATTAAAACCTAACGCCTGGTACGCTTTGTTTCGGTTTCAAAATGAACTCACGTCCTTTTTTGACGGAAAAATACCTCGCTATCATATTTGGTTGCCCGTCAAAGAGCGCCTCAAGCTGGAATGCTTCGTCAACTCGAAAGATGAACGTATAATCGATCTTCGATACTATGAACGAGGCAGCGGCAGTCGTTATTTCCTGAACTTTAGCACCAGCGAAGGATTCAGCCTGAACAAAACAGGATGGCAGACATTGATTGATTTAAAGCCGCTGATTGACGAGGATCTCAAAGCTAAAGGGATAGCTGTCTGTCGCATGCGCGAATTAATTTTAAACGAGCTCACTACCACTTTGTTTGACGTCACTTCCACTTGCGCCAACGTCGAGTGTCGAAAACAAATATGCCACTCTCAAAGCTGCTCGGAATTTGACACAAATTTCAGCGATCGAGTCGAACGTAATTTGCACGAAGCGCTGCCTCAATTGGATCGTGAGAAAATTTTGCATCAATTTGAGACTGAACACGGATGGATCGAGGATCAAGAGGATATTTACGCTTATTTTGTCAACAGTTTTGCCGATTTAAAGAATGCCTTGATTTATGGCTATTAAAATGTACTGATATAGCGTATTTGTTTAACTGATATTGTTTTTATAAAATACCTTTGTGTGTATTAAATAAAGTTGTTTATTGGGAAACCATTTAGTCGTTATTTATACTTGTTGAGACATGGACGCTAAAATTAGAAAAATTTATTACGACGTGGCTAATCCGGCCGCCTATGGGTCGCTAGCGAGGTTACAAAAGGCCTTACCGCACGTGCCAAAAGCAAAATTAGTCGCCTTTCTCGAGAAACAACCGGCCTACACGAAACACCGATTTCGACGTTTCCAATTCAAAACCAACCAGGTGTACGCTTCGAGCATGGACGATGTTTTTCAAGCTGATTTGTTGGATCTACCGAAATTGAAACGTTTTAATAAAAATGTTCGCTATGTTTTGTGCGTCATTGACGTCTTAAGCCGCTACGGATGGACAATACCTCTTAGAAACAAAACATCTGGCGAGGTTATCGAAGCTTTTAAAAAAATATTTCGAGAGAGGATCCCTTTAAAAATATACACTGACTTTGGTGGGGAATTTAGTTCGCGCAACTTTGCTTCCTTCTTGAAACGGCACAATGTGCAAATACATTTTGCCCGGAGTCAGCATAAGGCTAGTTTAGCCGAGCGTTTTATTAGAACAATTAAGGAACAAATTGCCCGGGTTATTACAGCCACAGGGAATAAAAATTACGTTAAATATTTACCTTTAATTACTCAAGCCTATAATGAACGGGTTCATTCAACTACTGGAATTGCACCGGCTCATGTTAATATAGATAACGAGTCAATCATTTGGAATAAACTGTACGGGAAATCAAGCAGCATTAATCGATACGCACCGAGGCTTAAAGTTGGCGATCACGTGCGTCTCTCTATAGCTAGTCGGGTATTTAGAAAAATTAGCTCGGGAGGTACGTTTACTGACGAAATATTCCGCGTTGTTGACGTCATACCCAGGTCACCACCCGTCTATCGCGTAGCGGATTTAAAGGGGGAGCAAATTTTGGGTGTTTTCTACGGCGCCGAACTACAAAAAGTCTCGTTACCCGAGACTAAATTATGAACACTTCGCAAATAAACGCTCTTTTAACTTGCGACAAAAGAACGCGACCCTACTATTTAGGATGCTTCCCAGTAGACAGACTCCCAGAACGTCCTAAAAGGCCAAAATTTTGCTTTATATTCAATAACGAAGCTGCTGGAGAGGCTGGAGAACATTGGATAGCATGCTTTTCTAACAATGACACGGTAGAAATGTTTTGCACTTACGGAAAGTCGCCGCGATACTATAAAGTTAATTTAAAACGATACGGGAAACGAGTTGTTTACAATAAACAACAAATTCAACATCCATTTTTTCAACTGTGCGGTCTGCATTGTAGTCTGTACCTAGCGCTCCGTTGCGAGGGCGTGGCTAGACAGACGATATTAGATGCCATCTATGACCAGAATCTTAAACTTAACGATTATGTCGCCTTATTATATTTATCTTTACATTTAAAAAAACATGTACACAGATATTGTTCGCAATAAAACAATTTTTTATTTGTCTTAATTTTACATTTTATTATTTAATATCACGCCATTTATGGTGTTTAGCTCTTCGTTCGTTAGATGGCACTACTGGACCGAGATTTTGAAGTTCGTCTTTCTTTTTCCGAGGTTTTTTCTGTTTTTTCTTGTTCTTCTGTTTAGCGGAGGCCGTCTCAAACAGGTTTTCCAAGTCCGTTAAATTGTCCCCGTTTGCCTCCGCTAAATTCTCTTGTTCATCGACAATTTCTTCTTGAAAAGCGTCCGGATTTGCATAACCGACAGCCCCTTCTTCTAGCTCTCTTTTTGGCGTAAAAAATGTGTTTTGCAAACGATTTGCAAGAACTTCGGCCTGCCTTTTCACCATATCTCCAACATAGGTCGGCCCATATTGCTGGTAAAAATCTTCTCGTGTTGGTGTCCCCGCCGCCGTTTCGCTTTTAAAAACCTTTTGCCGAGGCTCGGTTCGTTTAGGCGTAGTAAAAGAACTGCCAGGCGTGCTTGTTGTCGGTGATGACGTGGCATAGTTCGGCCATGACAATTGTTTTTTTCGCGGGGACATTTTAGGGGTGACCGGTAATGGCGGCGTGGGGACATTGGACATTGCTTGCGTTACGACCTCAAATTTAGGTAAAGGAATTTGTTTCTCGATACTTAAATATTTCTTAAAAGCGTCTAAATATTTATATAATTTATCGTAAGCATTCAATGGCGATTTTAAAATATCATCAATCTCTCGGTCCAAAGCCGAGTGTTCTTGGGCAGCTGTTGAAGTTACTGCGCTAGCGGGGACAAGAACCATTTGTTTCATAGTTTAGCAGCTATGGCTTGGACAATTGAAGGCAAAATTGCTGCAAGTAGCGTCGTAAGAAAACCACCTGATTGCTGCAACAACAGCTTTTTTTTGCTTTTCTGCGACAAGGTACTTGATCCGAGTTGTCTAATAATTTTCTTGTACTTTGCTAGCTTTTTCTTACGGTCTTTACTCAAATAAATGCCCCCGCCCTTTAAATTCTTACAAATTGTCTGAAGGCTCTTTAATTGGGGCGTGCTACTATTGTTTAAGAGGGTTCGCCGTTGTTTACAGCTAGTTTGACGCAAACTTTGTAAATAAGGGACAAATTTGGCAAACTTTGTCGAGGGACGGGCTACGAAGAGTCGGGAGCCTTTTCCTGATCGATGTTTAACGCGCGGGGCCATTATTCAAATGACAATTAAATTTAATCGACATAGACATACATAGGCGATTCGTGAGGTAGAACACGCGACCTTAATCGTAAATTTTCCGGAGTTTCTTGTTTTAAATCAATTAACAAATAACTATAGGGTTCTTTAGTGGCTAGCCTGTACGCATCCGTAATACGTCTCGGGTTATCTGGACTTATTTGTTGCGCTAAATATCTAATAGAGGCAACATCGCGAGGATTTTTCATTATTATAAAATAGGAAGAGTTTTGAGAAATTATCCGCGATTGGCTACCCTTGGGAAACAGTTGTTGAGTAATAATAATGACCGTATACCCTAAATGATGCGACGTCACGCACACTAAATCGGCAATATGAGTTTGCTTAAATAATTGGCTAGCTAAGTCGTCTAGTATCAAGTAGGAATCGCGATTCATTTCCCAAAAGTCCGGATCGGCCGTTGGCAAGCCTTGAATAAATTGAATTCCCGGAATCAATTGTTTCAATTTTTCGTAGTTTGGCTGCCAGGCCGCGTAGCAATAAATAACCTTTTTATGCGGTGGGTCAAACATAAGCTGATGATTTTGCAATAAGTTACTTAAAAGAAAACTCTTCCCCGCTTGCGTTGGCCCCACGATTAGAAACTGAGCGGGTGTTTGGAACTTTAAAGAATGCGAGACTGACTCGGTTGGATTCATCTTGATTAATAAACATTTTTATTTTAATTAACAGTTTATATATATATATAATATATATAATCAAAAATACAATTAACCCAAAGACCCTTAATAAACACAAATTAGAAAATCTTTAAACAAAATAAACGAAACCCTTTTACCCAAAAAAAAATCCCCTATGAAGTAATTGTTTTTTTTTTAAAAAGTTTCTCTTCTAATTCCAGACAACGCTGGCGGAAGCGTTGGGCGTTGAGGAGGTTAAAGTTGACGCGCGACTCGGAGGGTGGTAAGATGTAAACACGCACTACTGTAGCGAACACGACGGATGGATGCGCACGCGCACTTTTTCGGTTCCCGACCGCTCTTCGTTGGTGGTTGGGCATGTCTGAACCAGATGGTCACAAACATCCGTGCCATCGTTGGTCGGGAAGTCGGGAAACCCTTGCCGCAGTGGTTTGTTGTTGCACGGCTTTTTGGAAACCATCGCGCACGATGGACTGTGCTTACGATGTTCCCTGGATGGACTGTCCGTGCAACGCCACTGGTACAGGGCAATGCCGCAAAAGGCGCAGCGCGTCGTCTGTGTTTCTACATCTGCAAGATAGAAACCGTCTTTGGCCAGGGCTTCGATGGGAACGCAAGATTCCCACAAGCCCTCGAAAGTATGTCTTCGCCTAGCCTCGTAATTCATGCGAAAGAGATGTTGAAGCGGATGCTGACTCTTTAAAACCGTACGGTGGACTGGTTGTCAAATCGGCGTTCAACAATCTCTTATTCGAGGTTTGGCGAAATCTTTTGGTGATTTTAACGGCCTCTAGCTGCAACTTGTATTTGTCCCGTTTAAAATTAAAAGGGACATTGACTGTAACTTCCTTTTCCGGATTCATCGCCACACTTTCAAAGGTTTCAAAGTCAAGTTTTTCCAGATTTTCTCGATTTAACGTCAACCCTTTAATTTTCTTGACTTCTTTTCCTTTGCTTGTGCGAAACGAGTAACTTTTGGCACCGGTACTACAAAAGGAAGTTATATAATCACCGCCGAGTTCGTCCGCCCAGCAACCAATATGATTGCCAGTTGGAATGTCAAACTTTCCCGGTAGATGGCGGTAGATTATCGAGTCGGTGTCACAATACAAAGCTGCGCGGTCTAATTGAAGCAGCATCTTGTTCAATTCGAGTCGCCCGTAGCAAGAAACGAAGCTCCCCACGATGGCCGACCCCAGTTTGTAGTCTAGAACGTAATCGCTTTTGGCTTTGTACGATAAGAGAGCGATTGACTCCGTAACTGGCCGTAAGTCGACTAATTCCAGAGTGTAATCGCTCGCGTATCGTATCAATTCGTAATAATTGTTGATAAAGATGCTGCGAATCTTTCCCGTATTTAGCGCCATGCGACCCCAAAGAGAATTTAAATTAATTTTTGCGATATTACGCAGGGAAGGATTTGATTGAATATCCGCCACTGTTAGAGAAAGCTTTTCATTCCGGTTCATATCCGCGATATACGCTTCTTTTTGCAAAGGCGTTTGCGCATGAGCGGGAAATCCGGAATTCTTCACTTTCAAGGCGATAAAATCAGTCATGTACTGCGAGAAGAAGTATTCCTTTTTGGGATAGTGGTACACCTCGAATATATCGAGGAGTTTATAACCATGTTCCAAAGCGGCATAGACTTCGACCGTTGGCCAGACTGATTCGAAAGCCCGTTCATTAACAGTGTGATCGCAGATTTCCGCTCGCAATTCTAAACACGTGCGACAGAGGGCGTAGGCTAATTTACCACCGCTGCGAAAGGGAATTAGGGGGATGTGAAGATCTTGGGGGGCCAGCAAACGACAACTCATAACGCCAAAATACCACCCCGGCGATTTGTCAAAATCTCTGTTATAGATAATGGGATGGCCGCTAGGGTACGGAAAATCGCGACAGACTTTCGGATACAAAGAAATAATATCCTTGTAGAAAATTTTCTCCTCGCCTTGCACGTGGCAGTTGAGAACAAAATTTTCCGTTCGCCCCCCATAGAGAGCGCTACGAGCTGATATTTGAGGTCGAAAAGTTAAACTTTTGCAGAAAGCCTTAGCTTCGGCGTTTTCTTTTAAAAGCTTAACAAATTGACACTCAAAAATCGATGTGTACTCGTAGCCGGGCATATTCTCTTTAATAAAAAGCTCTCTATCTAGAGTCCGCTCGTACAGAAATCTGTTGCTAGCCTTGAGTTGGGTATTGTAGACATTTAGTTTTTGACATGGACAACCGTGAAAGTAGCAACCGTGGAAATCAAAGATTTTGGGCGGAGTTTCGCTATAACCATCGACTAAATAGCGACCCACGCGATATTCTCCACCGTAGCTTAAAGCAGTGCGCAATTTTATATCTTCCGTTTTCTCCACCCAAGCGAGATATTTTAAGCTAATTTGACTGTGATTAAATTTTGCGTTATACCCATTAGAAGGAACGATACCCATGCTGTAAGGTTTATAGTAATTGTTAAGATAAATAGTTGTTAGAGCACCCGCCAAAGTGATATTTTTTAAGCAGAAAGGGTCTAATTTTGTTAGATCAACGTAGATTTTTCTAAAAGCTTCGACGCCTTGTCTCAGGACTCGGACATCTTGAATGCAATATTTAATAAGCTCCTCTTTGATGTTGTAAATAGATCCTTCCATTGACGCGTACCAAGTTTGAAAATCTCGATAATCATTGGCCTTCATTTGAGCTACGTTAAAGTACGAAGCTTCAGGGATGACACCAATGTAATTAAGATTTTCTTCGGTATGAAAATCAAATGGAAAGAATCCTTTCGCCACATCGCCGAGGCTAAACATGCTGGTGAAATTACGCAAAGGCTGACTAATATAGTTATAGCTATCGAGAAATCTAATTTGCGGTCCCTCGAGATGAATCATAAGAATTTTACTGCCGTCAAAAATAACGGCAGGGGTGACGTGTCTATGAACTAAAGCGTTAAGAATTAAGAAGTTATCAAAAGCTTTCGCGTAATGAGCTACGACTTGAGTGTTAGTAAAGCGTGGTCGGTACGTTTTACGTTTTTGTCCAGTCAAAACTACCTGCTCTACGCTAAATAAATAATTTAAAAATTGCTCGACGCAATTGGCGCCGTAAAAAATTTTGGTTTCAAAGCCATCTTCAGTCTCTACGTCGCAAACTAGTAAAATGGGTACGTGGATATTATTTCTAAGAATAGTCTCAATGTCGTAATAAATAAACCGCGAGGCTTTCATTTTGGTTTCCAAAGGCATAACAAAATGCTCGCCTGGCGGATGAACTACTTTACACTGAGAGCATTCGGGATTACAGTCGTGATTGTCCCCCATCAGCCGCCCACACTCTAAACATCGCTTCTGACTATCGCAGGTGCCATTAAGAACATGAGTGTCGAAGCAGGGGCCGGGGAAGAAATAGCGGTGGCATTTGTCACAGCGTTTTAAAACGTCCTCGCTGGTCGAATGAAAAGCTTCTCCTTGGCAGCGGAAACAGATATAGGGTTTTGTATCCTCGGGGCATTTATGCTCTTTTAACAATTCGTATTTATAAAACGATTTTAAGCATAAATCGCAAGAGATACAACCCCCCATCATGCCGTGCCAAGTTTTTGCAGGGTGGATATGGTCACCAATTTTTAAGAGATAGATAAATTTAGGAGCTTGGGGTCCTTTGAAAAATATGGTAAAATTATTCGCAGCATCAACTATTACGATCCGATAATGGGGAGCTAAATAATTTTGAAATTTTTGAATATCCTCTAGAGTAACGAAACCTTCGGGGACGCCGGCTTTTCGGTGCAAGATTTTCGCAATGTTACCTTGAAGGTCACTATTGCGTCTCAGTTTGTCAAAATTGTTCCGATTAAAGGGAGGACCTTGCTTATTTTGACGATAAAAATTGCGATCGGCCAGCTCTTTACCCAAAACTAAACTCCGAGCAAAACAAAGGTTATCATTATTTTCCATAAAAATAAATTGGTTATTTTGTTTAACGAAATAATCCAAATTAACCAAAGTTCTATTTTTTATGGACTTATAATAAACTCCTATATTCGCGTCGAGGTTTAAAAAAATAATGTCAAACTGAAAATCTTCACCATTAAAGACAAAGTCTCGACTAGATTGCGTTACTCTATAGATGGTGCGCATAATTCGTTTACTGGTGAATTTATCAATTTTTATAAATTTAATATTAACGGGGGTCGTCAATCCGGGGGAGCTTAAAACAAATCGAACCCGATTATACCCGGGATTCTCGGTTACTAATTTCCGTATAACTTCGTCGAGAATTTTTCGAAAAATTCGAAAAAAATCTCTTGTTGGGATGTCATTCAAATTTTTGAAAGCTATACGCAAATCGATTTGTTTACAGTGCCATTTGCGACTCGTTTTGTCTAGCTGCCGCTCAATTGTGTAGTACCGGTTTACCTGCGCGTGTTCTTCTCTCTCACTACCCTCCGAGTCGCTGTCGCTGCTACTGCTGTCGCTCATTTTTTAAATTTCTATCAGAAATAAAACAATTAGAAAAGACTTGGCTTGCAGATTTATTGTTAAATAGATACGTACTTTACTGGGGGGCTGCTGTTTAGCTTCCTCGTCCTGTTTGACGGTCTCCACCAGCTTCTTGAAGGCGTTAAGGAATTTAACGCCTTCTTTGTTGTTTTTTTTTAAAACTATTTTCAGTCTTTTGTGGTTACACTCCCAGACCTTATCAGGCTGGGAGTTTCTAATATCGAAAAATTTATAGACTGCCGCGTCTATAAAGTAATCCCCCTGGCGTGGGGGGACTTTAGTTTCGTAGTACTGTCCTTCCTTTCTAACGCGAAAGGAGCCCTCAATACCACTGGACCCGACAATATTTTTCTGCAGGACGTCCTGCACAAAGCTTTCGTCGTCCGAGTCCAGCAGTATTTCGATGGGTTCTGGCTTCAGGAACTGGGTGATGGTTCTTTTTCCACTGCTGGTAGAAGGGGCTGGAAAATTTTCTTGCGACGACGGCGGTGAATTAAGGAGCGATTGTGATAGAGACTGCGATTCTTGATACTTGTTCATGGTGGCAAGTTAGATTGTGAAAATACAATGCCGAAGCTCCAGCTTTTATACCAAAATCTCAGGGCCATTTTTTTAGAATACAGGCCCAGATATGGTTTTTTTTTTATAAAACCACCTTATTTTACTTTTATTAAGTGTATCAACAAGCGATTTGTTAATTTAACCTTAAATGCATTTTTTATTGACGAGTTGATACTGGAGATTATGAAGGATATTAGCGTAGATTCGCATATAAAAAACACCTCTATAGTTTAATATTAATATACGTTTATTCATATTTAAATCATGTTAAAAATAATTTTACTTCCTTCCAAAATAATTACTTTTAACCTTCATCAAAAAATTTTGCCTATAAGGAAATCTTATACATATTATTCAAAATATATTATTCAAATCACGCCCAGACAGGCTCAAACAAACTTTGCAGACCCATAAAAAAAAACCTGCCCCCCTCGGCCTTCTGTCAAGGTAACTCCTTCTTAACCTTCGCGCATAAATTTTTAATATCACACGATCTTATTTTAATTATTTAAATCGTGACTAGACAAGTTTTGCATATAGAAAAATAAACCTAGACCTTGGAGAGATTTCTCATTCTATGAATATATACCTAATTAACTTTTTCCTTATTATCGAAAAAAATAGTTTCTTAACAATCTTGAAAGCTAGACACTATTAGAATTAACCTCCATAATTTACTATATAAGCCCCGTGTTTCAAGGTGAAAGTTATCAGTTGTTTAACTTCTGTTACTTAAAAAACAATCCCAACCAAGATGTCTTTCTCTACCGCTCCTCGATTACCCGCCCTGTCGTTTGTCAAAATTCATCCGGCAGCGCTTACTCCTCGTCGTGCCACTCCCCACTCGGCTGGACTGGACTTATATTGTCCAGTAGATACCGTGATTGAACCGCATGGTGTCAAAATCTTGTCGACCGGGTTAGCCGTTATGCTACCGGCGAACAGCTACGGTCGCATTGTTGGCCGTAGTAGCTTAACGGTCCAAGGGCTGTTTGTCGCCGAAGGGACTATAGGTATGTTTATTACCTATTTTATAATGCCCAACAGTATAATATTTCTAAAGAATAACAATAGACGCCGACTATCGGGGCCCCCTGAAAGTGGTCATAGCCAACGTAGGGGAAACCCCCTACACTGTCCGGCGTGGCGATAGAGTTGCCCAATTAATAGTTACACCGGTGCTATTGTTAAGGCCGTTGGAAGCAGCGGTAAATAACTTTAGTTTTAATTTAGGATTCAGCGTGTAACACGTTTTATATATTGTTTCTAGAATCTAACCCCAACGCTTCGTGGGAGTGGGGGGTTTGGCTCGACTGGTGTCTAGTCATTTTTTAATTGTGGTGGGTTCTTTTGTAAATATCTTTGTTATTATTATACATGTCTTTTTGCTAGTTATTGTATATACTTTATGTTATTAAAAATTTTTATTTGTAAATTTGTATTATCTTTTCAGACTTATAATTATATGCTTATTGTACTAGCTATTTAAATATCATTTACTATTGGAACCCTCCCAATATGCTGTGCCGCATTTTCTTTTTTTGTTTACGGGTTCATAGTTAACGTTTCATTAACTCTTTACGAAATCGAGCCCATTACTAGCAGGCCAGCGATGAATATAGTTTAAGTTTTGGTTTGAGTTAATAAGATGACGTCATGGGGTTTGAAAATAGCCTGTAAGAGCTCGGGCCAGTCCGGACTTGTCTCAAAACCTTGGTTTGAAACCAATCTAGGGTTGGAAGTTTGGTTGGAGTTGGGTGGATGGCGGCCATCTTGGGGTGGCGGCCATCTTGGATCCATGCGTATTTGTATAGCTATCACTACTCGTGTCAGACTCATAAAAATCCGCAGCGTGCACCTGCCGGATTTATGAAGTCAGCTTCTCCTTCTGACCCGTGGCAAGTAGTGTCCATAGACCTTAAAGGACCGTTTCCTGCAAGCAAGCGTGGCAATACCCAGCTTCTTGTTGTTCTCGATTGCATGACCAAATGGGTGGAGCTCTTCCCTTTGCGTCGCGCAACAACCAAGGCAATTACCACTAAATTGGTAGACGAAGTCTTCACCAGGTTTAGTGTACCCACCTCAATAATTAGTGACAACGGTAGTCAATTTTGCAGCAAAATTATGAAAGCCGTCTACGTCACTCTTGGTGTTCACCATAAATTCACCTCATTTTATAGTCCTCGCGGCAACCCTGTTGAACGCTCGAATCGCACCATTGGCACGATGATTTCAACGTACGTCACAAACAATCATCGTGAATGGGACTTAGGGTTACCCCAGCTCGCTATGGCCATTCGCACAGCCCCCCAGGACACGACAGGTTATACCCCTGCGTTCCTCAACTTTGGCCGTGAACTCAGAGCACCCTTTGATATAACTCCTGCTGTTTCTCCTGAGAAAAACCCCTCGACCGACAATATTCAGGCATACGCTACAACATTACAGGATCGTGTAACATCCGCAATTGATGAGGCGAAGGCCAATATGTTACTAGAACAGGACAGGCAGGCTAGTTACTTTAACCCCCGACGTCGTGATTTTGAATTTGAGGTTGGTGATTCTGTCTTGCGCAAGACTCATTTCCAGTCGTCAGCTGGTGAAAGATTTAATGCAAAACTTGCTCCCAAGTGGGATGGCCCATTTATGATTGGCGAAAAATTGTCGCCTCTAACTTATCGCTTAACCAATGTTGGTCATAAACGTACCTTGAAGGGAACCTATCATATCACCCAGTTAAAACCGTTTATTCATCGTGCCCCCCAAGGCGCCGCGCCTTCGGCCCCTGTGCCCAGTTTTGGCCGCGATTTGACTTCCCCTACTCCTAGTGCCCCGAGCATTGCTGATTCTGTAGAAAGTGACCAACTTTCATATCATCCGCGGCTGCGGCCCAGGAATAGGCTTACAAATAGGGTTATATACCCTTCTCGTATCGCGTGACCATTAATATGATTTCTTTTGATTTAATTGCTATATCTGGTCTGTTTTTGATTGATTTAATTGTTCAATATGAGTTGTTTTTGATTGATTTAATTGTTCAATATGAGTTGTTTTTGATTGATTTACTTGTTCCTTATGTTTGCTTTTTGATTTAATTGCTTTATATCTTTTGTTTTTTTTTTGATTGTCATTGCTTGATTGATTACCCGTTGTTTTTCAATTTTTTTTGTGCGCGCCTTTGGTTTCCTTGTCTCCATCGTTGGTGTTTCCGTTCGTCGTCGAACGCGGTCGTTCGATCCTTGGTGTGGGGGAGTTGTAACACTTTTGAGTAACACTATAAGAATTAAATTTCGCCTCCACACCCAGTGCATCCTCCCTTGTCAATATTTACGACACCATAGGCTACGTGACAATCGTCACGTAGTCGTTCGACTTTAAAGAAAAGAGTTACGCTCGTCTTAGTAGTCCTGAAGGAGCCTGCAGGTAGAAGGTGTGGCGGGAATTACTCTCTCGTCTATCGGACCTCACGATATGACCGACCGCTTATGAAACGTGCGCGAATGTCGCGCGTACGAACCAAGGACGAAATCGAAGAGCGCATCATCGAACTAATTAAATACGGTACCGTATACAGCCTTTTTATGTACTACTCAAGGAAACCAAAATCTGAGTCAAGACAAAGTGTTTACTTTTGAACTAAGAACGATATATATATATTATGTTTTCAATGTTGGCACTTAATGCTTAGTACCCTAGACATCCACTTAAAGAATAATGAATTAACAACTTAAATAAACATAATTAAATAAAAAGTGTCACAGATTTTGAAGTAATTATTTATAATATCAGCTGTATGACATTTTAAATGCAGAATTAGCAAGGTCTCATTTGGTCAGATTAAAAAATTGCGGAGCTCGCTTAGGAGAATTTTACCCTCAATTTAAATAGATTTTAGGGGAGTATTTAAAATTATAGCAATTACTTTGAATTCTGAGCTGTGCTCCAATTGAATTTCGCCTAAGACATTTCATCTGAAATGTCTAAGCTCAATTATAACACAAACCTTTAAAATATCATTAATTATTAAAAATTTGTGAAAAAAGGTTTTCTCGTCCTACCTGACCCTTATAAATAGCTTGATTTGGCAATTTTCAGTCACTTTTAAGACTCGTTTCCTTATATTTTTTAAATATTAGTTGTTTTTTCCAAATAAATCTCAAAATGCGTCTTCTGTATGAGCCCTTCAGTATTTGATTAGAGCAAGGTGTGATAGTTTTATCATTTATGAGTGTGTATAATCCATAATTTGATGAATCTGGTCCTATAAAAATTCCATAATTTTCCCAAGGGAATCCGATTTTTCCTATTTAAAAATTCTCTTAAAGAGTTGGTACCTTGACTTATGGGCAAGAATGACTCAAAAGAAAGACCAAATAATTTAGCAATTATCTCAACATATCCAGAGATCATTGATAAGATTTATAAAAAATTCTTGTGCAGAAAATTATCCACAAGCATTACCTATCGGACACACCCCATTCCACAATTCACATTAAAGTACAACGCATCAACCTAGTTCAATGTGATTTTCAACATTTTCCTTATCTTTGGGGAGGGGGCGCCAAAATCCATATTTAGACTGTACCCCCCTAAATTCGAAACGTTCCTACGCGCCTGATTACTACTACGGCTCGGGTCAAAAGCCTCATCGTATACTACGATGTGACTAAAAATATGGCAATGACATTTCCTCTACAAATTTACCCGAGGATACGAACAAATGTTTGACCTTTCTGAAAGTATGGATTGACTGTAAATAATAAAGATAAAAAGTACATTTCCTAAACAGAAAATATTTCAAACAATATACCAAAGATAAAACCAATTTCCAAATCATGCGGGTAAATTTCTTGGGCAAGCAAGTGAAAGTTCAAATTGATAAGTACAAAAGTAAATTAATTTCAGAAATATGGCGGTAGACTTTCAAGCTACACTCGCTTTAGGTTATGCGTTTAATTCATTTCTAATAACAACGTGATTAGACTATAAAAAGACCCCCCCCCCCAAAGATTAGATGGTACTTTATTCTGTTCCTGACTCCAGACCTTGACATTCCTAAGCTGCTATCCTGAACTTTTCCAGATAAAAGTATTTTGCAGAGGGTGAGATTTTACTTTGTTTTACAAGTCTCGTGAAGGGAGAGGTATTTTAAGCTTAATTTATTAAATTGTAAGAATGTTTGAGTGTAACATTTGCAAGAGTCAGTTTTCAAAGAATATGGCCCTCATGACACATAATCGTGAAAAACATGAGGGAATTAAATTCTCTTGTGATGACTGCTCTGCAACTTACACAAGGCATCAAAACTTAGTAGGACTAGCTTAGTAGTTTTGAGGAATATCCGAGGTTGTTTTGAGGAATATCCGAGGTTGTTTTGAGGAATATCCGAGGTTGTTTTGAGGAATATCCGAGGTTGTTTTGAGGAATATCCGAGGTTGTTTTGAGGAATATCCGAGGTTGTTTTGAGGAATATCCGAGGTTGTTTTGAGGAATATCCGAGGTTGTTTTGAGGAATATCCGAGGTTGTTTTGAGGAATATCCGAGGTTGTTTTGAGGAATATCCGAGGTTGTTTTGAGGTATATCCGAGGTTGTTTTGAGGTATATCCGAGGTTGTTTTGAGGAATATCCGAGGTTGTTTTGAGGAATATCCGAGGTTGTTTTGAGGAATATCCGAGGTTGTTTTGAGGAATATCCGAGGTTGTTTTGAGGAATATCCGAGGTTGTTTTGAGGAATATCCGGGGTTGTTTTGAGGAATATCCGGGGTTGTTTTGAGGAATATCCGAGGTTGTTTTGAGGAATATCCGAGGTTGTTTTGAGGAATATCCGAGGTTTTTTTGAGGAATATCCGAGGTTGTTTTGAGGAATATCCGAGGTTGTTTTGAGGAATATCCGAGGTTGTTTTGAGGAATATCCGAGGTTGTTTTGAGGAATATCCGAGGTTGTTTTGAGGAATATCCGAGGTTGTTTTGAGGAATATCCGAGGTTGTTTTGAGGAATATCCGAGGTTGTTTTGAGGAATATCCGAGGTTGTTTTGAGGAATATCCGAGGTTGTTTTGAGGAATATCCGAGGTTGTTTTGAGGAATATCCGAGGTTGTTTTGAGGAATATCCGAGGTTGTTTTGAGGAATATCCGAGGTTGTTTTTAGGAATATCCGAGGTTGTTTTGAGGAATATCCGAGGTTGTTTTGAGGAATATCCGAGGTTGTTTTGAGGAATATCCGAGGTTGTTTTGAGGAATATCCGAGGTTGTTTTGAGGAATATCCGAGGTTGTTTTGAGGAATATCCGAGGTTGTTTTGAGGAATATCCGAGGTTGTTTTGAGGAATATCCGAGGTTGTTTTGAGGAATATCCGAGGTTGTTTTGAGGAATATCCGAGGTTGTTTTGAGGAATATCCGAGGTTGTTTTGAGGAATATCCGAGGTTGTTTTGAGGAATATCCGAGGTTGTTTTGAGGAATATCCGAGGTTGTTTTGAGGAATATCCGAGGTTGTTTAAGGAATATCCGAGGTTGTTTTGAGGAATATCCGAGGTTGTTTTGAGGAATATCCGAGGTTGTTTTGAGGAATATCCGAGGTTGTTTTGAGGAATATCCGAGGTTGTTTTGAGGAATATCCGAGGTTGTTTTGAGGAATATCCGAGGTTGTTTTGAGGAATATCCGAGGTTGTTTGTAGGAATATCCGAGGTTGTTTTGAGGAATATCCGAGGTTGTTTTGAGGAATATCCGAGGTTGTTTGTAGGAATATCCGAGGTTGTTTGGAGGAATATCCGAGGTTGTTTGGAGGAATATCCGAGGTTGTTTGGAGGAATATCCGAGGTTGTTTGGAGGAATATCCGAGGTTGTTTGGAGGAATATCCGAGGTTGTTTGGAGGAATATCCGAGGTTGTTTGGAGGAATATCCGAGGTTGTTTGGAGGAATATCCGAGGTTGTTTGGAGGAATATCCGAGGTTGTTTGGAGGAATATCCGAGGTTGTTTGGAGGAATATCCGAGGTTGTTTTGAGTTCAGAAATGGTTGAAAAACTTCAAATATCATTATACATGTTGATTGATATTTAGTGGCAACTAGTCGAAAAATTGTGATAAGAATTTACTTGAAATAAATAATAATAATACTAATAATAAAAAGCTTTATTTCGGGATATTCACATCAGTTTATAACTGGTTTACATGGGAGTCCCTAGTCGGTTGTTTAAATTAATATTTATGTAACAAAAGATCAAAAAGTTTGATTTTAAAAGACTTTGTGGATTTGGCAGTTTTAATATCGTTTGGCAAATTATTCCAGAGTTTAGTCCCAATGGAATGAAGAGAGTTTTTTGTCCATTTGTTATCGCGTGCTCTATTAAAGTTAAATTCACTATTTCTAGTTTGGAAGTTATGAATTCTGGCGCGTTCATATTCGAAGAGCTCTAGTACATAAGTTGGAGCTCTACCGTTAAAAATCTTGTACATTGTAGTAGTTCGGATCTTTTTTTAAGCGTAAGCCAGGTTAGGCGTTCCCTAGCCTCCGTATTGAATTATTTGAAGTTTCTTAAGGTAAGAATAGCTAGCATTGCCATAAAATATATCGGCGTAATCAAAGATAGGTTGTATAAGGGCATTGTACAGGATGCAAAGCGACTTCTGGTCCAGGCATGAAAAGAAGGGCTTTAATAGCCACATTCTTTGTTTCAGCTTCTTGTGGGTATAACCAATGTGAGAGATGTACGTAAATTTTTCATCATAAAATAGACCTACATGCTTAAAATTGCTAACGCGCTTGACATTTAGGGAGTTAAGTTTAGTTATATGTTCTATGTTTTCGCGTTTTTGTTTATCGGGTGAGAATAGCATGAATACGGTCTTTTTTTCATTAATTGTTAACCTATTACAGGTCACTGTATGTTTCAGTGCCAGGAAGTCCTTTTCAAGTTTGCATAATAAACGTAAGTAGTGAAAATTAACAGATACCCCTGTTGAATTACCAATTTATAACATTCAACAAATATTTTTAACCCTATTAAAAACGTAGATAAAAACATTCACGGAAAGTTTCTATATTTTTAAATTTTGAATCTAGAAAAGTAGTCCCTAATTGGAAACCCTTGATATTCGAATTTTACGTATGTGATAAGCTTAAAGGAAAGGTCCACCATTATGAAAAACCTATATAAATAAGAAGTACTACACTTTAAAATACGTAAATAGTAACGAAAATAATTTTTATATAATTTACAATAATTATTAACATTATTATATATAGCTTACCAGGGATATATTTAATTCTAGAAGTAGTAATGGAGAACAGAGTAGTCTGAGCACGCGTCAAAGTCCCGGACCCTCTTCCACGGGACGGAGGGTTATGAAAGAAGAGGCGGGTCATAGCGAGAGAGGTAAAAAGGGATTACGTATTTTTCGCCGTCTCCGTCAGCAACGTCATCAAAACGTAGTTTACGTGAGCCAATAAGATAATTTAAACTTTTCCTTGCGTGTTGGAGGGAGGGCTCTATACTTGGCTATGAGTCGGACTGAAGTAAATACTAAAAGTTCTCCATTCCTACTTTCTTAATTAAATCTATCCCTGAGCATACCAAATAACCTATTTAGCTTATCGCATTTTTTTGTTATCTTAGCTCGATTCGATCGTTACGACCTTCCACCTTTTTTTAAGGAAGTCGAACCAATAATTAGTAAAATAACGGTTAGCGACAATTTGTTCTTGCCGATTTGGTCTCGGGAAAAATGGGTCTCCGGACAATTGGGTCTCGGGACAAACGGGTCTCGGGACAAATGGGTCTCGGGACAAATGGGTTTCGGGACATTTGGGTCTCCGGACAAATGTATCTCGGGACAAATGGGTCTCGGGACAAACGGGTCTTGGGACAAATGTGTCTCGGGACAAATGGGTTTCGGGACATTTGGGTCTCCGGACAATTGGGTCTCGGGACAAGCGGGTCTCGGGACAATTGGGTCTCGGGACAAATGGGTCTCGGGACAAATGGGTCTCGGGACAAATGGGTCTCGGGACAAATGGGTCTCGGGACAAATGGGTCTTGGGACAAACGGGTCTTGGGACAAATGGGTCTCGGGACAAATGGGTCTCGGGACAAATGGGTCTCGGGACATTTGGGTCTCGGGACATTTGGGTCTCCGGACAATTGGGTCTCCGGACAATTGGGTCTCGGGACAATTGGGTCTCGGGACAAATGGGTCTCGGGACAAATGGGTCTCGGGACAAATGGGTCTCGGGATCTAACCCAACCCAACCTTGTTTGGAGGTAAGAAGATTATATATAGGAGTATTAAAAGCCCGCCTTTTACCACGAACAATTTATTAGCAATAATAGAAATATTTTGGAAAAGGTGTCAGAAATTAATAGGAGAATATTTTGGAAAAGGTGGCAGCTAATTAATTGGAGAATATTTTGGAAAAGGCGGCAGCTAACTATTAGGAGAATGTTTTGGAAAAGGTGGCAGCTAATAAATAGGAGAATATTTTGGAAAAGATGGCAGCTTATTAATAGAATATTTTGGAAAAGGTGGCAGCTAATTAATAGGAGAATATTCTGGAAAAGGTGGCAGATAATTAGTTGGAGAATGTTTTGGAAAAAGTGGCAGCTAATTAATAGCTGAATATTTTGGAAAAGGTGGCAGCTAATCAATAGGAGAATATTTAGGAAAAGGTGACAACTAAATAGTAAGAGAATATTTTGGAAAAGGTGGAAACGAATTATCAGAACCATTGTTTTGGAAAAGGTGGCAACGAATTATCAGAACCATTGTTTTGGAAAAAGTGGCAACGAATTATCAGAACTATTGTTTTGGAAAAGGAGGCAACTAATTAGGTGACCAAATAATCACGAGACCAAACCGTCCCGGGACCAAATAATCACGATACCAAATAATCACGTACCAAATAATCACGTACGAAATAGTCCCGAGACCAAATAATCACGATACCAAATAATCACGATACCAAATAGTCCCGAGACCATATAATCACTATACTTAATAGTCCCGAGACCAAATAATCACGATACCAAATAGTCCCGAGACCAAACCGGTGAGACCAATTAGTCCCGCGACCAAATCGGCGAGACCAAATTTTCCTGTTCCGGTAAAATAATGATGTAAACTTAAAATATGGGATTAAGGTAGTATTAATTGTATACGGAAAGGATAAATTAAAAAGTCCCAAAATTGCTATTGAAAGATTTTTTTATAGTTCTAAAATTAATCGGCCTGCTTACTTTGGAACGCCTCAGGTCCGGTGCCACCATAGACATTATAACACTATTAAAACCTAGACAAACTATTGGGGAAAGCGGTCCTTGAACGTTTTTGTGAGGGATTTTTCGCTTCCCCTCCTTCGCATGTGTGATAGGGTGAATGACTGGTGGCGCCCCCTATCGACGAGCGAAGGAGTTATTAATAAGGAGTAGTGGCACTCTATGTTAACTCCCTATAATAATAAGTCAAAACCTCGGAGATGCCATTACTCCATTTTATACGAGCTAAGAGCGGAAAAACGTATTTTATAAATTTTACACCTGTAAAATCTTTTAAAAAACACTTGGAACTTGTATTTCTACTTACTTTCGAGGAAATACCACCGTTTTCTGAAGGTAAGAGTCTTTTTTTATACATTTATTAGTAATAAAAACATTTAAGGCGAGCTAAGCCTTGGTCTTGTAAAACACGGCAGATTAGTGATTAGCGCGAGGATTAGCGTCGTTTTCAAAATCACTAATCTGCCGTGTTTTACAAGACCAAGGCTTAGCTCGCCTTAAATGTTTTTATTACTAATAAATGTATAAAAAAAGACTCTTACCTTCAGAAAACGGTGGTATTTCCTCGAAAGTAAGTAGAAATACAAGTTCCAAGTGTTTTTTAAAAGATTTTACAGGTGTAAAATTTATAAAATACGTTTTTCCGCTCTTAGCTCGTCTAAAATGGAGTAATGGCATCTCCGAGGTTTTGACTTATTATTCCCTATAGGGAGTTAACATAGAGTGCCACTACTCTAAGCTCATCCTTATTAATAACTCCTTCGCTCGTCGATAGGGGGGCGCCACCAGTCTTTCACCCCATCACACATGCGAAGGGGCGAATGCCCTAAAACCGTCACAAAAATGACTCTCAACTGTTCCTCTTGTATCTCTATGGGTGCCACGCTAGAAATGGGGAGGAATACTCGAAAAAATATCGGTCTGTTTACGCCAGACGAATTATGAAGACTGCCCGCCTTTTTTCCGTGTATTCCTCCTTCATTTTCTAGCATCTTACCGAACCTGAGCCGTTCCACAGCCGATTTCCTTCAGAATACCAATCATCCTCTCCTGAAGGTGGTCTATCTACAGAAAAGAGCGAGATCCTAACAAAAATAGCTCAAGTAATCAAGTCTAAAGCTACTTGGCATTTCCAAGAGAGGGAACATAAATGTATCTTCCATTTCGTATACTTCAGATATTTTAAAAATACTGTTTTATGTTCCGAAGAGTCATCTGTAGCTGCTTAATGTGTTTCCAGGAATACATAAACTTCTTCTACTTGGAATCACTGAAGGTCTTTCTCTGGATCTTTCTGCTTGAAGTAAAAGGGAAGACGTGTAAAAACCGTCACCCCTCATGTCATGCATAATTTATTTCAACTTAAAAACCACGTGATATTGACAGAGTGACCTTTGTCAAGATTCTCACGTTCTATGAGCGTCGAACCCGAACGTAAACAAGTTCTCTTCGCGGATCAACGGTTGTCCTATGTATGTGAATAGCCAATTAGAAGTGTGGAAGAAGAAGCGGAAGGTGTATTAAAGATTTCACCCTTCTCTTTCTCATCAATCAGACATCAGTCCAAAGTCTAGATTCCAAGTAGAGGAAATCCGTGTATACCTTGATTTACCAAAAGACTTTATGCATTAACCTAATGATTGTAGGTATAAACTTAAAAGCTTTTAAAATATACCAAATGACTTTTGTATCAACACTAGCAAAACTTGGATAGTAGCTCTCTTATCTTATGAGAACGAGTGGCCTGAAAGCCAGCACTACACGCGAAACTGTATTTATCTGAATGTTGAAATATTTGTGTTGACTTAAATCGCTTAAAATCAGAAATGTTTACATATAAGACAAACCTTATAAACTTAAGATGTAAGAAAACGATTCTAAATACATTAGAACCAGTGTTTAAAGTTTTGGGCTTTTAGCGAAATGAAGACGTTAGGTAAACAAACCTCTTTTGGAAATTTTAAACAGACGCTCTAGAGAAATGTAACAACGTATCACGTATTATGAACCAGCCGAAAGCACATTCAAAGATTTGCTCGTGCTATCGTATCAACGCTGCCGGTTAAGTTATGTAACGTCAAAAAAATCCAACGGTAAGTTTATAAATTGCTGACAATGTACGGCAAACCAGCGTTGCTGAAAATTACCCAAGTGTTTTTGATGAGGCCGATTCCCAATAAATGATGAGAAAAAGCGCAATTACATGAATCTTTGGTTGAAGCCCCATCATTATGAGGCTGGTTGTTTCTCATAACCCTAGCCGATCGCCGCGTACATCTTAACCCCATCGATGATAAGGGATAAGAAGGCAAATTTTAACTCAGTTAACGTTACCATAAGGTTTTTCAATGAGTTTTAAAACGCCTCGGCTTTCCCTTTTTAATTTTACACGGAATTTTAATTCCGTTAAAATTTAAGAAACGGCACCAAAACCCCTGTCCCTGTCCCTGTCCCTGTGCCGGACGCGTCCGCGAAACGAACGCTTACGATAAGAGAGGGAAACCGGTCGCGTCCGCGAAACGTACGCTTACGATGAGAGAGAGAGATCGCTAGCGTACGCGGTGGCGATACGAAGCTCCGCGTAGAGAGAGAACTGCCTGCCTGGTATATTAGTGAGAGGGGAAGAGGGAGAGGGGGCATCCCGCTCGGAGAGAGAGGAAAGAAAGGTAGTTTAAATCTCGCGGGCTTTTTGAGTGAAGGGAAAGAAGATGATAATTTTCGTGCACTACTGCACTTTGTGCTCGTGATACATCAGAGATTATGCTGGATGGTTAGGTTAGGTTTCGTAAAATAGAGGGGACGCTTTACGGTCATAGTGATTTCTGGTTTAGGGGATCCAGGATTTTGTTTAAATACATTATTTGATTCGTATGGTTTTTAAAAATTATACTTTAGTGGGGTGCACAATTTAATTTCATTAATATTATTTGAAATGTGACGTTATTAGAAATTAAAGGGATACACGATTGTGTTTCAGAAATGTTTTTAGTTGTACGATTTATTGGAAATCAACTATACGGGGGGTCACGTGAGCCGTGTAAAATTACTATTAAAGCCCAGCCCTTGGGCCATCTTGTTAAAGTGATTTTCATTGATTTTCAAAAGAAATGAGCCAGAATTTCTAGTATTGAAGTCACACACACTTTTTGCGTACTAATTTGCGTTAAGTTTAAATAATGCCATTTTTAATAACGAGGTTCGCCTATAACCAAACATTTAAAAGATGCCATCAAGAAGTATAATTACCAATCTTGCAGTTCATAATGCGAAATCTAAAAACAAATCATACATTTCACATTTGCTATCCCGTTAATATAATCAAAAGAACTTGAACCTCACCGTTGAATTGCACTATCTGAACACCTTTGCTTTAAAACTGCGCTTTTTTAAAGAAAAAATGCCCAATTGAGAAACGACCACTGCTTATTGCTATTTAACAAATGTTTTTTTAAGTAGCAGAAAACTGTACAACGTCAGAAAATGTGCGAGACAATTCCGGCCAACAATACCTGCCTGAGGTTTGGCGGGTATTCGGTAATTTAGAAAACTTTATTTTGAAAATGCTGGCCTGTAAACAAGATAAAATTTGCAGATAGGTGTGGAACATTTGCTCAAAAACTTCGGGAAAAATCTAGTCTTTGATCCATACATGGAAAATCAAGCTTTAGTAGCATTTATGTTGTTAACATATACGAAAAGTGTCACGTAAAGTTTATATTTTGTTGTTATTCACTCTTAACGCACAATTGTGAAAATAATCATGAACATTTTTGCACTGATTAATGATATTTAAGTTTTTTAAATGAAGAGTTATTCAAAACTGAATTCTAAAATTGGCAGGGCTCCCAACAGGTTCCCAAAAGTCCTTAATTAGTTCCATTTCAAGAATATTTATTTTTCTTGAGATTTTGGTGGGAGTCCTGATATGAAAATAGTCGATATATTTAGTTGATAAAGAAACTTTTTTCATTTGTAAATATCTACCTTGTTATAAATTCTTAAAATATTTAAAATTATATTCCATTAAGAGAAATGTATTGAGTTTTCGAGTTCAATAATCTAAAAATCATTCAATTTAATAACGAGTTCAATCGAAATATACTATTCTGAATGTTACATTCCCACACCTGTATTTAAAAATTTTTTCTCAACTTAATATAGATGGAAGTATGTAATTTATGAGGACGCAGTTAGTGCCCTTCAGCGATTGAACGAATCTATTTCAAGTAGACCAGCGCTCAATAAGCGTGCAGCAATTAAATTAGATGTAAGTATAGATTTACTGTTACTTTTAGTAATTTCCTACGCCCATTAATGGAACGAAGTATTGAATGCGTTAAATAGTACGCTTTCATTCACTTAAAGCAACGCCAAGTTTAATCGTACACGTAGCTGCCACGACGGTCATGGACCTTTGCTATAAATACTTGCAGAGAAGCCAACGCACAGGCGGAAAGGCCACCATCGAAATCTATTTCCCTCGCGCAAAAAAAGCAACGCGTTCACTACACAAGGAAGACTAGTCGACTTGCGCTGCCTCTAGTGTTGCGAGAGAAATAACGCCCATGTAGCGATTGCTTCTCTTATGGAATTGTCTCTTAGTTCTAACCGGAATACATGAATTTCTTGTATAAGCGCCCGTAGACTCCATACTAATACTAATAACTTTGTGAAACCTCCGGCTCATTGTTCCTCTAGTTAACACTTTTCGATGGTTATTCGCAACCGTCACCTCTAGGTTTGCTCGACCCAGACGCGGAAAGAGAACTTGTTGCTAGCTACGTTAATGTCACGTGATTTCTAAGTTCAAATCGCATAAGTACTGTCGCCGCCTTCCGTGTAATATTGTAATTTTTTACCGTAAGGGCCCATGTGCTGCGACGACATCAAAAAACCTGTTTTAATTGCCAGAATTTCATATTGATTCTATGTGTCTCTGTGGCTCAAATACATTATGTATGACGTCAGGGGCGACGGTTTCTAATCTCCAATATATTGCAAGCAAAAAGTCCTGAAAATGGCCGCTAACATATTCCAAGTATAGGAAATCTATGTATTCCTGGTTGTAAATTTCAAACGTAATGTTTGCGTAAAAAAACGAGAGCCCTTTGTACACATTTTTTAATTTTAGCGGTTTTATATATCATTAATAAAAAACTCTCTTTTTTTAGATCATGGACACTGAATTTATGTTCTTTACGATATATAGTCCACAGCCTGTTCGTATATCCTTACCTATATTACAATCTGGGCAAGTCATACTCAGTACAGTACCTAGTGATGAAGATTCTTCAACAAGTGAACCCATGCAACTTCTAATACTGGATTCAGTCATTTTTCTTTCTACCATATTGGCCACTGTCGTGGTATCCGTCACGTATCTTTGCGTTACTCGAAGATCCGGATTGAGAGAGCGCGAGATTAATTTCTCAAACTCTTTTCGGGCTGTTTGGATATTCTTGCTCCATCTTGTTTTAAACTGTTAAGTGCTAATCAAGTTTACCAAGTGTTAATGAAGAATTTGTTTATTATTTCCATAAGCTTATAAAGCGTAAATACGGGTCTGCAGTAGGGGCATAGAACATCGGCGCTGTCCATACCAGACATTTCAGCTTCATATTCATTCTACAAATTTGTCCTCCAAACCGGAAGTGAAAATAGCCATGGCCTACTGTCATTTCCTTCCTTGTCTGTGTTCAACAAATTGCAACGTGCTAAAAGATTTTTCACTTCCGGTTTTGACGTCACGTTGCTAATCGAATCGTCAATGTAGTAATCGACTGGAGGATCAGGTTCTTGGGCGCCCATTTCGTGACGTTAATTGTTATGGCGACTAATTATTTTTACGCAAGCTGTTCCGCAAACTATCAAAATTGCCTAAATTACGAGAAATATTAAATTTAAAGAGTTTCAGCTCAATCATTTCTTAAATTAATTAAAGTAATACGCTGCTGCAGATACCATTTTAACAACGCACCACTCGTTCGATCAAAAATTTTAAAAAATTATTTGCCAAAATATAAGCAAGAGAAAAAAGGGTTTTTTTCCCGATGAGAGTTGTTAAACGCGGCCCTTATAGTAGGCAATCATGGTTTCTATTTCCAGCTAGGCTGCACTGAAAAGACGTTCCTATAGACCTATTCACACTTATGGCCGGCCACGCATGAGCAGTTGCAATGTTTGGCGGCATGAGTTTTACGCTTCTTTGGAGTTAGCATGTAAACTAAAATACGATGGATGTGTGGGAGAATTTTTTGTAATTTAATATTAATATAAAATGCCAAGTATTTAAAACCGTGAAAGTACAATGAAAACCATGTTAAGAAATGAAGTTTTTAAGTTTTAATGGAAACGGGGCATTGATATTAGTAGGATAAAACTCACTAAGCCTCGGCGACGGTATGAGATCGTCGCTTCATCGGCGATGTGACGATGCCCACCGCCGATGCCATGCCGAAAGCGCTACGTATAAAATGCTCGTAAGCCTTGGCGCTCAATTTGGTGTGTATAATTTCTCTAACTACCTCAATGAAAATAAACTCAAACGCGTAACAAATAAGGCAAAGGCAATTGTTACAAAAATACGACTGGCAACACACATTCTTTCTGCGCATACTCATATCTCGAGAATTTTACCCCCTTTTAACCCTCGCTCTACCGGTGAAAAGGTCTATAATAGAACAGTACCACTACGAGACGCTTATTTATAAAGGATGAGTGCTCGTTGCAAATAACATTTTGACTAAATACTAGTTGTGGAGAGTATAATAAGCTTTGCTCTAAGCCAGGGATGATAACATATTTGAAACCTTATTTAAAACGCAACTTTAATGTTAAACTGTAAAGTCGATGTAAAAATGTTTTAAATGACTGACTTAAATATCGTAACTTTAGCTGATTTGTCGGTTTTGGGACGAAGATTACCAACGAGGATTTTGCTTGGATCGTGGACTCTGGCGTCGTTTGTCCTTATATGGTGCTATTATAGTTCCATGAAGTTAGAAATGGTCATTTCGAATTTAGATCCTGTTAACTCCATAGAAGATTTGCTGAGAAAACCCAAAATGGAACCTTATATACGTGTTGGAGTTTTTAAGGAAATGGTAGAGGTGTGTCAATTTAGAGTAACAAAACCAAACTACGGAAAAAATTAATTGCACCTTTCATCGACTTCTTTTTTCAGGAATCGGATTCAACGTATACCAAGCTTCGAGAGAGAATGGCTTCAAACGGGCATTATGTTAAATATCCCGACGACCAGTTTTTAGAGAAATTGCATAAAGGAACGGCTTTGTTTTTTGCCTAGACCAGGCAGTGCACCCCTTGATTAAGTTATTTGCCAGAGAATTGCCGAAGCGAAGGTTATATCACGTAGGAGAAATGGTATACGAAATGGTTAATGCGCACATGATCTTCAACAATAAACTGCCAGCAAATGTCATTGAAAATCTAAACTATGTGTAAGCTCAAGAAATTTGGTTTTAATTAGGCTTGTGCGAGTACTCGGCTCGAGGCTCAAATCCGAAATTTTAAAGACTCGAAAGTGATATCGAGCCTTAAAAAAGCTCTGCCTTGGTTCGAATAAGACTCGAAATCTAATTTCAATGTACTGAGACAGTTTTCTAGTCTTGTCTTTTTATACCGGGTAATCTACTGTCATTATACCTTTCCTTTACTAGATTATGTCATTATTAATGAAAGGCACGAAATTTTGACATTTGCTATTGGTAAAGCTAGATGTGATGCACTTTTTCATTCATTTTTTTTTCGTGTCGTTAGGGATTGGAATTCTCTCCCAATTGACATAAGGTGTAGCAATACGCTAGCCTGTTTTAAATTTAAATTGTATCAAAAACTTTTAAATGACGATTGCATATTTTAATGCCTCTGCGATTTTATCTATATAACTATGGTTTTATATGACTATTGGTTTTTATAATTTTCTTTGTTTTAATTTAATTTATGTATATTTTTTTTTCTTTTTTGTATTTGTCTGGGTCAACAAGCTTTGTACTGGGAGTTACTCCTTTTCTTGTTGGCCTCCAATTTATTGGGAAATAAATATTATTATTATTATTATTATTATTATTATTATCAATATCTTTCGAGCGCTACTAGAGTTCATTTTACAAAGAACTCTCGAAAGCGCGGAGAGTTGTGCTATTAGCTAGAAAATTGGACACGATAGAAATTAATAGCTATATGTAGAGGCAAACTAGAAAGGGCTTTTAGCTTGGCTACTTTCTTAAACCTTGATTTGTTGGCCAGCTCGCTAAGCAACGTGTATTTTTGACCGCTGAAAAATTTTACTCTTCCCATGTAGATTATCCTATTTTTGTGTAAAAATTAAGGCTCGAATAGAAAAATCCAGTCCGGTTAATTAGGCCTTCTCGGAAAAATAATCTTGATAAGTGAAAAAGGCCCGAGTACTCGAGATCACATTCAAGACAGTTTTTCAAGGTTCCTACTTAGGTCGAAAACCAAAAATCAAGGATCAGACAACCTAGTTTTTATAAATGGCTCAGAGAATTATTACTTGGGAATGGTATTAGGTTTAATTGACAGTCAGCTTGACAGTAGTAAATAGCGACTTACCATTGTTTCAAATAGCCATTTATTTGTTGACAGCATTGGACGAATAGTGGAAACCAGTCAATTTGAACCAAGGACGAGAAAGACATTCTTTGATCAACGAAACATTCTTCATACGGAAAAAGAACAATTACAAGACGCGAAAGGATTAAGCCTTAGATTCCTATCGCCAATTTTCATCGTGTACCTTTATGGAATCGTATTGTCAGTTTTTGCAATTCTGGTCGAATGCATTTTTCACCTCTATTTTAAGTGAAAATCACGAAAACAAGAGTGATTACATTTGAAACGAAATTATCGCGGATAAACATTTACAGATTCCTATCATGAACCACCAATTTATATCATTTCACAAATATAGTTAACATTATTGGAACATTATTTAGATAAAACTTTGTCACAATCACAGAAATATTCTATATTTAAAATTTTGAATCTCGAACAGCAGTCCTTAATTGTAAACACTAGAAATTCCAATTTTACATATACGTAATGCTTAAATTGTTGGCTAGTATAAGTATTTAGTATCGGACATTTTATAGATTCTTAGAAATGGCGCTGCTTTGTAGAATTATTGATAAGAATGTAGTTGAATTCATTAAAAATTCTGAGAGAGCGGTATCTCTCCTAGATTAGAATTCATACTGCCCTTAATGTATAAGGGTGGTTTTTTGATTGGATGTAACTTTTTTTGTATTACGTTTACTGTTTTGGATATATTCCATAGAACTACAATTTGGGCCCTTAATGTGTGGTTAGAATTTCAAAAAGATCCATCAATTAGTTTTTCTTATAAAAAGTAAAGTTTGCTAAGGGTGGTTTTCATTGCCATAAAATTAATAACACCTTTTTTATAAAAAAGAGGAATTTTTCCTACAGAAATAACAATGGGAAATTTTTTGAAAAAAAAACAATCCAGTTAGTCGGTTTTTAGAAAAGCTATAAGTTTGTTAGTTTTGGGAACATTCTTAAATGAAAGGTACAACATTTCTCATTCCGCTTATCGATTTTCATGGACATTAATTAAGTTTATGTATTAACTTTGAAAACATTAACACCATAACTCGATTTGCGATATTATTCCATGGATAAACTAATTTACTAGAAAATATCAACGCGACCAAAATTGGCGTTTTTTAAAGTTCAGTTGCCTTATAATAATTGGAGAGTTTATTCATAAAGCCTTTTGGATGAAACGTCCTAGAGAGAGCGCGATAAGACAAATTTAATAACGCCGCCGTGTCGTTGACGCCATCAAAACACTCAAGTCTAAATCGTCGGCTTAAATAGCGTTTATGAACTTTGCGAAAGTATAGGAAAGTAATTAGGTCTATATTTAGTATTTTTAGTTGCGAAACTTAATTTTAAATTATATATAAAACGCTTTTAAGGTAGGATTAATCATTAAATTTGTAAATCATTTTAAATTAATCTTACCTTAAGCCTTGGTCAAAACAATTTCCTTAGCACCCGGAGGGCCTGGGCCGGGCTTATTTCCTATCCTGGTTTCCTCATATCCTCTGTCTTTGAAGTCTGCTTTGTATTATGGTATCATTTTATGCTTCATTTATCTCGAAAACATAGGTAACAGTAGCGCTAGTTAATTCAGGATACTGTTATCTAATTTACTCAAGTCAGGGTAAATATAGTAACAGAGAATAACACTGTTACTTCAATTTACAGTTTTTACAATGTAGTCGTGTTCTTTAATACATATGTGCTTCTATCCGTTACCGCTATTTCGATCTCTCCATTGTACTAATTAAAAAATTACATTTCTACCCAAATGATTGAAATTTTTAATTAGGTAAGGTTTTGTGAAAGACCACGCTTACTAAGGAAGATGTACACATATTCCTCACCAACGTAACATCTTTTTTACCTTGAAAACTATTAAACACAAGAAATTGCACTGCCGTTAACGGTGATTTTCCAAGGAAAGTAATGACCTTATTTTGTTAAATAATAGTCCACATTGATTATAATTTTAACTCAATGGCCTATAATTGACACACTTTTAACAAGTTATATTAGAATCACGTTGTGGTTATATGAATGTAACGCTTGATGGATGAAGCTCAGCTTTGTACGATGCCACTTAACACGAGCCAACCAACAAACAATGGTTTCTGACTAAATAGACTATTATCAGAAGGGAATAAGAGAGAAGGGAGACATTAGAGCCTGCTATGGTAACGAGAGTCCGACCAACCTCAAGAAAACCGCGAAAACTTTGCGCAAGTACACAGCTTTTAACCAATTTACTGCAAATATAGTTCTTTAAGTTCTCCGCGGTATCAGGCGGCCTATTCGTCTGCTAGATTTTCATTCTCCAAAGGCTTAGGGCTGTCGATGTTTCGTTCTTGTGTAATTATAACCTCAAGTATGTATTTTATTGAAAATAATTTTTATTTTTTAATATTAATTCAGAATAATTAGTTTTCATCTATTTATTACCTTCAAATTATCTGATTTTGGTATGTTCTCAATTCCCGTGCATCTAAATTAATTGCACAGCTTGATTTCGTTTATCAACATGAAATTCGGCCATTTTTATCTCCTTCAATGTAAAGTTGTAAACAAAACTACTTTTTATACGTCAATCGAGACGTCACCTTCTTATCTGACGTCACAGCTAAGACAGAAGTTAGATAGCCAATCAGTGAAGGGTAGTTGATTTGAGGTTGGTAAGACTGTTGTTACGAGTGTAAAGCATTATGGAGATATAAAGTGTGTCCCTTCTCTCTTATTCCCTTCTGCTATTATGAGAAAATCAAAAATAGTAAATAATTTCCTAGCATGCTGCAAGTATTTTTCTATTATTTCAAAATAAAATACTTGCATCAGTTTGGGGGAGAAAATTCTCCGTTAGCGTAAACAATGGTTTTCTGAACATCGAACCATGCATGGGATGTTTGAATCAGTATTTAATTCCCAACATTTTTATTAGGCAAAAATTAAATAGTAAATGAATTATTTGCATGTCCATAACTCTATTTAAAAAAACAATGTTTCTTATGTTGTAAATTTATTGTCTTGCAGCAATACAGTTTAATTTACTGAGGTTTGCGGTATAGTAAACTCCACACCTAGACTACGGGAGCATCTAATAGCGCTTGTTTAAACTAAATCACACCAGATTTTTGCTTTTCAATCTGAGAAAAATTAATTATGTTAGGAAGGAAATTATTAACGCAAGTTGATTAAGAAAATTATAATCATTTAATAGATATTATCGGAAGAATATAATGCTTTGTAACGACGAAGCCACGCGTTTCCCTCCTAGAATAAAACACTTCGTCTGCTATTGTTTTCGTTCTCCTAGAGTGGCGCCTTAAGCGTCACATTTCTATCTCTCAAATTTGTTAGTAAAAACTTTTCCCAAAGTGGCGCCTCGAGCGCCACAGCATTATGTTTTTATGTGCGCCATAAAAAGGCACGGACTGATGGAAAAAAAGGTCTCGGTTTTGTCTGTACGCGCTCTCCTGTCACAGAAGTGTTAAGACGCGTTTTTGTAAAATAAAGTACAAGTATTTTTCACTGTCACCAAATTGCAGCGTCTTTAATTTATTGCGCTATTGATTATTGGGTAATTATGATTATTCATGGACAATAAGCCCTTTAAACAGGAAACCTGGGAACTTCTTAGTCTATTTTCTAGTTTACTTTCTTTGTGAATCGTGAAGTTAGGCCCTCTCCTACATTCAAACTTTATGGTTACATAAAATGGCGAGCTTGCGAGGACTTGATAAGACTGACATTACCATTTGTGCGTAACCGCGTACTTCTGAAAATTACTTGAGCCTTTTTCTTGAACTAACTGTCGCGTTATGAATCCTGCCGACCTGAACGCTTTGATCACCGCCATTTATGCACAGTTACCTGGATCTTACACCCTGCTGAGGAGGAACAGCCTCCTTCAAGCCTTGGTACTAGTCCTACACAAGGACAAGGACAAGCCGCAGGAGGAATCCCTTCTCCGCCGCCGCCACCACAAGTTGCAGCGACAAATATTTAGCTACAAACTATTAAAACACTAGCAACTACGTTAGCAAATGTAGAAACTAGACCAGCCGTCAGAAATAGGCCAAAACCACCCCCTCACTTAATATTTAGTACTGTTGAAGTTGAAAGCGCGCCGGAATTCCTTCGGACTTTGACGCAATTCGCTGAATATCACAGCATGATGGAAAATGACATCATCGCGCTTCTTACCCAAATATTAAGGGGCCGTGCATTAATCTGGTTTAGGGACATGAATAGGCCTAATCAAGCACTAACGTGGCGTACATTCAAATGCGCGTTTAGAGATTATCTCCTTTCTGTAAGAGGGGAGGAATCCCTCCGCCTAGAAATAGCGCAGTTTAAACAACCTGCCAGTGTATCTTTTGACGCGTATATCGCTAATATTACCGCGATGAATCACAGCCTACGCGTTTCCTACACCGACTCTGAACTTGTTGGTATTTTCAAAAAAAGATCCTCCTCGAAATACGCATCCGTGTATTTAACGACAACATACGGACAATGCGCAGTTTCATAGAGAAGGGCCGCGTAACTGAAGAAATTTTACGAGCGACCCCCTTTAGCTTATTGTATCCTACCGAAAGGGTAAAGTCTACACCGCGTGAACCGGGTTATTAGTGAGTACGTCCGCCGATGTCCTTCGTGCCAAATGCACAAGTCTCGCAATAGAAAACGTCCAGGTCTCCTGCAACCTACGGCCTTTACTGAGCCATTTGATTTGATGGGAGTGGACATAATGGGACCTATACCAAGAAGCCGTCACCATCATAAATACCTACCAAATTTGTAGAACTGTACCCGATGAAGAACATCACAGCCAGAACGTGCGCGAAGAAACTAGTCTCTATGATAGTTCGCTACGGTTGTCCGAAAGCCATCGTAAGCGACAACAGGACTCAATTCGTCTCTCAACTGTGGAAGGACATTCTCAAGATGATCAAAGTAAAACCGCGATGCATTTCTCCGTATCATCCACAGAGTAACATGATGGAACGCACCAACAGATTTCTGGGCGAAATTATTTCGATGTTCGTTGGTTGAGATCACCGAAGATGGGATGAGAACTTGCCATTTATTCAGTTTGGCATCAACTCGACTACACATACAACATCAGGAAGAACTCCTTTCTACCTCAACATGGGTTGGGAACCGAGATTTCCCTGGCACTTGGACGTGGGTATGCCAGTAGCGGACTTTGTTGAAAGGTCTGCATAGGTCTCAGCTTTAGCGAAGCAACTTGCTTTGTCTAAGGAACTTGCCAAGAAAGCACAATCACACCAGAAACGCTATTATGACGCTAGTGTACTTGTCTGGAAGGAGACGCATCCCTTGTCTCAAGCGGCAAGTAATATTGCCGCTAAGTTATGTCTCAAATAGGATGGTCCCTACAAAATCGCAAAGAAGATAGACCGATTGTGATATCAATTAGAAGACCCAGAGACTGGAGAAAATAAAGGAATTGACAATATCGCTCATTTAAAGCTGTATTGGTCAAATAAAGATGTCTGCCAACCGGACGGAAGCCGGTCATCCTCAACTTCAAGTAATTCATCTTCAAGTTCTACAACGTCACAGTCCAGGCCTATACTTCAAGACGCTAGAGTCAGTACTCGTGACGAGAAAGAAGACAACGACTGTTGAGAGACCATGAAGCGCAAACCGAGTCGTCTGCGGAACACTCATCTTCATCTCCATCCGTTTATGGATCATCTTTTTCCCTAATGAGAAACTATACCAGAGTCTTTCCCAGAAGTCTCTGATCTTGCTGAGGAATCTGACCCAGACGGATTTGTTCTATTCTCAGATCCACCAGTGGTCTTCCGTGTGAATCGGATGCTGCCAGACCTCTCTCCTCCTTTCTCTCCTGATAGGAGCTCGAGGGAGAATTCCCTCCCCCACCCTCTCCTCTATCCCACATTGACGATTTTAGTTCTTCCTCTGAATCCGAGGAAGACGATAACGAATTGTCCAACCCAAATTCTGTAAATCCTATGCGATTTGTCAATTATTTTCTTAAAGGATGAAATTTTAAGATTGTCATGAGGAAGAAACCAAAGCCTGGAGGTCCTGAACTGGACAAAAATTATCACTTACCAGCGAATTATCGTCAGAAGACTCTTCGGTGTCGTTCAGATGTAGAAAGTTATTTACGCGTGCATGCGATCACGGATATGACTTCTAGCGACTTTAACTTTTCGCGTCAAGCCATCTCGCTAGAACCATGGGAGACTGTACGGGAAGCCCATTGACTTTGGTTTCCTCCACTCACAGGGTCCAATGCGGACTTTCTTCGTCCATCTGCCCAGCACACCCGCAGACGAGCTGAAAGCTCAGGCCATTTACGGTGCAAGAAGGTGTCAGAATTACCCAAGTAAACCCCGAGAAATTTGCCACCATCACTCCGGGATGGGATCGGTAAATACAGGGTGGGGGATTTTTACACCAGGCCCCGCACCAGAGAATAAATGGCTTGCCGTAATTAACCTGAGCCCCCGAGAGTACAAGGCGAGGCATCGATCAAGGATTGTAAAATCTTGTTCAGTACAGAGTAATGACGTAAGGTCATCGGCGAAGGCGGCTGTAACTACGGAAAAGTAAGCAGGAGCGTGGGAGCGAGGGATATTTCGGCGGAGTAAGGTGAGGAGGAGTTCCATGCGTAAAACCAAAATTAAGCCGGAAGGCGCGCACACTTGCCTAATGCCACGAGCAAAAGTGATATTACTGTTAAGAGTGTTATTAACTTTGACACGGAAGTGAGAATCACAATACAAGATACGGATATGCTGTAAAAACTCCGGAGGAAAACCATAGCGTGACAGAAGGTTAAACAAATACTCATGACCAACCATATCGAAAGCCTTGCGAAAGACAATGCTGACGAGAGCTCATCGCCTGCATTGGCTAGGGCAATGCCATCGCGAAGGATGGTCTGGGTATCGTAGATTGTTCTGCCAGGGATAGAGTAAGTTTGGGTCTTGTGAACAAGCTCGCCGACGACCTCGTTTAAGCGGGAAGCTAAAACTCTAACAAAAATTTTAAAATAGGCATTGGTAAACGACACTGCGCGCCAATTCGCGAGATCAAGCAGGTTCCCGGACTTGGGGAGCAGGGAGACCACCAAATTAGCAAAGCGACTCCAGTAATCAGGATGTTGATTAATTTCGCGAAAGAACGAATGCAGGATCTCACCCAACAACGGCCAAAAGGTCAGATAGAAATCTACGGGGATGCCGTCACGACCGCTGGCCCTCCCTCGGGACAAACGCTTAAGAGCTGAGGTAACCTCGAGTAGGGATAAATAAATAATTAATTAAACTGTCAGGAGTCTGAAAAAATATTTAAAAAATTATTTGGCCGCCGCAAGCTGGTGAAAAGATTTTGGAAAATTTTAAAATCCATGCATTTACCGCCATAACGAACGCTATTCGATTAACGCATTCTGCACTCAATCTTACAAAATAAGCCGGGGGGACTGTAAATTAACGTACTCGTGCCGGAGTTATAGCCCGACATCACGGTAGCCGAAGCGGCTCGTTTCTCCATTCGGTAAAAGTCTCGCGAGGGAGTATCGATTGAACGGAAGTGGGATTCACGGGCATGCAAAAGACAGGAGGCGAATTGATGCATCAAAAACTCGTTGAGGCGTTCAACATGGACCCTTCTCTCCAAGGAGTCGGGATCAGAGGTGGCCACTAATGATTCTAATCGTAGAAGTTCCTGGTTATCAGAAACCTTACTGTGCCAAAAATGAACGCTAAAACGCTTTATCTCCGGCTTAACGACATCGAACCACCACGGCACCACAGGGAGCCGCGGAGGTTTGACATCGATCAGAGACTGGAGATGACCACGCATAGCATCGACAAAGGATATTTCATTTAAGGCATTAAAAAGAAGCCTCCAGAACGGATGGGAACGCGGAATAAATAGCGGCTCAAAAAATCACAAACAACGGCATAATGATACGACAAAAACTCTGAATATGGCGGACGGCTTTGAGTTTCAGGGGAGTACGGATATAGACACGATCGAGTCGGGCAGAAATACGTTTGCCATGATTACGCGCGCGCGACGTGTAACTTGGCATCGAAGGATGAAGCGTTGTATATGCGTGAAATAAGTTAAAATCCTGCACTAGAGCACGTAGGGCTCTGCTTAAAGCGAAGCGATTTTTTTTACAATTGTTACGGTCAAAATCTGTGTGAAGGTAACAGTTAAAATCACCAGCTAGTACAACGGTGTCCTCAGGATCAATCGAATGTAAAACGTCGCGCACAAACGTGATAGTTTCAAGCGCGGAGGCGGCACTACTAGCGGAGAGGTAGACATTAAATAATTGAACGGGGGTCGGCGACGAAAATCTATGAGCGGGTAGTTGTAAGTACAGGGCATATCCATCGAAGGATTTCGTGTTTAAGACTGTTTTTGAGGGCAGGGGTCAAGGCCACAGAGCCCCAGAGCCCCGGGTGGAAGTGACGGTAGCATAGTTCCATGTGGTCCAAATATACGACCGAGAGAAGGCGTCAGAGACGTTAGTTTCCTGTAGACAAACGACAGAAGGTAGAAAACGATTGATGAAATTACCGGTCCGAATGGCAGTGATGTCCGTGCCAACACCGCGCACGTTCAAACTGAGGAGCGAATAAGTCATAAAAACTGAGAATTAATTTGAAAAGGCTCCAACAGGAACCGTGGTCGTGGACACGAGGCGCTTAATTTCGCTCGAGAGTCGGTAATAGGCGTTTCGAGTGTTCTTACGTGACGACTCAGACGCAATTGCTTTTATAGCTGGATCAGTTAAACCCACCACTAAAACTTGACGAGCAAATGATAGGAGGGAGGGTTCGTATGTGGCATAGCGTTTGCAAATTTGGTGAACGACGTCGGTAGGGGCGTTGAGTGATTCATTAATAAATGACACAACGGCTTCAAAAGGGAAAATGGTCGGGAAAGGTCCTTTAGTGTCAGACCAAGTGTTCGCGGCTTGGTCGTAGGAATATCGCGACTGAGACGCTTAGTCTCGCAGGTCTCGGACCGGGGGCCAAAATTGACCAATATCTTACATTGATCTTTTCTTAAAATATGCAATAATATCTCAACATTTAACTATAATATGTTTATTTAGACTGATTTAAATATAAATTATTATTTATTTAATAATAAGGATTATTTATTTAATAATAAGGATTATTCATTTAATAATAAGGATTATTCATTTAATAATAAGGATTATTTATTTAATAATAAGAATTATTTATTTAATAATAAGAATTATTTATTTAATAATAAGATTTATTTATTTAATAATAATAATTATTTATTTAATAAGAATTATTTATTTAATAATAAGATTTATTTATTTAATAATATGAATTATTTATTTAATAAGAATTATTTTTTGAAATTGCACATAATTTTATAAAAACAAACTCGGTCGAGTCGCAAGAAATTTTTACCTCTTTTAAAAAAATGTTTTCACCAACTTATTTGGTAATGCCTTTAATGACCTTATGTACAATTTCTTTAGCAGAGTCGCAACGGTCAATCGTCTTAAAAAGTTATTTATAGTTTTGTTTAAAACCGCGTCTTTTTTGAAGAGGAATCCGTTTCGATTGCTGTACCTTTTCATTAAATATGAAAGCCACATGGTGTTCGTGATTGGCTTGTGTGCCTGCCATTCATCCCTATGCGCGCAGTTCAAAGACAATGGTGAATATTGTTTCACTATAATTTCTTAGGGTTAATTTTTTACCAGTAGTTAATGGCGTTTGCGTAGAAAGGTATTCGGGTGCTAGTGTGAGAGGTATCAAATAAACAATGCGAAAAATAGGGAATCTGTTGGAAGAATTTACGGAAAAGAGCGTGAGATATTGGATTTGGGTGTAAGACCAATAATCGGTGTAATGAAACTGCTCGAAAAGCGTCTTTTTTGCTTTAAATATGGACGAGACCAAGCCCGCCGTGACAACGTAGAGGGTAAAGCGACCGGGACCCAGTGAATTCCTGACCAGAGAAAATTAACGATACTAGATTGCCAATCCGTGACAACGGTATTGAGGGGGGATGGAGCACCTTGAGGCGATGCCATAAAACGAAGGCCGCTAACTGGTTAGCCAGCAAGGCCCTGCCAGTGATGGAATATAAATGTCAAAACCGATGCCATCTGCCCAGCACACCCGCCAGACGAGTTATAAAAACAAACTCGGTCGAGTCGCAAGTAATTTTTATCTCTTATAAAAAATGTTTTCACCAACTTATTTGGTAATGTCTTTCATGACCTTATGTACAAACTCTTTCGCAGAGTCGCAACGGTCAATCGTCTTAAAAATTTATTCATAGTTTTGTTTGAAACCGCGTCTTTTTTGAAGAGGAATCCGTTTCGATTACTGTAACTTTTTTATTAAAAATGAAAGCATGGTGTTCGTGATTGGCTTGTGTGCCTGCCATTCATCCCTATTCATAGTTTGGTGTTCGTGATTGACTTGTGTGCCTGCCATTCATCCCTATTCATAGTTTGGTGTTCGTGATCATAGTTTGGTGTTCGTGATCATAGTTTGGTGTTCGTGATCATAGTTTGGTGTTCGTGATCATAGTTTGGTGTTCGTGATCATAGTTGGTGTTCGTGATTGGCTTGTGTGCCTGCCATTCATCCCTATTCATAGTTTTGCTTGAAACCGCGTCTTTTTTGAAGAGGAATCCGTTTCGATTGCTGTACCTTTTCGTTAAAAATGAAAGCCACATGGCGTTCGTGATTCGCTTGTGTGCCTGCCATTCATCCCAATTTAAGTGCGCAATTCAAAGACAATGGTGAATATTGTTTCATTATTATTTCAATAGCAACAGTAAGCCTACTACACACTACAATTAATCATCACGCCAAAAATTGATCATTAAAATAAAGTAGTATTCATTTTGTCTGGAAAAAGTTTTAATTCAAAGTTTCGGTGAACAACTCTTCATCGTTCAAGTTTTTGTATACGGGTGTTCCGTCTATATTAATATACAAATGTTTAATAGTTTACAAAATTAAAAATTAATCTCACCTTTATCGAGCCTAGATTATGTGAAATGGATAATTTTAACCTCACACCCGTTTGTCAGCGGCGCACTTCTTTTAAGTTTTAGAAATTAAAACATTTCCTTCGTGCAAATCTCTGTGCTCGAATTTCCCTGTTGAGCATTTTCGTAATTCTCCTTAATAGAAGCAGTCCTCAGATTTTTTTGGTTTGAGCGTAGACCAACAGACTGAATCCTTGAAATGATTCTCTTACTTTTTGTTAAGCAAAGTATTCAATACTAGTACATCCTCTTGTCCACATATTTTCAATATATCACGCTCCTCCGACCTTTTTCTATTGTGTGTTTCCAACTGTGCTGGTTGAGGTATGTGGTGGGAGTGAAGAGGTAGCCTATAAACCCGGGAGAGAGGCCGAAGCGACGGTAGCCCAGGATGAGCCGGCGGAATCGGGGCGACAGAGGAGACGGCATTACACCGGAGGAGAGTGCAGCCACGCACGGGACGGAGCTGCTTCTCGTAAGCTTCGGAGAGGCCGGAAAAGCAATCGGGTTTCTTGGCGAGGCCGCGAGTGTACATCCATGGTACCGCGTGTAAAAGAAGCCGTCAGCATGGGGCCAAGGCCCAAACACGAAACCGACTTAATCATGTAAAACCGAAACAAATACGGTTAATTAAACTTCAAAAAGGCTAAATAGCTTTCAGGAGTCTTTAAAAAGACTGGTACGTGAGAAAGAGAAAGTTTCCTCTCTCGGCACCAAATATGTCCCGAGAGAGAGAAATTTATCAGCGGTTCTAGGTACCATTAAGTGGCACCGCGGAGACGCGAACGTCCCAACTTTCCAAGTATAGATACAATACAAAGAGATAACAGAGCCATTTGAAAATATAGTTCAAATGGCCTGAACCGACAAAATAGATGCTTAACCCGATATACATATAGAATTTAACCCTACCCAAAAACTTTCGCTTGGACATTTTTCGTAGATACAAAAAGAGAGATAGGGAGAATGAATTAAACGGGGTTCTTCGAGATGCCATGTACTGAGGATACCGCCGTAGGAATAAGCTTAAAGAAGGATTCTCGAACCTACCCGAGAGCAGGTAACCATTTGGGAATAATTGGTAAAACTTTCATCAAACAAAAATGATTGCACTTCCAAATCAAATGCAACATTTAGTCCTTTAAACGAAGAGTTGTCCTTGAGAAGCTCAGCAGTGAAGACTTTTACCTTTTCTGCACCATAATGTTCAAATTTTTGTGCACACATTTTGCAGTGCTTAATACTTCATCATACGCTTCTTAAAGAGATGAATTGCGCCTCTGTAATTTTACTGATAAATCACCAATCAATGAGAACAAGTTGTGAAAAAAAACCAAACTTGCTGGAAAAGAGGTTTTAGTGACTGCTGTTAGAAGTTTTGATGCCTATGCAGCATCATCTTTTATCTCAACAGTTTCAGCCTCATTTTTTAGGTGAACTACCATAGGGATCCAATTTCTTTCCACTGCTGAGATCGATTTAAAATGGAGCATTGAACACCGAAATTTCGCAAGAGAGTCGAATTTGATGATCATAATTGCCAGTTCATTTCCAATTTCCTTCACCGCTGTCTGCTCTTTAGGTGATTTGTAATGATGGTTGTAAATATTTTGTATTGTGACCATGAATTCATATTAAATTAATTGCCGATAGCAATTGTCTTAATCATGTTAATTTCATTTGTTAATTCTGTTTTGTTGTTGCAAATGGCTAAAGCCCTAGTTAGTAAGGTGTAAAACGCGGTTAGTTTTTGGTTAATAGGATGTCGGGATTCTGCGTGGGGGCATGGATACTGAAAAAGCTTTTCTGTATACGGTTACTCTTCGGCAAAATTAGCCTCGAGGAAATCGTCCAAGTCCATGCAAAGATTGTCACCGGGAACTAAGGCTTTAAGCCTTGTCCACAAATTTCCAATTTGATAGTACGCTATCTTGTTGTCAAATTCCTTGGCAATCGAACCCCAGTCAATTTCTTCATCGTAAAAAAAACCGCTTTTTCTAATTACGTCCTGGTACTTTATTATGTCCTTTTGCGTGAATCTTTGACGCTTTTTTTGGCGATCCTCCAAATAAATTTCTCCAGTGCATTCTAAATTGGTTCAACAAAAGTATAGCAAGAAAATGCCAAGAAGTAAGATCCAAAAAGATTATTCAGAAAGGTGGAGAGGTCTTACCAGAAGAAGACCATATAGTTTTGAAAAACATTTCGGAACAATCAACTTCTACTATGGGTGAAGACAGTCTTCAGAGTATATTTTAGCAAACTCAGCTACGAATGGCCAAACAAAATAAACATGGTCATTGGTGGCATAAATTGGTTATTCAGAGGTGCATATATCAATATCATGTATTACCAGCCGCTTACAGAAGTTTGGCACAGTCACATATTCTTAAACTACCATCTTTCCGCACGCTTTTTCGTCATTCTTGGGATAAAGGGAGGTGACCTGGATTTTGCAATGATGTACTAAATAGAGTGAAAGAAGAAATATAACCAGAAACTCTAGCTTCTTTTAAACAGTATTTTAGTATTCTACTAGATGAAATGAAGGTAAAGGAAGTACTAATTTATAAGAAAATGTCTGGTTATATTGTTGGATACACACAACTTAATGACGCAAGAAATGAAATAAACGGATTGAATTGCGCACTTTTTAAAGACAAAACCGTGGCAACATACGTCTAAGTTCTAATATTAAGAGGTGGAACATTCCTTTTGTGACCAGTACTTTAACAGCGGAAGGCTTAAATTCCATCATTTGGGAGGCTGTTGAGAGGTTGGAAGCTTTAGGGTTTAAAAAAATTTCAGTCATTGGAGATGGTGCTGCTACAAATCGCCGACTTTTCAAGATTAACATCACTGAAGATTCACCATCATGTTGTATAAATCCTTATAGCTATGACGAAGAGCGGCATATTTTTTTCCTTTTTGATCCTCCCCATTTACTCAAAACCACCAGAAATTGCTTGTAGTGAAGATCCTTGCAAAGTACGATAGGAAAACTATAGTTTGGAAGCCAATAAGAGATCTATTTGAGAGAGAGATTTAGTCCTGGAAGTCTTCGAAAGGCTCGTGAACTCACTGGAGAGCATATTTATTTAAACTCTTACAGGAAAATGAAAGTGCACTATGCTACGCAGGTTTTGAGTCAAACGGTAGCAAATTCTATAGAGTCTGAATTTGGTGAGGAATATTGTGAGACCGTAAATTTTATAAGGATTTTTGATAAATGGTTTGACATTATGAATACTACCAACTTTCAAAAATCCCAATAAGCGTCCGTTTTAATCGCTAAATGACCAAAGCCTTGAGGTAATTCTTCCATTTTGATAATATGTAACAAATCTCGTCTTAGTGGCTAGAGAAATATTTTTTGGGCTACCTTGAAGAATGGGAGCTTGATGTACAGCATCGAGAGGGAAATTTCAAGATAAAAATGATGTTACTATCTCAAGTGACATTGAGCGGTTTGAGACAAACAAGTAACTCTCTTTAACTCAGATTTTACCAAATTAATTATCATGTAACAAATATGATAATTTCATTTTCAGCCAATGGCATCACAGGGATCAATTAAATTTCTCCTTGGAAAAGCTACACCCTTCTTCTTAACTTTAAATTTCAATCAACATCCCCTAGAATTGGAATTCTCTAGACACAGACAAGCCTGTGGTTCAAATTAGGCACCTACTGTTTATCCTGTTTCAAACAATGGAGAAAAATTAAAACTCCAAAAAACTAAAATATTAATAATGTATTTACCGTTGGAGAATCGAATGTTCAGGCAAAGTGCCCAAATTAAAATACACAAGAAATCATAGTGTTGATTAATCAAAACGTCTTGGATTTAACCAAGAACTAAAAAGTATCGATAAGAAGAGAGTTAAACAAGTGACTGAAGGTCCAGATATTGAATTTTTCTTTTTAATTAAAACTTACATGCTTAAGATGCTGTTCGGACAGTGGGACAAAGGACGATCTTCCTAGTAGAGCTTAACATAGCAGGTGGGTAAAAAAGGAGAAGGCGTCGGACAACCCCTTTAAGAAACTGGAAAAGTCGTAGACATTGATAAATCCCTTTTTGAAAAACGGAAATACAACCTCAGGAAAATGGTGAAGGGCGTGTGGATCTTTGGAGGATTAGAGAGAGAAACCAGCAACTTTTTTATGGCTCCTGTTGAAAAAAGGGACTCCTAGACCCTAATTACCAAAATCAAATAGTGGATTCCTCCTGAAACAACCATTATATCCGATTGTTGGAAAGCAAATGACTGCTTAACTAAAGAAAATTATGAGCATTTGAAAGTGAACCACTCTTTGCACTTCAAAGACCCAGAAACAGGCGCACATACCAACCACATCGAGGGTGCTTGGGCAGATGCCAAAGATTCGTTACCCAGAGGGGGGCGAAGAAAGAGTATTTACGCAGGTTATATTGCGATGCATATGCTTAGAAAAAATTATAAAAGAGAAAAAAATATATTTTTTGCATTTCTAGAAGCAGCGGCTACACTATATAACCCAAATTTATAAATAAACGATGTAACATTAATTTTGAAAAAATTCGAATTCAGTACAGGCCAGGTTGGGTTAGGTTAAGTTGGGTTGGGTTAGATTAGGTTAGGTTGGGTTATTTTCGTCTACATAGAACTTAATTCCTGACTCCTGTACGTGTGTAGTCCTTCTCTACTTATTGCTTTTGTAGCGGACGGTATGCATATCTAAGCCTTTGCGTAAGCCCCGGTATGGTACGATTATAGTTTGGGGTTAGTCAGTCATAACTGACGTAAATCGCAGAGTGTCAAGTGGAAACTATTTTTACAGTATATATCTGACCTCGAGGAATTTTTTGGGAAGTAAATGAACCAAAACCACAATATAATGGAAAGGCGTAGTATTATTTCAGAACGTACATGAATATAAACAACAAAAGGCGTAATTTTATTTTGGAAAAATATTTCAGAAAAACGTTTCATTTACTTCCCAAACAATATTTTGCCTTTTCCAAAAACTTGTTGTTTATCTTCATTTTCTTTCCTAAAAATATTACGCCTTTTCCAAAATATTGTTGTTTATTTTCCTTTACATCCCAAAAAATATTATGCCTTTTCTGAAATGTTGATGCTTACATTTATTTAGTTTCCCAAATAACCCAGGTAGCAAAAAGTCGTTTATTATACGTTGAGATACCGTCAATTTGAAACGGCTTTCCTAACGTCAAGAAAACGTCAACCATGTCACCTCAAAACACGGTTTATTAAACGTTGCAAATGACGTTTTATTAACGAATATATTCAACTAAATATTAACCATCTATGGACGTTTTATTCGACTCAATTTACACGTTATAGATTCGTTGCATAAAATGCGTATTTAACTCAAAATACACGTTAGAAACATGTGTAAAACAATTCCATATTTGAATCAATATACACGTATTAAATACTTCCAAAAACGGTATATTTCACTCAATATACACGTCATAAATACCTTCCAAATCTGTATATTTGACCCATTATACACGTTCATTTAAGCCTAGTTGTAGGCTTTTCCTTATTACACTTATAATTGGCTTTCCCGTAATACAATAAATAGGGTTCCCTTTTTTTATGTGAAAATAAAGAAACAATATTAAGTTCAAAGTTTATTTTTAAATATTTGATACAAGTCATGTAATTTTGTACTCAAAGGTGTATATTTTAATGGAAATTTCTTAGTTTCGGATTATTGTTTGAAATAATCGATCAGCTTTTTCACCATTCCCTTCATTGGTGTCCGGTAGTTTTTCCCTTTCTTTCAATTTTCTTTGTTCCTTTTTCTTCTCTGACCGCATTATATTGTTCAGCCTAGTGAACGATTACTTTAACCAATCCTTAATTATTTCCTCAATTTTACGTTCAGGAGCAGTTTTGAATACGTTGTTAGACCGTACAGCACCTGATAAAGAAAAATATTTTCATAATATTTGTAAATTCAATGGTATTTAAAAAATTATGATAAATTTCCGCTTACAAATAGCTATTTCATTAATTTTCATGTCTTTGAAGGCCAATTTTTTGTGGCCAGCCCAATTAACGTTTTCGCCAAGATAGTCTGTCATTAATGCGCTATGAATTCTGCGAATGCAGTCGCCCAGAGATTTACCACCAATTCCACCAAGATAAGAGATCTGGATATAAAAAAATTAAAACCCAAAATCAACTTAATTATCACTTTAGTATAAAAGAATCCTTACCAAAATTCCTTGATTTTCCTTTAGATTCAAAAACTCTTCCAAAGCTGCCAACCCATCAGTAGAATTTAATGGCAAGTCTAAATGGTCGAGGTCTATTTTTGATGTTGGTTCGTTATCCACAACTATTTTATTTAGAAGGGATGTGTTTACTTCAACTTGATGTTTTATGTATTCCAAATATTTCAAAATCTTTAGAAAACCTGTCATTAGAGAGTAATCAAATTTTGCAAATAGAAGGATTATTAAAATACTAAAATTTACATATACAGGGTGTTTCTGGAAAGTCTGGCACAAATTAACAGGCATGTTCCTTGGGTCAAAAGGAGTCCGAAAGGTCCTATGACGTTTTGGGGTAAAGCGCTCCGTTGCGACGTTATGGGCTCTCAAAAGTAGGCCGAAAAACAAGGAGATTTTGCAGATTTATAGCACTAGTATTGTGGTTTTGACCCAATTGTTTTCGATTATTGAGCACAAGGCAATGATCGAAATAAGTTCAAACCTAGTGGAAGACCGTGAACGTGTTAAACGGCCAAAAGCGTTAATCCCTTTGTTTTTATTAATGATTGCAATTAAAGGTAAGGAAAGTAGCTCAGATATCGGTTACTTAGTTGTTTGTTCAGATGTACTGGTAACTGATCAGTCTTTTATTCTTTATTTCAATTAGACGCATTACTTTTACATCAATTCGAATGAACCCCTTAACCTTTACACTCTAAAAACTAGGCATTCAGAAATGACTGCTAAGCCGTTCAAAACCTTGCAACCCTGGCGGTACGCTTTATCAAGCAGATTTGAGCGGTAAGAATAGCGTGTGAAATTGAATGCATAGGTGCCGTTCAAATTTGAACGTTCTAGTGCTCAAAAAAGCCTTCTTCAAACGCTCAAATTTGACCATTTAGGGGTTCATATATGACCAATTTAACGTTCAAATTATCATGGTATACGCATTGAATTTGGCTCGTTGTGGTGTTCAAATAGGATCGGTTTAGCGTTCACATAAGCCTTTACCAAGCATTCAAATTTGTTTGTTAAGCCGCTCAAGTAAGACCGATTTAACGTTCAAAAAAGCCTGATTCATGTATTCACAATTGAACGTTGTGACGTTGAAATAGGAGCGATGCACCGTTTAAATAAGTCTTATTCATGCATTCAAATTGGATCGTTTAGGCCTTCAAATCAAAACGATTTAACGTTCATATATGCCTGACTAATGTATTCACATTTGATCGCTGTTGCATTCAAAAAGGAACGATATACTGTTCAATTTATCCTGTTCCAAGTATTGAAATTGGACCATTGCGGCGTTCAAATAAGAGCGATAGTGTTTGAGTAAGCCTTACTCTGGAATTCAAACTTGATTGCCATGGCGTTGAAGTAGGAGTGGTATAGCATCGAAATAAGCATCATTCAAGCATTCAAACAGGCCCTCAACTTGCCTTTCTATGGTTTTCAAATAAGCCTTCAACTTTAGTAATTTGAATATAGTGTTCTTTTGGTAATTTAAATGTTAGCGGTAATACGTTATTTAGGAATCCAATAGTTAGGAATATTATTCAAAAGAGAGATTGGAACATTCAAATATAGGTGAGATGCAATTTACGAAAGTTTATTCACCACCTTAATAATGGCCGGATTTACAACCGCGCAGTCAATTTTAAAAATAATTTTTTGCAAAAACTCAAGTGTCTTTCGGATTTCTTTTGGATATTCCATTTGGAAAGTGTAATATCCCGAAAACAGAGACACAACTGCCATTTGAATAGAGTCTATTTCAAATTTTTTATCTTCAATGCAAAGATCTATAGTGGATGAAAATATGTCTTGGTTTTCAAAAACCAATGTCGGCGTATTCTTCTTTGGTTGCTAAACAAAATATGATAAAGTAAAATGTTATTAAATTAAAACAAAGATAAAATATATCACTCCCAAACACAAATATACACTTACTCCGATAGAAAACCAAAAATTAATGTCATCCTTAAAAACAGTCGGTAGCATTAAAAGGCAGGCCTGCAATTTTCTTTCTAAAAATAATTGTACTGCACTTTAATTAATTGCAATTAAATTTAGATATAAATGTTAAAGAGAATGAGATGGAAGCTAATATCCTGTTTACTGACTATAATTTTAAAACTATTTGAGTTCATTTTTCTGCCTTCAATCAAAGCTGAATCGAAGAACCAAGATTGAGTGAAGTTCTTAAACTAAAGTAAGCACTATTAGCCAACCAAGTTTACTCTAAAAAATGAGATCTGATAGGCACAAATTATGTTTTGGTAGCTTTGCTGGTCTTATGTTGAACATAATTTGTTCCGTCGGTAGTATGGTGATGTATTTAACAAATTTAAGCATACCCTGATCTATGTCCACACTAAAATCATAAGCACTTATTTTTAAGTACGCCTATATGGAAAGCAATTTTTTCTATTTTTTTTTAGCCTGACACACTTTTTTTATAATTACCTTCAAGTGCAGTGTTAGTTAACACCTCTTCGCTGCTATTTAGTATATCATGAACTGCACGGCACAGACCATGTTTTGATTTTTGACTAATGTCATTTATGCGTTTGATAATGGGCTGCGTGAAATAATGTAACAACACCCTCTCTGCTGATGGCCGGATGTTTTGAAGCCTATTTAGTTCCTTAACGAGCTGCAATTTTAATCAAGGTTTAAAAGGACAACTGACAAAGTACCGGGGAAATTGTTTTTATTTTACCTGATTTTTTTCCAGCAAAATTGGAAATATTTGAACTAACTCCTCTACTCTAAGCGAGAATGCTATCTTTTGACGATGGGCTGCGGTTCTGTACATTTTTTCTTCAATTTTATTTTCGTTTCTTGAAGAGGGAGCCTTTTCTAATTCTTTGTTTAAGAATTTTAAATGACTTTCAATCGACTCCGCATCTTCTGCCATTCCAGAAATCAACTGAATTTAACAAGGGTAAAATTATGTTACAAATTATTGGGAAATACATAATAATTAAAAATGCATACGGCTGGTGTTAGTCTTTTAAATTTAGTTTTTTTGATGGGGTTATTTCCAGAATCAAATTCTCCCTCCTGTTGTTCTCTTTTCTTTGAAAAGCATCCCTTCATAGCTTTTATTTCTGGTACGTCCGGGTTGTTCAGTCTTTCATGTCTGAATTTGTTTTACAAGGCGGTAATCCAAGTCCCCTATCGTAAATTCAATTGGTAGATTTAAATTAACAGAAGATATTTAACAATGTTCAACATCAAGAAAAAATAGATGTGACACCCTGATTGTACTTAGATATGTGGGAGGATTTATATATACAGGGTATTATATCCCTTTGTTGATAAACCAAGCGTTGGTGTACCCACCCCTTTTCAAATCCATAGCAGTCAGAATCTCAGCGACAAGTCTTTCTCTTGCCAACATGAATTTAGATAATTTCATAATAAGGATACTTACATAGCCACATGTGTTGCTCAGCCGGTCCCTTAAGAACGGATGTTTCTCTATCAGTGCTTCTCCAATCTTCTGATATTCATACCTTCCAGGGTACCTAAAATTACATGGTTTTTATATTTTCAACGTTATTTTGTGCATATGCATAAAAGTTCCCTGCATCTAAAAATAACTCACCACGTATATTTGTTCACATCTTCAAACAAAGTTTTAACAATTTGTGTTGAACATTTTCGCTTAAAAATTCTTGCATCCTTATTTTTAATTAGTTCCATTGTAGTTCGACTGAACGTTGGAATAGTGTAAATCTTAGGCAATTTTCCACAGCCCTGGCAGTGCAAAGAATCAGAACTTGTTTCAGCTTCACTTTCGAAAGACAAAATTTCCAAATCAGATGATTTTGATAATGGGTTTCCATTTCCCGGCTTATCTTGATCGTTTTCCAGTGTTGAATTTCCTGAAACACTACCATTCAATTTTATTTATCTTGAAACTCAGCAATCATTAAAATGTTTTGTAATAACAGAGGTTTAAAACAACGTACCAATCATGCGAAGTATTCTCTTCTTTTTTCTTCTCCAAAACCAAGTTGAGTTTCGATTTGGTTGCGGGAAGACCATCAGCTAGATCATGGTCCACCCACTCATTAAAAATCTCGTTTTCAAAAACCTGGGCACTTTTAATCACTTCAATTTGAAACAAATCTTGTAAAAGTTTCAAAAACTCTTCTTTTGTACAGGATTCGTTGCATTGGAATAGTTTTTTCTTTTCTTCACACGTCACATGGTATTTTAATAGAGCCATCCTAAAAATTTCAGTTTCGGTCAATAAGTTTATGATTTAGTCGCACAACATAATCTTGATCCAGTTTGTATATCTGAATTGGTGAACTGTCAATTTCGTCGCCAGGAATTATAATGTGCCAATTTTTGGTTTCTTCCACTGTATACGCGTTTAAGTGTTCCAGATATTTTTTAGCGCGTATAATTCTACCGCACACGTGCCATAATTGGTCGAATTCAACCAAATAGTAAATTTTAATAAAAATGTGCTCTTCTAAAGGGTATAAATATCCCGCTTTGTACGTTACGGAATTGAAGGAAACCTCCAAAGAAATTTGTACTTTTTTCAAGTCAATGGGTAAATCGTTTCTGAGCTTAATTTTTAACGTTTCTGGTAGTTGTTCGAACTTTAATTTTGATGGTTTCACTAGATCGCCCGTTTCTAAACCATTTTTTCCACTTTGTTCCCAGCACTGTAGGAACTGGTGGCGTTTTGCTAGCGTTGAACTAATGTTTCTAAAATTCTTTGACATGCTTGCGATATTTTTAAAATATTGGTCTTTGCCTCGAATCTCATGCACCACAAACGGATTAAAGGACCGTACATTCTTATTAACCGTGGGTAATGAATTAAATAATGCATTTTTGGTATGAAAGATGCTTCGGGAATTTCTTTTAACAAACTACTAAATTCAATTATGCGATCGTACAAGTATGGAAGCCAGTTCAAATGTACTATAGGGGCTGTTATTATTTCAGAAATTAGTGAAAGAGCTAAAATGATGGGCCAAAACCTGTCATCAGTGGGAATTTTTGGTCCAAATATTAATGGGAAGAAGTATAGGAGAGATTTTTTTTGAGCCGCCGTGCCAGTCAAAACGCCCTTTCCTTTGAGTACGTGTTCAGATATAGGCACACTTTTGTTTTTTATATGCAAACTACCATAAGGAAAGGTTTGTATTCTCTCATTAACTTCATCCAACGTAAAATAGCCAGACTTTATTGTGTGACGTATAAAATATTTCATCACATTCGGCCATATTCCTTCGTAAAAGTCGTGCATAATGTCAGGAGGTAACATTTCAGTAACTTTAAAATGGGGAAGAATAGCAAATGGGGAAGGACCTTTAACTCCATAGACAGAAGCGTTTTCAGTATTCTCTACAACAGCCTGTAAGTGATAATCGTGTATAACTTCGTCTCTTAAAATCATGTTTTTCTCTTCGAAACAATGCGAAATATTTTCCTTTTTTGTCATGCAGAATCTACAAATACGGCCGGAAGAGAAACATTGGGTGAAACCTCCTATACTGTGACTAGAAAGGTTATCCCCCGAAATAGAAGCCACACTACCTTTAACTACCAATCCCTTAAAATGAAACCTATCTGTTTGTAAAGCTGCTAAATCATCTAAGAGAGGCTTTAAAATTTTACTATATCCGTATTTTTTAATAAAGGAGTACCTTACCACAACTGCTAATTTTATGCAGCTGAGTTTACTACGGTACAAAGGGTTTAAGTTCCCTATCATAAAATAAATTAGGGTAATCTTATGCTTGCCTCGTTTCGCGCCCAGTGGATTGTTAAGTTCAACTTCATCCAAATAAAAATGAAGTCTTAAACAGCATGGATCACTAGAAAACAAGGGGTGACTTTTACAAATTTCCCCATCATCAAAATCGGTGAGCAAATACGAAGAATTCTCCTTCTTTTCTTTAGTTATTTCTCTCCATACGTCATAGTGAGAGAGCAAGTGCATTAAAACTGGAATTATAGGTACATAGCTCAGTTTATTTTTAATTATTTTGCCATTAATTCTTTGGGTTCCAAGAATATATTCCACTGGTTCAACTAAATTTAGATTTTCTCTACAATATTTCTGAACAAGAAAGTTACTTTTAAAAACACCCAAAACCGTATTTGAAATTTTAGAAGCGTAAAATTGACCCATATCTAAATTATCCTCGTTTGATGTTATGGTAGTAAATTTGACACAAGCTTCGATACTATTTTCTAGCAACTCAGAAAAACTGTTTGATATATTAGTAGATACGCAAAGTGGCAATTTGTGTTTTTCGCGGAGCTCTAGCATCATTAGCGCAGCATGCCGCTGTAATTTATTTAGTGTGTTTTCGTATTCAGTCTTTTTATTGTCAAAAGCGGTATCATCTGTTTCGTTTTCTATTATTTCCTCACTAATGCAATCATCACTATCAGGTTCTTCAATTTGAGCTGGCACTATTAGGGACGGCATTTTATTCAAATGATCTCGATAAACATGGCTTTTCAAGGAATTATATTTTCTAAAATCCTTAAAACAACCCTCAAAACAGCAGGTTAAGTTTCTATTTTTCTCATAAGAATGTAGATTTTTCATATGTATTAGCCATGCTAAGTGTGTTCTGCGTTTAAGCCCACAAATTTGGCACTGGTAGTTTTTCATTTTTAAATTATTAATTCCTAAGTAACATTTACGGTTTGCGGTGAATATTAAAAAATCTTTGTATCACAAGATTCATGTACAACGTCTGCGAGAACTCCATCTAATATCAAAAATAGAAGAGTATGTGTCTTAGTTTTCATCTTTAAAAGGTTGAATTAGGACAATAAACGTTTGATCGATTAAATCTGTTAAAATATGCTTTCAAACAATAGAATAGCTCAGTTGAAATCGCAACTTCGAAAACTAATAATAAATTGTCTAGAACGTTTTGGTGATTGTTTTATAACAGTCGTATAATCGACTAAAAATACCTTGTGCTCCTTCATTCTCCATTTAAGTAGCATTGGCTATCTTTAATTATCTTTCCCCGGAATGTCAGCGCTACAAATGACAACGTCATACCCTTCTATCTCTCACTTAATTGTAATCCCCTACCAGGTGCGTGCAATATTACCCTATAAGGGCCTATACGAAACAATACACTGTCCCCCCTCTTTACTAATATTAATTTATTGTCTCTCCTATTGCGGCTCAGCTGTCTCACCTTAGAGACGTTACTAAACCAATTTTCTAATAGATATTCATGGCTAATCGAAGACATTAATGTTAATGGATGATATGGAATTTAATTTATAGGCTATTTTAAGGTTGGGTATAAAGTATCAAAAATGTAATACTCTTTTAATATTTGATTTTTTAAATTCAGATAACTTGATCGCTTTAAGTCCTGTTTATTTTTATTCAGAGTTCGATACCATAAAATTTACAAACAAAAAACATAAATATAAATAAATATTCTTACCTTAATTTCTCAGAATGAAGAAAAATCCAACAGTCGTATTGTTTCTTGATCAATTAAAGTTCATTAGTTATTCAAATCCCGAATAGTTGAGTATGATTATTAGATAATAGATCCCAAGTCGTTGGACACGATTATTAAAATATAGATCCCTAGTTGTTGGACACTTCAATGTTGGCTAGAAAAATTCCGTGTTTTACTGGAACTTTCGCGATGGCGACTGGCTTTTGTAACCTTCGTTCTCATAAATTTGGGTGTGGACTGAGGATTAGAACATACACAGTGAATGTATGTACTACACATCAAATTCCTAGAAGAAAACTCTAGAACTATCGAAGAAAAAAAAAGGTGTGGGGTCCTGGTCCGGTCCATTTTGAGTTTTGGGGTAAAGCTTAGAAAATATTTGTTGAAGGGTGAAGCCCCGTTTTCACGCAAGCCAAAACGTCGATTCTCGCGATCTTTCGCCGAAGTGTTTTCAACAGAAGCAGCATTATTTATCACTTGAAAATACGTCTTTAGAGATTCACGACAAAAAGACGCTGTTTAAGTAGAAAACCTTTATACATCTCCAACAAAATTCCCCGTAAAAGGGTATGAGTCATCTTGAAAGACTGCTGGCCAGTTCAAAGACCACCAATAGCGCGTAAATGACAGGTTAAGAGACTCTAACCGTGGGGGAAATACTTGTCCAAAAGAGAAATAGGAAAATTTTCCAAAGCCTAAGAATATTTCATCTACATCTCGAACCCCTTTTGATAATGGACTATAGCAAAGCGTTTAACCGGATTTACGATGTAACAAACACAATATTTTGTGCTTAAAAGTATATTTTATATTACTTTAGCGCGTCTGTATGTTCGAAATAAGGGTCTCACTAATATTATAATTATCATAAAAAAGACCCAGGATAGTTCGAATCTTTATCTGTATGTTAGTAACGCCCTGACTGGTTTTACTTTCATAACTTATTAAATAATTTTAATAATGGTGACTTCTAATTTTAAGATATTTTTCATTCCCGTGGCTAGGATTAAAATCCTGGACCTGTCGTGGATTTGTTAGGATGTAATGTTCAAAAATTAGGCTTAGCGTATCAGCATAAGTATATAACGTGACTTCCATAAGTTTGACAATGATGACGTTGGTGGTACATCATAGACTATCGAGGGACTATTAGGCCTAATGGTTTATTACACTTGAAATAGGCAAGCGTACTATAAAACCGCGTGTTATCAATTCTCGCGTCGTTCTTGAACAAGCTCTCAGTAAAGCTCTAGCATTAAAAGTATAGGAAGTGACATACCATGTCTTATAAACATATCACATCAGTTCCACAGTGGAGTAATTACAGTTTTGAATGCTAACAATGTAGTTCTTTATATTTGAATGGTTTATTTCAAAAATGAACTTGGTTAAGTTTGAACGAAACGTGTCAGAATTAAACTTGAATGAACAAGGTCAAAATCTAATTTACTTGTTAAAAATTGAAATCACATGGTTAAATTTGAATGTATTCTTGAAATTTGCAAAAGTCAACGAAACTGGTTATAATTGAGCGCGGTGGACAATTGTTCAAATTTATTGAATTTGTGTAAATATGAACGCAGAGGGTTCTTGTTCAAATTTGATCGCCGCGTGTAATACTGAGCGATGAGATTTGATACAATCGAAATCGAATGGTAGTGTTTATATTTGAACGGCCAAATAATGTCTTCGTTCAAATTTGAATGAAGATAGTTAGATTTGAACGCTGAAATGGAGAGGCTTTCAAATTTGAATGCAACTGTTAAATTTTGAGCGTCGCAGTTGTGGCTTGTTCAAAATTGAATGCATTAAGTTAAATTTGAACTACAAAAGCACGCTCAATTTTTAGAGTGTACAATAATTCGTATCAACCCCTTAAGTTTTACAATAATTTGAATTAACCCCTTAAGTTTTACAACAATTCGAATGAACCCCTTAAATTTTACAAAAAATCGAATCGAACCCATTAATTTTACAATAATTCGAACAGAACCCATAACATTTACAATAATTCGAATTGAACCCATTACATTTACAATAATTCGAATAGAACCCCATTACTTTTACAAAAATTCGAATGAAACCCAATTACATTGTTCTACAAAAATTGTTCAAAATGGGCACCATCAACGTTTAAGCAAACTTGCACGCGTCGTTTGAAAGATTTACGAACACGTTCGAAGATTTCTGGCGTGTTACGGATGCTATCATATCCATCAATTATCCTTTGTCGCAAGTCTTCGACATTGCGAACTTCACTTCGGTACACCAAGTCCTTCAGATGGCCCCAAAGAAAAAAATCTCATGGGTTGAGATCGGGAGATCTTGCTGGCCACGCAACAGTTCCGCCTCGACCTATCCACCTCCGGGGAAACGCGACATCATGATATTCTCTAACTTTAAGACTAGAATGGGGCGGTGCGCCATCGTGCATGAACCACATTATTTGTCGCAGTCGTAACGGTACGTCCTCTAAAGGCTCCGGTAAATTGTCTCGCAGAAAGGTCAAGTACGCCTCCCCATTTAGCCTCGGTTGCAAAAAGTAAGATCCAATTAAATGATCTCCTACAATTCCGCACCAGACGTTCAAACTAAACTGAACTTGATGTTTCATGACAGTGGTCGCGTGCGGGTTTTCTTGCTTCCACTCGTGATAGTTATGTAAATTAAGTATCCCGTCACGCGAGAAATTTGCCTCGTCAGAAACTAGCAAAGTACGCGGAAAGTCTAAGTCATTTACCCGTGCCACAAACCACTGGCAGAAATCGACCCGTCTCGGATAATCAGCTTCGTTTAAAGCTCGTACCTTTTGCAATGGTATGGGTGGAACTGATGTCCTCGATGGATTTTCCAGACGAGTACATGGTTAACGCCCAATTGCCGCCCGACGTTCCTGGTACTGGTTGTTGGATCATCTTCGAAAACTGTCAAAACGGTGTCCTTTACATCCTCGAGAACAATCGCCGCACGAGGTTCAGGTACCGACGGTTGAAGTTTCCCGGTTTCTCTCAAGCGTCTGTCGACTGCCGTAAATGTTTGTCGATTGGGAACTTGTCGTTGAGGAAAGTGCTCCTGGTACAAGCGCATAAGATGCATATCTGAGTATTCTGCATTCGTGAAGTAGACCATGATTAGTTCCAGATAAGCTTCCAAATGTGCACGTACGCCATGAAGCACGTTAAGGTACACACATTTAGGCCGTTTATAAAAAACCTACAACTTTTAACGTTAAAAACAAATTATGTTGTGTTGGTCTAAACATTTGGGTAGTTTTCAACGTGAGAAGTTGTAAGTTTTTTACAGACGACTTAAATGTTTGTTCCTTAACGTGCTTCATGGCGTACGTGCACATTTGGAAGCTTATCTGGAACTAGTCATGGTCTACTTCACGAATGCAGAGTACTCGATGTGCATCTTATTTATGGACTGGCTCGGGGAAATGCGGTTTTGACAATTTTCGAAGATGATCCAACAACCAGTACCAGGAGCGTCGGGCGGCAATTGGGCGTTAACCATGTACTCGTCTGGAAAATCCTTCGAGGATATTAGTACCACCCATACCATTTGCAAAAGGTACGAGCTTTAAACGAAGCTGATTATCCAAGACGGGTCGATTTCTGCCAGTGGTTTGTGGCACGGGTATATGACTTAGACTTTCCGCGTACTTTGCTAGTTTCCGACGAGGCCAATTTCTCGCGTGATGGGATACTTAATTTACATAACTATCACGAGTGGAAGCAGCAAAACCCGCACGCGACCACTGTCATGAAACATCAAATTCAGTTTAGTTTGAACGTCTGGTGCGGAATTGTAGGAGATCATTTAATTGGACCTTACTTTTTGCAACCGAGGCTAAATGGGGAGGCGTACTTGACCTTTCTGCGAGACAATTTACCGGAGCTTTCAGAGGACGTACCGTTACGACTGCGACAAATAATGTGGTTCATGCACGATGGCGCACCGCCCCATTTTAATCTTCAAGTTAGAGGATATCTTGATGTCGCGTTTCCCCGGATCGGGGTGGATAGGTCGAGGCGGAACTGTTGCGTGGCCAGCAACATCTCCCGATCTCAACCCATGCGATTTTTTTCTTTGTGGCCATCTCAAGGACTTGGTATACCGAAGTGAAGTTCGCGATTTCGAAGACTTACGACAAAGGGTAATTAATTGATGGATGTGTTAGCATCCGTAACACGTCACGAATCTTCGAACGTGCTCGTGAATCTTTCAAACGACGCGCGCAAGTTTGCTTAAACGTTGATGGTGCTTATTTTGAACAGTTTTTGTAGAAAAATGTAATTGGGTTTCATTCGAATTATTGTAAATGTAATGGGGTTCGATTCGAATTATTGTAAATGTAATGGGGTTCATTCGAATTATTGTAAATGTAATGGGTTCAATTCGAATTATTGTAAATGTAATGGGTTCAATTCGAATTATAGTAAATGTAATGGGTTCAATTCGAATAATTGTAAATGTAATGGGTTTAATTCGAATTATTGTAAATGTAATGGGTTCTATTTGAATTATTGTAAAATTAATGGGTTCGATTCGATTTATTGTAAAATTTAAGGGGTTCATTCGAATTATTAGAGAGTTTAAGCATCCCCTACACGCGTACGTGTAGCCACCTTTGACAATGCATTGGTCTAATGCACTGTGGAAGGTAGCTACACGTACTCGTTAAGGGGATGCTTAAACTCTCTATTGTAAAAATAATGTGTCTAATTGAAATAAAGAATAAAAGACTGGTCAGTTACCAGTACATCTGAACAAACAAGTAACCGATATCTGAGCTACTTTCCTTACCTTTAATTACAATCATTAATAAAAACAAAGGGATTAACGCTTTTGGCCGTTTAACACGTTCACGGTCTTCCACTAGGTTTGAACTTATTTCGATCATTGCCTTGTGCTCAATAATCGAAAACAATTGGGTCAAAACCACAATACTAGTGCTATAAATCTGCAAAATCTCCTTGTTTTTCGGCCTACTTTTGAGAGCCCATAACGTCGCAATTAAATTCCAAAAATAAAATTTTTGGAATTTGAGTTTCACGCTGTTATTATTTAATTATTACAAAAGGTGTTCATAGGCTTCATTTGCGTCAGAGTAAGGAAATTGTCATGAATATAATAAAATCAGAGAAAATGACCTATGACCAAGTAAGTTTTCCTTTGAAAATTGCAATAATTATCACATTCTCTAGCGATGGGAGTCGGGAAAGTACTGATTTTCACATACTGTATTATTGCATTGTAAATAACCATGGAGCGGCAAAAAAATAGACGTTATTTTAGGTTTGGTTTGGTTAGGTGCGGTTTGTATTTTTAAAAATGCGATTCTTTGATCACTGAAACTTCGAATGTTTGAAACTATAATTGTATTTATATTTTTGGTACCGGACGCGTGTATCATCATAGCGAGTTCCGGCAAAGCCCTTGGCACTGCTATATATATATAATTAGTTTTTAATGTTAATTATTGTTTGCGCTGATTATAATGGTGTGCAATGAATAGAGGAAGGCGTAAGCTTTCTTTTGGTATATGATTTATTATGTTTGGAAGAGCAGGGGCTATTCTTCAATTTAGCCAAAAAGGATTAAAATAAAAATTTTAATAAACTTTGCCTTTATGTATTTTATTTACGTTAGCGAAGCGTCTCCACATTCACATTTAACAATGGAAAACAGTTCATTTTCGGTTTTTTTCATGATAAACGAAATATTTTTATCTTCTACTAAATCGAGTTTCTGTCCTGAAACCCAAACATCGTCTGCTGTGGAATTGGCGTGGTGGGGAGTGGGGGAGGGGTGAAGGTGAACGAAAATAAGCTTATTTCCAGGACTGGTACCAAAAAAATAGCCCTGCTCATAAACGAAATTTTAAAGTTATAGGTGGCAGCACATTTTCTCTCTTTTTTTGGTGTCTAGAGGTGAAGTATAAGTCAAGGGGCAATATTGAGCAGATTTCCGCTTTAAGTTGTAGCAGAAAGAATGGACAAAATGTGTGTTGAACAAAATGAACTAGTATCTCGGAAACCAAACCAGATAGATTATTGTCCTTTAACATTTTTGACAAGTAGCACTCCTATACTAATGCCTAAAACGTATAACCTTGAGGCTTCGGCCGATTAATCGGCCGAAGCCGATTTTTTAGAGACCGATGCATCGAATCGGCCGATTCCGAAAAATTACGAATCGTTGCATCCCTAGTCAGAAATACTCGTGTTAACAAACTATTTCTCGCTGGTTCGGTCAAATGGGTGCTGCGAATATTCCATAATTTTAATATTACTTGCCTATATCGACTAGAATAATTTTAAACGTATTAAATTGACGATTATTCGAAATTTATAACGATTAAAAGCAAAATTTGAAAATATTCTTCCAATATTCGATTAATCAAATCGGGTTTCGTATAGAAATCATCTATCACAATCGAAATGAAAAAGCACCATTCTAGCAACATGCAACAAAATGCATTGACTTATGGAAAATTATGATCTTATGGTTTCAGGTCAATTTACGAAGAGCATAAAGTGGCCAATAATGAGCTTTCTAAAATATCCACCGCGCCTGATTTTTTCAACGTAAGAGAAAGAGAAATAAGGGTAAACAGATATAGAAATTTTAATCACTCTTGTTTGTTTAGAAAGCAAATATTATGATGATACCAGAGCCACGATCATTTTTCGAGGGCCGACAAGAATATTTCAGTCCAGCTCCGGTTTTCCAAACAGTCAGGACGGTCATCGTGTCCGTGGCTCCGAAGAAAGTCACGTCAATTTCCTTGTCATTCTTAAACATGGACACTCCAGTAAAATTTGCAATTACAATCCATTCAATATCCATTTCATTGAATTACATTCTTGGTTCAATTAGGTGGTGATTTTATTGGGATTTACCTTGGTATTTCTGTCACTTTTGCTCGTCATTTACTCCATCGTAACCAAGAAATACAAGTCTTTGCCCACCAAGGAAGTTGTCAAGAAATTGGCAAAAGAAACTCTAAAAAATGTTTGGGAGAACGCCTCGCTCTTGTGCGCCGAACGTATGGAATTATTACCAGAGATTGTGTTGCCATAACGACAGACATAATTATGTTCCCTATAGCGATTCCCTCCATTTTTCCGCACATTACTTGTCGTCCGATGGCTGCGTCGTGGCTGATCGGAGTGACTTTCATTCTGTTTTTCTTGGGTTGTTTCTTGCGGACGAAGTTCACGACGGAAAGCTACAATTACATCGACACCCTCTCGGACTTGATCAAAGCGGGAATTCCACCTATAGTTCTCAAAGAAAGCCAAACTTTCGATTATCTGAAATGTTTGGTAAATATAGCCGTTGTCGTGTTAAGTCCTCCATTCTTTTAACGTCATTGATGCGAATCTATAGGCAACCCAAGATAAAGTTGTTAAAGAATGGCTAGAGACACTAGATCAAGAGAAACTCTTCGGTTCTCGAATGGATTATGGGAACGTTGATGGATACATTCCGATTATTTCTAAGGAAAAATGTCTAATCGCGGTGGACCCATATTTTTTATGGTTCTTGGGGGAATACCTGTCATCTGATTCCGAAAGTACAAAGTTCTTGGCAGAAAACGGAGGTCTTTACTTTTCGCGGCACGACCTTGGGTTAGACTACTCGCACCTCATTTTCAACACCACTTGGTTGAGAGGCTCACAGCAAATGCACGAAAACCTGCAACTGATGTCGGTACTAATTGCTTATAGTAAACCGATTAAAGCGCTTGATCAATGTTTTTATTACAGCATGGAACCAATTTTCGAAACGCAAGTTTTCAAGTATCTGTATCTTGAAAATGATTACGTGATTGAACAAGTCAATTGGAAGAGACCGTTGAAAAGCACGACTGATTTGGACCTGAGTAGCGTCAGCGTTCCGTTCTACTTCCTTCTCATGCTGTTGTCAGGAACAGTAGCCGTGGCTATCACCGAAATAATCTTCAAACGATTTGCTTAAACGCTGAAAATTTAGTATGTAACGACACGAAATCTAAAATACAATTTACATTTTCTGCTTCTAAAAATATTACACACGTTACATAATTTTAAATCTACCCTAATTCGTAATGGGTTATTATGTGCTTGTGATATTATTACGAATAAAAATTGGCACTCGAGTGCGAAATTTATTAGCAATCGAATCACAACTAAATGTTAGAAAATGAAACGAGCTAAGCCTAGAAATAATACGACTGGCGTGGTTCAATACAATAACAGAAGTAGTTTTATTACCAACGAACGAAAGAGAGAAAAAAGACTGAAACATGAGTCAACAAGAAAAACTTTACACTTTTAGTTTTGCAATACCGCGACCTCTGTTGCACGAGTCCGGCATTTACAGTTCAAAACTTGACCGCGCTTTCGGTGGTGTCTAACACTAAATTTGTCTTATTTCTTATCTACCTGGATCAGTTTTATCGAGAATGCGTACACTTTACCCAACCCATTCAGTGTTTAATAGATCCACGGTTTCATATCTTCTCCCTGGATTGGAAACCACAGAACTGACTAAATAGCTAGTGCAACAATACATAAAAGATGGGTCAAAAACTTTAGTCAGCAAAAATTGGTCAACGATAAATTTTTAATATGGTGATTTAACTTGTACTACTTACGTTTACACGACCCCACCAGTTTACTCAACTCAAGTTGACTCATCTTAATGAGTAGAAAAGTTGTATCGTTTAAAAATGCCTATAGTAATTTTGAACATACTATAAATAGGGTAAAAACAGAGATTATACTGCCCAGCCTATATAGGCTTCAATCACGTGATCGTAAGATGATTTTACTCGGTCTGAATGGGCCTTAAAACCTGACCTACATTATTTTCTAGTAAGCAGTCGAACGACAATAGGCATCTAATTGGAAAACCTACCAACCATAATGTCATAATGTCTCTTCCATGATAAACAATAGCGGAAATGATTTCCGTAGAAAATTTGATTAGTTTTTTTACAATTCAAACTAACCACAATTCTACTAATGGTTTTATTAAATTAAAAAAAATTGACCAGATACTCTGAGGCGTCGAAAAAAAGTAATAATCGAAATAAAATTCACTTTTAGATCGCGTCAAGCTTCAAGATTTCTTCTAAATATTCACTGTCTTCATTTCAGTTACCCTAGGAACAGTTAAAAGAGCACCAGCGAGTGTGCGGTTAACAATCTTAAACTACTATTTCTTCTAGATCAGGCTTGCTACTATTATCTTCAATTTTCGAAACCGCACAACGATTTAAGTGGAACGCAAAAATGACGAAAACAGAACTTGAATTTATGGGAAATAATCGATATCTCAAATACAGGTATAATTTAAATTTTCAAGTCTTAAATGTTATCTTCGACTTTTAAGAATAACTAATTATTGATATGCCCAAGAAACACCAATAAATGTATCGACAATATTGGTGAGTTTATCAATATTCGGTCTCGCGTCTCCGCCAATTCATTTTCAGAGAAACAGAAAATTTTCAATTTAAAACCGCAAATCTTTTACGTAGACGTAGTCACGTGTGAACAGTTTGATTAAGCGAGTATAAATAATTCACCGACGTGATCGTGTGATGATTTTAGTGTAGTCTGAATCGGCCTTAAAACATAACCTACATTATTTTCCACTAAACAATCGAACGACAATAGTTGTGTAATTGGAAAATCTGCCATGATAAACAATAGAAGAAATTTAATTTTAGAATTGGTAATTATACCCGAATTGAAGAATTTGATTATATTCTTCCAACGTTTAACTTTCGCAACTCTTGTCATCTTGGTTTAATTGCAAAAATATTGACCAGATTTGATGGGCCGTCGAAAAAAGTAATCATCGAATTTAAATTTATTTTTATATCGTGTCAATTCTTCAAGATTTTTTCTAAATATTCACTATTTTCAATTCAGTTACCCTAGCAACAGCGAATGTGTGGTTTACAACAACAAAGGTTAAGTGGTGTTATTGACGCATAACCCAAACTCCGTACTCAAAGGCGAATACAAAGTTCTATCACAATTCTTTAAAATTATCAACGTTCGTAGATAATTTGATTTTAACGTTCGAATTCGTACTAGGATTTAAGTTTACCGGAAGAATGGCGGAAACAGAATTTGAATTTATGGGAAATAATCGATATTTTATATACAAGTATCTAGAATTTGAAATCTTAAATGTTACCGTCAGTTTTTAAAATTTCTCTTCATAAGTATGCCCAAGAAATTCCAATAAATATATCGACAATTACGGTGAGTTTATCAACAATATTTTTCCTGATGTCAATTAAACTTAAATAATTATTGTCAGGAAACTTGGGAGATTGAGAGCCTCGCATCATTTTACAAAATTACTTCGGATTATTTGAAACGATCCTCCAACATTAAGTATTTTTCACAAGACTTTTTTAATAAGTTTATTTCTTCCTGTAATTTGACTTTTTCGATGATTTTAGGGTGATTTTCGAAGGGCATAAAGTGAACGTTGACCAGTCTCATAAAATTTATAATGCTCCAGAATGTTTAAACGTACGTCAAAAAGAAATCAGAAAAAATTTAAATACACATAATAACACGTTTTAAATAATCCTCTCATTTAATATGTCAATGCTATCATACGAAATCACCAAGCTCATTTTTCTACGGTCGAGAGAAATATTTCAGCCCATCTCCAGCTATCAGAACGGCTAGGACGATTATAGTGTCCGGTCCCCCAAAGAAAGTCTTGACCACAACCTTTGCCTTCTTAAATATGGACACTAATGTATATTTTGCTCAAGTACAATACATAAATCATTGGGTTACATTCCTTTTTCAAATAGGTGCTAATTTTAATGGGGTCAACCTTGGTCCTTCTGTCAATTTTGCTCGTCGTTCACTCCATCGTAACCAACAAATACAAATCGTTGCCCACCTAGAAAGTTGTCGAGAAAATGGCCCAAGAAACCGTGGGAAATGTCTGGGAGAACGCGTCGCTCTTGTGCGCAGAACGTAAGAAATTCAGTGCAAACCTATATTTGGAAAGAATTCGTGAAGGAGATTGTCTTCCCCTTAATGACTGGCGCATGATATTATGCAAATGTAATAATTTTGTTTCCTTCAGCGATTCCCTCCGTTTTGCCCCACATTACTTGTCGTCTGCTCACTTCCTCGTGGCTGATAGGAGTGACTTTCATTCTGCTTTTCTTGGGTTGTTTTTTGCGGACGGAGTTCTCGACGGAAAGCTACAATTACATCGACACTCTCTCGGACTTGATCAAATCGGGAATTGCACCGATAATGATAAAAGGGAGCGGAACTCTCTACTTTCTAAAATATTTGGTAGATAGTCGTTTCAGCGTTAAGTTAATCTATTCCTCTGATGTTATTGGTGCGCATCTTTAGGCAGCCCAGGACCCAGAAGTTCAGGAATGGTTAGAAGCGCAACATGAAGAGAAACTGATTCGTGTTGCAACGGATTAAACCAAACTTGACGGATACATTCCGATTACTATCGTGGAAAAAGCTCTAATAACTGAGGATCCCAATCTGAATTGGATAATAGGAGAAATCCTGACATCTGATCCTGAGAATAAAAAGTTCTTGGTGGAGAACGTAGGTCTTTATAATTCGCAGCACGAAGTTGGCTACGTCTATTTGCACTTCATTTTCAACACCTCTTGGTTGAGGAGCAGTCCGCAATTGCGCGAAAACCTTCAACTAAGGTCGGTACGACTACGAATTTGATACTAAACTGATTAAGGGGCTTGAAGACCGTCTTGTTTCAGCTTTAAAACGATTTTCGAAACGAAAGTTTTCATATCTTTCGAGAAGCGTTACTTAATAGAAACAGTCAAATGGAAGACACCGTTGAAAAGCACCGTTGCCTTGGACCTGAGTAAAGTCTTCGTTCCTTTCTACTTGCTCTTCATACTCTTGTCTGGATCAGTAGCCGTTGTTATAATCGAATTATTCTTCAAACAATTTTCATAAACACTATCTGAAAATGTAATGTTCCGCCGTGAAAATGGAAAGGAATGTTAAATTGTGCTCCTTCTAAAGGTGCGATTGAGTACAGTTGTTATCCACAACAGTAGAAACCATATTGACCAGACTATATGGGTTTTAGACGTCATATGAGTGAACCGCATTTACTTCTTTAGCGAGTCAAGCTTTAAAGGGAGGGTGAAGTAGAAAATCAAGTGATTTTTTGTCGATTCTTCTACTAATTATAAGACCAGTCTGCATAGTCAAACATTCAGGAAATACTTCTGGAAGATTTTAAGATTCAAATTAGGTTCAGATTTTAAGGATATTTTTAAAGAAGGTCCTCCGACCAATCGCCTAACGCCCTGCCTTTTTACTAACAAATTTCTCGTGGCGCATTAGCTTAAAACTGGTAACTCCGAAGCTCTATTTTCAAGACTAATCTTTCCAATTCTTCCCGTTTTTTACTGGAAAAATCTCATACATAACTGGAAACTTTAAAATAATAAGGCTTTATTTGTTTAGATGTTTGAGCTTTTCTTGAGTGGTTGAACAGCAAGCGAGGTTAAGCATTTTGGTTTTTCCGCTGTTACTTAATAACAATCGAAAACCTATCAGCAACTCTTTACAGCCTTTGAGGGTTTCGGATTGCACTTGCAACGAATAATTTGGACTTCAAAATGGCGATGAATCAATTTGAATTTATGGGAAATGATCGATATTTTAAATACAAGTATCAAGAATTTGAATTTTCAAATCATACATGTTACTGTCGATTTTTTAAAACTATTCATTATAGGTACGCCCAAGAAACACCAATAAATGTATCGACAATTACGGTGAGATTATCAACATTCGGTCTCGCGTTTCCACCAATTCATTATCATGATGGCAGTTGAAGTTTCAATATTTCTTTTCCGGAAACTTGGGAGTCTGAGAGCCAATAACACGGCGGATTATCTGAAACGATCCCTCAACATGAAGTATTTTTCATACCACTCGCTATTCGATTCGAGTAATTGGGTCGAACGAGAAAGAATTGTGTTAACGCGCTCGTTTTCCCAAGAATACTCGATTATCTGAAGATAATTCGCCCTTTACGACTCGATTAAATTGAAACGACGTCTTAAAACTGGTGGTTATTAGATTCATACTTATAAATCATAATATCTCAATTTAATTCTTTCGATAATTTTAGATTGGTTTTCGAAGGGTCTAAAGTGAGCGATTTGGATTATAATGATATATATACTACTCCTAATGTTTTCAAAGTACGTCAAACAGAAATCAGATAGAAATTTGCATATCCATAAAGGCACTTTTTTAACCCTCTCATTTAGAACGCTAATGTTTTCACAAAAGTTCAGCCAAGCTCATTTTTCTACGATCGAGAGAAATATTTCAGTCCGTCTCCGTTGGTCACGAGGGCCAGAACGATTATCGTGTCCGGTCCCCCCAAAAAAGTCTTCACCACTTCCTTTTCTTTCTTAAATATGGACGCTCAAGTAACCTTTTCTTAAGTACACTACCCGGATCATTGAATTTCATTCGTTTCAATTAGGTGGTGATTTTATTGGGGTCAGCCTTGGTCCTTCTGTCACTTTTGCTCGTCTTTCACTCCATCACATCCAACAAATACAAATCGTTGCCCACCAAGAAAGTTGTCAAGAAAATGGCCCGAGAAACCCTGGATAACGTCTGGGAGAACGCGTCGCTCTTGTGCGCAGAACGTAATCGGTTAAGTGCTCGTGTAAAAGATCCCATTACCAGATATTATCTACCCTTTAATGGCTCTCGCTCTAATCATGTTATTAATTAAATGATATAATTATGCTTTGTAGCGATTCCATCCGTTTTGCCCCACATTACTTGTCGTCTGCTCACTTCCTCGTGGCTGATAGGAGTGACTTTCATTCTGCTTTTCTTGGGTTGTTTTTTGCGGACGGAGTTCTCGACGGAAAGCTACAATTACATCGACACTCTCTCGGACTTGATCAAATCGGGAATTCCACCTATAATAATAGAAGATTCTGAAACATTCGACTACCTTCAAGTTTTGGTAATTAGGCGTTTCCGTGGTAAGTCCTCCATTATTCTCATGTCATTGATGCGTATCTATAGGCAGACCACGACCCAAATGTAAAGGAATGGCTTGAAGCGCAGGATTAGGAGAAACTGTTTACGTCTAGTACTGATTATTTCGTTCTTGCGGGATACAATCCGATTCTATCGGGGGAAAAAGCTCTCATAATATCCGATTCCCTTCTGACTTGGACGATGGGAGAATTTCTGACTTTTGATCTCGAGAGTAATAAATTCTGGGCGGAAAACGGAGGTTTTTACTTTTCGGAGCAAGCACTAAGCTTCGACTACACGCACTACATTTTCAACGTCTCTTGGTTGAGAAGAAGTCCGCAATTGCACGAAAACCTCCAACTAAGGTCCGTACGAATTTCAGGGCAATATGATTAACGCACCTGATGAGATTATTATTGCAGCTTTGAACCTTTGTTCGAAACTCAAGTTTTGAAATATCTGGATTTTGAGAAGCATTACTTAGTTGAACAAGTCAAGTGGAAGAGACCGTCGAACAGCACGACTGATTTGGACCTGAGCAGCGTCAGCGTTCCTTTCTACTAGCTCTTCTTGATGTTGTCAGGAACAGTAGCCGCCATCATAATCGAAATAATTTTGAACCACTTTGCTTAAAGGCTGAAGCGAAGGACATGAAATCGAATTCCTTGAAACCACAAACAAAAATCTATTTTCACTCTTCTAAAATCTTGATCACGAATCGTTTCAATTGATGTCAATTTAAGTCTTCTCATTATTTCATTATGATATGAAAATAACTAACTATAAATATTTAAGCGTATGAACCGAATTAGCTTAAAAAGCAACTAAATCGATTCAGATTTTGTATCATGAGCCTCGTACGCCAAAATTACATTTGGATGAAACTCAAGATTAGCACAAATTTGGATTTTTTGGAAATTTTCTTTCTACTTCAAACGGAATCGTTTAAAATCTTCTCTTTAACTTATCAGGGGTTCATAATGCACTTATGATATTAATGTGTCAAACATTGCACTAGCGTGTGAATTCAATTAGAATTATTATGTTAAATCTATTGCTTCTTTAATAACGTAGATATGAAGTTCAAATAATCATTAAGCTATTTACTATTAGAAGAAGAAAATTAAGTTCTTATATTCTTGAAACTATATGGAAGTCGCGTACCCAAAAACTTTTAACTTTCGTCGATGGTTTTTTGTAAGGACCAATGCTTAACGGAACGAAGATGTAATGCGAAGTAACTTAAAACTTGTTCAAAGAATCAAAAACCACAAGATGAAGAGAAACTGATTAGCGCTGTAACGGATTATATGAAGCATGACTGATAGATTCCAATTATTTTCGGGGAAAATGCTCTAATCATGGTCGAATCCTATATGAGTTGGGTATCGGAAGAAATCTTGACATCTGTTTCTGAGATTAAAAAGTACTTGGTGGAGAACGGAGGTCTTTACTATTCGCAGCACGATGTTGGCTTCGACTATTTGCACTTCATTTTCAACAACTCTTGGTTGAGGAGCATGTCCGCAATTGCGCGAAATCCTTCAACTAAGGTCGGCACGACTACGAATTTGATAGTTAACTGATTAAGGGGCTTGAAGACCGTCTTGTTTCAGCTTAAAAACGATTTTCGAAACGAAAGTTTTCATATCTTTTGAGAAGCGTTACTTAATAGTAACAGTCAAATGGAAGAGACCGTTGAAAAGCACCGTTGCCTTGGACCTGAGTAAAGTCTTCGTTCCTTTCTACTTGCTCTTCATACTCTTGTCTGGATCAGTAGCCGTTGTTTTAATCGAATTATTCTTCAAACTATTTTCATAAACACTATCTGAAAATGTAATGTCCCACCACGAAAATGGAAAAGAACTTTTCCTGCTGATAATTACATTATTTGTTTATTCTGCGATAAAAATCTCAGGCCACTACAGAAGCAAATTCTATTCGTGGTGGTTACGGGAACAGCGCAAATGTAGAACAATAAATACTTAATACATAATTTAAATAAAAAATAATACAATAAGCTTTGAGCAGACCATCTGTGTATTAATAATTCCGAAATGAAGTACCAAAGCTTGGAAATAGATGGGTAGAATTATTTACAGAAAGTTTAGTTGCGCTTGAAGTTGATTTCTAGGGATGGAGTTTTGGCAAACACGTTATTATTATTATTATTAGTGAGTAGGGGGCTCGCGCCCTAGCACTGATGCCACAGGCATATTGTGCACCTTCGTGTTCAGGCCTTGAATAGACCCGTGGCCACAGCGTAGCGAAGAATTCGCTCCACCGTAATAGAGGAAACCCGCGAGGGCTCCAAAGTGTGTGAATCAAAATATTCTAGTCTAAGCGAGGCGAAGCAGTCGCACTCGCAAAGTACGTGAGCGGATGTTTCTTCCTTCTCCTTACACGACCTACAGAGAGGGTCGTCGGCAAAACCCATCAGATGGAGGTGCCTATTAAGCCGACAGTGCCCGGTCAGAAGACCGGTGGCCAGCCTAATATCCCATCTGCTGAGTGAAATTAGGTCTCTAGCACGAGACCTTCAGGGACCATTGACTAACAGTTTTGTCTGTCTCTGGCCCTCCATGTTATGCCAGAGCTGGTTTTGTATGACAGTCAACCTGTCATGCAGACACCGTTTGACGTGCCTGTAACGGATGGGGACGGCCGGCTCCGGCCCCAAGAGCTTGGCCTCCGCACCCCTTTTCGCAAATCTATCGGCTCGCTCATTGCCATGATATCCGATATTCCCTGGCACCCAGTACAACAGAACCCTGTTGCAGGATGCCAGTCACGCTAGCAGATCAAGGCAGCTGCGCACCAGTTGAGAGGTAATCTGACACTGGTTCAGCGCGTTCAGAGCGGCCTGACTGTCAGAATAAATTCTCACAGTCCGTCCGGTATACCCTTTGGTAATACAGTAATCTGCGCAATAACAGATCGCGGCAATTTCCGCCTGGAACACACTAGCGAAGGTGCCCAGGCAAGCAGAAAAACCGACCCTTGTGGTTTGACAGTAATAGTCGGCGCCAGAGCCAGAGTCAGTCTTGGAACCATCGATGAACCAAATAGTTTCATCTCCGGTGCCAAGAGGCAGCAGGTTAGTCCACTCGGCCCGACTGGGAAAGTGGATGCTGAAAGGCTTAGTGAAGTCAAAACTGGTAACAGTTTTGTCAGAGCACATCGTTAGTGACGGCTCGAGTTCGGCGTACTCCCGGAAGAGCTTCGTATGGCTGTAATCCCAGAGTCTTGGGACCCAACAGCCATTAATGTGGAGCCTGTAGGCCCCATGACAGCCTCCTCCTGAATAAAAAGATGAAGAGGAAGCATGTCAAGGAGCACCTCCAGGGAAGCAGTTGGGGTTGATCTCATGACCCCCGTAACACCGATGCAGGCAAGCCTTTGAAGCTTGCGCAGGGCAGCCTGCACCGTTTTAAGCCAGACCCTTGTCCACCAGACAAGCGCCCCGTATGGGTCTGATGATCCCAGTATAGAGCCAGTGTACAGCCTTGGGGTTAAGGCCCCAAGTCTGGCAGACAGAGCTCATGGTCCTCCAGAAAAGCATTTTGGCCTTCTTGATGCACCGATCAAGATGCGGCTTCCATATGAGCCTGCAATCAAAAGTCACCCCCAAGTATTTCACCTCGGTGGACTTTGTCAGGACCTGGCCAAAGAAAGAGATATCATTGAACAGATCCTTAGTGTTCTTCCTCGTAAATGGAACAAGGACAGTTTTTTAGGATTAACAGTGAGGTTGACCGCCTGACACCATTGCTCCACGTTAGAGAGAGCAGATCTCATCAGTGCGGTGACAGTAGCCGGGAACTTCCAGTTAAAGACTATCGCCACATCGTCCGCATACCCAAAGCAGTGAGAGCGCCCAGAACCCCCGAGCCTCTCCCAGAGTTCGTCCACCACCAGGCACCACAACAGTGTGGAGAGCACTCCACCCTGAGGGCAGCGCCTACTGGTAGTCACCCGTAGAGAGTCCCCAAGGAGAGACGCCGTCACCTCTCGGTCGGTCAGCATGGACTTAATCCAGCGGCCAAGAGTGTCGCTGATGCCAAATCTCTTGACAGCTTCAGTAATAACCGAGATTGAGACCTTATCAAAGGCCCCCTCGATATCGAGGAAAATGGCCAGTGAAAATTCCTGAAGCTCGAATGCCCTATCCAGGCAATTCGTGAGGCCGTGAAGGGCCGTCTCAGTTGATTTACCTTTTTGGTAAGCGAATTGTGAAGAAGAGAGAGGAGTTACCGAAAATACCTCGCCTCTAATGTACCTGTCCACCAGCTTCTCCAGGATTTTGAGGAAGAAGGAGGTCAGGCATATGGGCCTAAATGCCTTCGCCTCGAGATAGGAAACCTTCCCGGGCTTGGGAGTAAAGATGACACTAGAGCGCTTCCAGTCACGAGGTATGTGACCGAGAGCGATGCAAAGTCTATAGATTTTGCATAACGGAGAGGCGATGTGGTCCAAGCCCTCTTGCAAAAGCAGAGGGAAGACCCCATCGGGTCCCGGAGACTTGTAGGGCTCAAAACAGTTGACAGCCCAACGAAGCTTGGAAATCGTAACAACCTGCCTGGCTACAAGCCAGTCCTCCCTCTTCGCCCTGTGCAGAACAGGGTATTGAGAGTCAGGGTTTGTTGGATTGATTGAAGTGGAGTCAGGAAAATGGACCTCCAGCATATGCTTGAGAGTCTCAGCCCCAGACTAAGTGTATACACTCTCCTGCAACTTAATAGTATTAAGTCGATGTGTGTTGTCATGCACTAGGATCTTCATGACCCTAGCCGTGCAGGGACATTGGAGACTTGCTCACAGAAGGTCCGCCAAGAGTGCTTCTTAGCAGCTCTAATGGCCCTGTTGTAGGTATTAAGGGACAGCCTGTATCCAGTCCAGTCACCCGTGCGCTTGGCTTTGTTAAAGAGCCTGCGCGTGTATTTCCGAAGCCGGCTGAGATCCGCATTCCACCAAGGGACAAGCCTCGAGCGGTTAACGTTCTTGAGTGGGCAGTTCCGGTGAAACGACTCAATGATAGAGCACTGTAAGTCGCCAGCAGCCCTATCAAGATCGTTAGGTGAAGTAAGTTTAGGGGTGTGACCATCTGCCCCACGTGACGTGATGAGCATTAGCGTCGCAGCCAATGATTACTTTGTCCCCCCTCTACCCGCATTGATTGACCAAATTGATCACCTCAACTGTCGGGAGAGAGTTCGCATCGTGGGCAAAGTATGCAGAGGCAGCCGTGAGAGTCAACTTGGCATGCCCAGTGGCCAGGACTAGCTTCACGGCCGGCGTGTCCTGGGACGTGTACAGCGGTAGAGAGATACAGCAAAGATCCCTCCGAACCAGAATACACGCCCTAGGTCTAGCAGCAGTTTGGTCATAAAATAGTGACCCCGCCGCGTCTAGACCGAGGATTTTGCCATGGCAAATCCACGGTTCTTGTATGAGGGCCAGATCAAGACCCTCTATAGCAAACTTCCTGCAGAGTACCGCAGAGGTCGCCTTACTATGGTGCAGATTGATTTGAATCGCACTTAGCGTCCCCATGGTCCCTAAGAGAGGGGTTCAGAAGGGACCTAGCTACACCTCATCAGTCCCGAGAGGGCTAGTGGCACCTCCCCCCTGACAGGCAAGCTCCCAGTCCCAAGATCCTCCCCCTCACCAGGACCGCTAGAACGCTCATCGGCGGAACCCCGAAGGGTCCCATCCGATTCTTCCAGTGGGGTGGACTCATCCACGGAAGAACAGACTTCCGAATGAGCCCCCCTCCCCCTCTGTTCCTAGAGCGACGCCAGAGAGCTCCACAGCGAGATCCCCCATCTCGCTAGTCCCACCTCCTGCCGCAGACTCGGCTACAGTGGTTTTAGTGGCTTCCGTGTTCTGATGGAGTTTGAAGGAACCCTTGTCTACTCCAGTGAAGCCCACGAAACCAGCATTCTTAATGGCTTCCAGTGAGGAGCCATCAATAAGTAGCTTCTTACGCTGTGTTTGGCCACATATTTTAATTTAAGCTATTCTTTAAGCCAATTCAATTGTTGTAATGGTAAAAATATTGTCTTCTTTGAAGTGTTAGAAGAAATGTACATTCATGTTTTTTCTCAAACTAAATCTACATTCATGTTTTTTCTCAAACTAAAGTACAGTTATGTAAAATTAATTTTAGACATCGTCAGATTAGAGAGGTAATGTAGCTGGTCAGCTAAATTTGCTCGAATGAAAAACTACACGGGAAGAACTGGAACGTGTAAGAAATGGCTAAAAGAATTGTCGGAGATTTACGAACGACTCCTATCCGTGATTGGCATATAGCTGCAGAAGGAAATGTAGACATTCCAGATTCTGCAGATGATGGACTTTACGCATGCAATGTCGTGGTGATTAGTGTGGTTGACTAAAGAATTGACTGGTCGTTGGAATTTTGTAACAGATTATCCCAGGTAGCAAATTCACGTTGACACAACGTTTAAACGTAGCATTGTGTGTGTGTGTGTGTGTGTGTTTGTGAGTTAACCTCGGGTACACGAAAAACAAGCGTGGATAGAAAGCGATTAAGGCAAGATCCGTTACCACGTTGGAGCTCGTAATGTGAAAGAATTGCGAGAGGAAATACATTAGCGCTATGGCATGAGTTAAAGGCAATTTTCCGACTTCGGATGGACGTAAAACAAGTTTGTCTGGACCTATAGTTAAGAAAAGATCCTCTTTAGGCTCTTCAAAGCATTGGGAAAGAAATAAGATCGGCATCGTCAAAGTATTCACCCGGTTTGATTGCGGCGAGGATAAAGTTTTGGGTTCATTTGACGGACGGCCGTATCGAAACGGATTAAAATATTTTCTCCTTACTCCGGTTTTTGGGGTTAGCGAAAGAGGATGGAGAATACGGGCAAGGTAGCTATAATGAGAGATTCATTTTCATACGGAAAGGGCACTATGTGTAAAGGCTGGGTTGCTGCTATTTATTTATAGTTGTCGTTGAAAATATCTCCTGACCCTTCAATGTGTATTTGTTATAGGTTTTTATCTAGGTTGTGAAAGACATACTGGCTTTACGATTATGATCTGTTAGTGTATATGATTGTGGATTGGCTGTGGAGGCTGGATAGGCGAAAAGACCTTTTTATCTAGATGTGGTAAGAACTTAATGTACACCAAACGTTGGGCCATCTCGAATATTAAGTTAGCGAGTTAGAAAACATGAATACTGTACTACATTAGCACATACGAGACGAACACGCCCTTCCCACCTCTACCACACCTAGCTAATACGTAAATGTCCTTTCCGTGACTTGTATTTAGTTACAGTTAAATTGAAAAAAATTAATTGGCTTATTTTTATAAGAATAACAACTCGTGCAAAAATTATTCGAGTGAATTTAGATTGGTTTTCATATATGTTCGCCATGTACGTTATTGCAAATGGTCAGGGAAATTTGTGCAATTTAGTCAGGGAAAACCCGGAAAAGTTAGGGAATTTCATTCCAAAAGTATTTTGTACGAACCCTGTAACCCTAAATCTTTTGCGGAAATGGGTTATGGTAATCTGTGCGCAAGTGTGCCAAAAATGTTGTGCGGAAATGAGCTATGATTCTCGAAAATTATGCAGAAATTGGCATCCTCGTGAAATTGTATAAAACCGAAACGAAACCAATGTTCCATTATTCCTAAATTATTCTATGAAACCTCGCTATTATTTGATCTGATGTTCTACAAAACAAATATCCTACTTTTCACGTATAAAAGGAATTTTTTGCGAGTCGCGCAATTTAATTAAGAACTCGAAATTGCATCACTTACCATTTTGATGTCTCTGACTTCTTGGACCTGGTTCCTAATCGCACATCGATGAGCACCGTTTTGACGCTCGCCTCTCCCCCAGTAACACTTTTTAAACCTGAAAATTGCGAGACACCATTGTAATATCCAACGAAACCAAGGTGACCCCTTTAATCTCCCTCAACCGTTCAATGGATCACGTGATGTTTGTTAGATCTGCCGCCGTATTCTGCAGGCTTAGCCTTCCGCGCCCACTTGGATTCTCTTCGCTCATTGGTTCATAGAGAAATGGATTCTGGCTTTTGATTGGCGGCTTAGTTTTCGAGCCGAAATTGGATTCTGGGCTGAGATTGGATGTTCACGCAAGCAAAGAACGATAGTGGTTCAGTTCAGTTAACTTTTCAATTGACACTGAACGTACGGTGTAAGGTCAGCATTTTGTGTCGGTTATCGTCAAAGGTCAGTGCAATAACCTTTACATCTATGTTTAGGTTATTTACGCCATCTATTTCGTGAACCTTCAAATAGCAGACTATTTTCCCCAATTCCCACATGTTTAGGGTTAGTGTACTGTATCTCGGTAACATGACTCTGGAATGGAAGTTTATTCAAGTATTTAATGTGTAACGATAGTGTACTTTATGGTAGACGAAGTATAATTTTACATTTTAATAATATCACGTCACAATCTTCACTAAAATATAGCATTGTAACAGGGGTTAATTCTGGTCGTCAAAAACCTTGTAGCAGAGGTGTTTTATCATTGAAAGGGGCGTGTGTAGCTGAACCATGCAAGACTATCTAAGATATATTGAGCGCAATACACTGGTTAGGCTTTGGAGAGCCTATTTGTCTTAATGAAAGAGAGATTCCAATGCACAGAAATTGAAGACGTAACTGTTCTGAAATGCCATTCCAGTTCACGGGTAGAATGTATCATGTCACCAAGTAATAAGCTGAGAAAAACGAGCGTAAAAACAATTCTGTAGGTTGAAGACGCCTAAAACAATAGATTTTCGGTTATAATTCCCGGGTTTAATCGGCATTTCTAATTTCTGTTAGTCCTGAATGAGTACTTATTATTGGTATCGAGTACCTCGATCGAATATCAATACAAGTACTTGTACCAATAAGTCATACATATCGTGAAGATTACCAATTACATGAATGACATTCGACATATAAATGTTCGAACGAAAGGACACCATTAAGACTTCACCCTGTTTCGATAGTGTCGCACACTCTATGGTATAACCTTGAATGAAACTTATCTTATTGATTGCGATCAACTTATTTTGGCTTTTTAACTGAAGTTGTAGCTTCTCCAGTTTCACATATAAAGACGACACACTTCTATATTAGGCAAACTTACACTCTACTATCACTTAAATCTAAGATCTGCCTAAATGGTCAATTAGGCAAATGAAAAAGTCGAAACAGGAAGTTTCTTGTAATATGTCGGCTTCAATCAGTTTTATTCATACTTTCTACCAAAAATCTATTTTAAAATCATAATAAAGTTATACAGAACGATATTTCAGAACATATAGCTTTATTTTGACCAGTTTATGATGAAACGTTGTCGCTACTCTCATGACAAGAGAGCAAATTTTTGCCGTTGTCATATAATTGCTTATTTTTAACATTTTACATCCAAATGTAACTTCAAACATTGTCTTTTATCTTTTACACAAGCAGGCTAATGTTACTTCATTTGAGGTGACATTAAGTAGCAGCAAAATCCAGTATATAAATAGTTTACAAGTTTACACAAATGGAGCATTAATGAAACTTACACCAGAAGGCCGGGCTGCATGGAGGACAAAAAGAGACGGGTTTCTGTTCTCCTGGTGTAAATGGTATGATTCCTCCATATGTCCAAATCCTGTATATTAAGATCAAAATTTTGTGTAGCCTTAAAAATTTATTAAATTTTTGTAATATTTTCGAAATAAAGTGGTAAATACATGGTATTTGATGTTAATTATAACAATTTCAAGTTTGTATTATAGATTAAACCGTGGACGTCATCAATATTGACTGTAGTAGCCCATTCGTGTGACACTGTCAATTAAACCACTGTTTTATTCCAAATCTTTAGCACAACAAAAACTCATTCAAATTTATATTGTTAGACACTTCAGTAACCATATTTACCAGTTGAACGTACTGCAACATTTAATTTTAAACCCATCTATCATAATTACTTTCTTTGATTATATCACACGTAAAGTCAATGGTACCCTATAGGGCTGTGACACTTTGAAAGTTTATACTGAATGACGTTTTTGTCTCATTACCCTTGAGTGAACCCACTTCAGCATAGCAGTAGGATGTTATTATATATTATAATTAATATTATATATTATATTAATTATATTATTATTATGAGAATTGAATGGCTTTAATTATGGACAGTTGGCTTATTCGATGCTCATGTTATCTACTAACAACGCAGAACGATAATTTAAGTCACATAAATCTTACATTACACCTAAGCCTTGGTTGAAGTAATTTTCGATCACGAGCTGAAAGGCTTTACACTAGAAATTTACGGTTACTTTTAGTTAACAATATTGGTACAAATAATTTGGCCCCCTTCAAATAGGCATCCTTACTTCGCAAATATTAACCGTACTACTCCCCAAGTCACCATTAACAATGATGAAGTGTAGTCTGCTACGTTCAGCGTCAGAAACTAAAGCAAAAGCACCGGTGAGTTAACCGGTTTATGACGCTGAACGATCTACCCGTCGAAAAACCGTATTTCAAATTTGGTGGACATCCGCAATGCAATTTCGTCTTGAAAGTCGAAACCTAAGCCGCCAATAATAAGCCAGAATCCAGTTCCTTTACGGACCAATGAGCAACGAGAATCCAAGTGGGCGCGGAAGGCTAAGCCTGCAGAATACGGCGGCAGACTTGGAACTGATCGTTTTGAAATCTCCCTTCGTAGCGATGGTTACAGCCTCGTCATGGGTTTCAATTGAATGTGTCAACGCGGCTCCCTGGTGTTATCATTCGTAATCCTTCGCCTTTTCAAACTGAAGAGTGTCATTCTTCCCAAGAATTAATCAGATACGAAATATGTTTGAGTTTAATTCCGCTAATCAATTTGAAGATAAGACAGGTAGTCAACGAAAATAACAAACCACTTGAAAGACTCATATCTTTTATAAAAGCTTAGCCAGGATATGATATGAAGAGTCCCCCCTCCAACTGGCACGTTTAAGTTATTTTTAAGTTAATTAAAAGTTAATGATTAAATTAATCGACATGATTTCTACAGATTTTTGGTCCGCGATTCAATACTTATACTACAATAGCAACAATTAACCCAAACCTATTTTCTCAATAAAAATCGTTTAAACAAGATGGCCCCGGCCAGCTTAGAGCTTCGTCGTTTGTAAGGCTCCTTCTATCGAGTACATTGTACCGTCATTGTTAATAAGGATAAGTAATCCTTAATCCCAATCCATTTTAATTCACCAATGACTCCCTATCACTTTCAAAATTATCAATGAAAGAAAATCTTCACTCGACGCCTTTAACAGTGCTAAAATGATTTCCCGTAAACTCTAAGTGATTCTTAAAGTGTAAGTGCCACAATTTTCGTCATCCACAAACTTAAAATGCGAAAAAATCCATGAAAAATCTAGTTTATTATGATATGTTTACTTCTTTATTTGGTTTCGTCGCAATTTAAAAAATTGCAATCAAAGTATTCTGTTTGTTAAAATTTTGCTTCGTTTGATGACGTAGTAAGGAGAAATTTTCTCTCTAGATGTCACTCACGTGACGCCTGTTAGTGTCTCCGCGTTAAGCCTATTTTATTCAGATTCGCGCCGCGGCATTAGTAGAGTCGGGAGTCTTGGGCGCTTGGCTTTTCCGCGAGATGCCGTGAGTAACGTAGCAAGGAGAAAAACCTGCCAAAAATCTCCGCAAATTTGATTTTGCCTCCCAAATTTCTAGTTTTCGAAGTTTTTTCTCTCATATTTAAATATTTATCAAATATATTTTTGGAATCAGAAGAGTATAAACTCTCAAAAAAGTAAGGTTTTCTTTAGATTTGTGATAATTTTTAAATCACGTCACTATTCCTTTAAAGGGGTTTCACGGAACTATTGTATTTCTAAAGCCACAGACACACCCAGGCATACAAATTATGAGCGTCAAACTCGGTTTCGTTTTTACATAACTACACGAAGAAATCATAAGATTAACTTCAACCCTGCCAATTTGCGTGATGCCAAATTTCTTATAGAAATGTTTTCTCCCTTATTAAAGATAAGGAGTTTTTGCAGTAATCATAAAAGATGTCGGCCGACCGCTTAACGGGTAAGAGTTCTTTCGACTTGTCCCAGTATGTACCTGCAGTAGTTGGACTATCGGGTAGACTGCCAAACTGACTAGTCGATCCGACCCACTATTGCTGAGGGGGAAGAAATATATGTAGTACATCAAAAGGAGACTCAACAATTTGATTCAATTCGAGTTGACCCAACAAGCTGAGTCGAAAAGTTGAATCGTCTGAAAAAGCCTTAAACTAGTAAGCGACGCATCTGAGTTGCTTACAACTTCATTAACCCAAAAACCAAGCTATCCTGAATCAGTCCTGCTCCGGCCGAGCGGGCCTTTCCACCTTTGAAAATTGTATCGGGCCGGGCCGGGCTTTTGTTCATTTTTCAAAATTCAGGCCGGGCCAACCTTGATTCTCATTTAATCCAAAATTGAAATGAAAGATAATTTAAATGAGTATAAGCTTCTTGGAATGGACAAACCATTATCAAAAGAAATGGATAATACACGACGCAAAAGTAAATATGAATTTAATTCATTGATGATATGTTAAAAATATATAAAAATTACAACTGCACGACGTGTCACGGACGGGGCCAGGCCTGTTCAATTCATCCAATGTGACGGACCGGGCCGGGCCGGGCTTGGTTAATGCTAGTAACGGACCGGGCCTGAAAACCAACTAAATACTCGGACCCGGTCCGGGTTTCGGACTTTTTGAAAATGCTCAATCCCGGGCTGGGCTCGGATCGGGCCTGCAAAACTAGACCCGCGCAGGTCTCTGAATTTTCTATTCACGCACTTAGTCGTTACGTAGGATAGATGACGTATTTCGAGCACCTAGAAGTCCCCATTTTGATGTGGACTAATTCCTCTCCCTTCCTTGTCCTATTTTAAAGTGTTAGTGCCATAATTTTCGTCATCCACAAATTTAAAATGCGAAAAAAATCCTTGAAAAATCAAGTTTATATTATATGTTTACTTTTGTATTTGGTTTCGTAGCAATAAAATTGCTATAAAAGTATTGTACAGTTTGGAAAAGGCCAAGTTAAAATACACAATACCTCATTGAATTGGATTTAAAAATTGCATTTTAAATGAGAGTCGTCCCTTTTCAGGAACCAGAATTACGAGCCTACAATACTTTTGGATCCAAAGGAAGCTTTGATTATACGAGAGTTGTTACAAATAGGACCGTAGAACAGTTACATCTAGGGGCGATTTTGAGTGGAAAATGTTCTATGACCTTCCGCTACAAGGGGTACACTAAACAAGTTACGATTAGAGGGATTTAGGGATGAACCTTATATTTAAATAGAATTGCCTTTCAATTTCTTAGTTTTATTTCAGGGGTCATCCTTAAAGAACTCCTTCAATCATAACAGCGTCCCTAACTGGATAATGTCATAGAACCTTTTCTACTCGAAATCTCCCATTATTTTTTCTTTGATCGCCAACATGATCAAATCACGTATTGATTTCTATAAAGCAATTTCCGTCAAAGGCACTTTTATCTGATAGGTTCGTTAGTTCCTGTAGGCGGTTGGTTAATTGGAGCGGGAGGAGGGACGTACTTTGCTTATTGCAGTTTACACATCGTCTACAGTTAAACAAAGGCAGGGAATTGTTAATGAAGTGTACTTTTTGTTTGAATATCTATAGACTTTTGATAAAACCCGCTGTATTTCATAATTTTTGGAACACCCTGTAAATGCGTGTCCTCGGGACCTATCTGAGTCTAATTACCAATATTGTATAGCCCTTGCAAACCTTTGTTATTTGAATGATTCCCTTTGTTACCGCGAGGCGTGCTTCGATCATAATTCCGTGTTATAAACTCAAGGAACCTATACTATAAACACATGGTACATATACTATAAACACATGGTACATATACTATAAACACATGGTACATATACTATAAACTCATGGTATATATACTATAAACTCATGGTACATATACTATAAACTCATGAAACCGATACTTTAAACTCATGGAACCTATACTATAAACTCATGGAAGCTATACTATAAACTCATGGAACCTACAATATAAACTCATGGTACATATACTATAAACTCATGGAACCTATACTGTACACTCATGGAACATTCCTATAAACTCGTGGAACCTATACTATAAACTCATGGAACCTATAATATAAACTCATGGAACCTATTCTATAAACTCATGTAACCTATACTATAAACTCATGGAACCTATACTATAAACTCATGGAAACTATACTATAAACTCATGGTGCATATAATAAACTCATGGTACATATAATAAACTCATGGTAGATATACTATAAACCCATGGAACCTATACTATAAACTCATGGAAACTATACTATAAACTCATGGTACATATAATAAACTCATGGTACATATACTATAAACTCATGGAACCTATACTATAAGCTCATTTAACATATACTATAAACTCATGGAACATATACTTAAACTCATGGAACCTATACTATACAACTTATTAAACCATCGAGATGAGTCAAAAAGTTGGATCGTCTGAAAGAGTCTTAAGAAGGTTTGTACCGAACCAAAACGGCGTTGGTGTTTTCTTACGAATATTCCAAATCGGTGTTTCGTAATTTCTCTTTAAAGATAAGGAGGTTCCTTTAAGTGTTTTCAATTGATGGCAAGCACTCGAACGACGACGAGCGAGAAAGATTATTCGATCACCGATTTCCCCTCGAGAGCATCGAGCGACAAAAAGATAATATCACTCACAAATAGCGTAGCAAATCAAAGTATGAAATGAACTCAAAATTAAAACACGAAGATTCACCTATCACTATCACTATCTTCAACTACCCACCCAATCTAATAAATAAATAATTTTAATTTTTATGCCAATGAAATGCAGGCTCAGTTTTTAGAAGCAATGAGAACCCGGTATGGGTCAGGGGCACAGCCAATAAAATTAAATAAGGAGACTAATACATACAATAATATAGAGCTATCTCAGATGTGACGTCGGTGCCTAGGTAAAACGTCACGGGCGGAACATTAGCAGTGGGCGGTAGCCATGTTTGGTACCGCTTTGGTTGATTCTATGAGCAAATAGCATGGGTGACGTCACACTAAGGCTTCTGACATAGCTCTACATACAGGGACAGTGTGGTAGAATCGTAGTACCAAGAGTTCTGTGAGAGATTTTAAGTGAAAAATGTATAAATTGTACCATAACTTTAAAATTGATATGTTCCATAAGTATGACACTACAAATACTTGGTAATGCTACTGAGAGACTTCCAGCTCGAGATAACTAGTTCGAGAAGGAGAACGGCTGAAGCGAGTCAATAGAATTGACTACACTCGGTGGTGGTTAATTAATTTTGCAGGACTTACATCTAGGTCCTATTTAATTATATAAAAAGGACTTGGTTTACCCAAGTCTAAAAAAAAACGATAAGAGTTTTTCCAGTTGACTGAAGATTGGATATTATTTTCTATATAATTTTAAAGACAATCCGTATTTGACTACTCTTTAGAATTTAATTCAATCACCTGATTTTACTGGTAATGGATTTATTTCCTATAAATTAATTGAAATAAAAAGCTACTTATCTCAGATTTTTCAACAACCATTTCATTTACCTGAAACATTTTATCATGAAATTTATTTTTTTTTCATGGGAGAAAGTGTTTTATCTTTCAAATAATTCTACCATTAAAAACATATAAGGGAATTGTTGTTGAAAAATCTGAGATAAGTAACTTTTTATTTCAATTAATTTATAGGAAATAAATCCATTACCAGTAAAATCAGGAGATTGAACTAATTTCTAAGGAGTAGTAAAATACGGATTGTCCTTAAAATTATATAGAAAAAAAATATCCACGCTTCAGTCAACTGGAAAAACTCTTATCGTTTTGATTTTTAGACTTGGGTAAACCAAGTCCTTTTTCTATAATATCTGTTCCTTCAGTCTTTATTTGTATTAATCTATCCTAAAATGGCCTGGACCAGTTTAAAAATTGAATCGGAGGGGCGTTAGTGGTCAACGGGACCACTAAGAAAATTCAAGGGTAACCAGAGTCCAGACATTATCTCAACTATTTTAATTACCCACTTCTTTAGTTTAGCAGACGACGCGCCCTGGTCAATGGTCATGGACCAGTTTATTTATTCCAGGCCAGGAGGGTTGCTGGCCCAGTGTCCAGTTTTAAAAATATCCTTATTTCCCACCCTGGCTTCCATAGCTTGTGAAGCCAAAGCGTGATCGAGTGGGCTGTGGTTATAGTACGGAAGCCAAGAATGAGTACCAGTCAACGCTAGGAGTCTACACCCGTGGAGTAGAATTTTTAAACTGGTCCCTCCTGAATTTTCATAAAAGTTCTCCCCCGGATTTCGAATAAAAAACTGGTTCGAGCAATTAATAAACTGGTTTTGGACCTGTGCTATTTCCAAGACTGGTCACTATCCCGAAAATCAATCAAAAACAACTGCTGTAGAATATTAACCACGGTACCACCATTACAATTTTATGGCTAATCTGTGTATCCTGGGAATCTGTTTAAAAAAACTAGACGACACTGGATGCTCTGTAGCTAAGATCTCGTCCTTAAGAATAAGAAAATCCTAAAATTTGAAACCATCCATCTAGCCTTCAAGCTTTTCCAATCACCCATTGCATAGACTCACTCAATAGTCTGCCTAAGTAAGGCACCTTAAGCCTTGGTCGAAACTAACATCTAAAATATAAATTTATATGTATCTTAAGTAAAGAATTTCAACCGAGACACATAATTAAACGAAAATTAGACCCGCCCGTGAAGTTTTTAATAAATTTTAGTGTTATATTTATTGAAAAATATCAAGTTAAAGTTTCAAGGCGGTGAAATGGCAAATTAGCGTTGTCTACTGTGGAGTAATGAGCATTTAGCGTCATCTGCTGTAGAGTAATCTTTTGAGGTACTTACATTTTTAATTAAATTAACATACTTAGACTTAATTTACTTTGATGTAACCTGAAAAAGGCACACCTTGAATAGTTACTTGTTAAATTGAAAGTATTCCGAGGAGCACTGACTCCCCCTCCAATTTAATTTTTAAACTGGTCCAGGCAATTTTTAAACTGGTATTTGCCCTGTGCTACCGCCATTTGCCCACGCTGGGTGGCACCGTGGCCAGTTATTTTAATTAAAATACCTAGGCCACTGGTCCAGTGTTAAAAAAATCCTTATTTCCCACACTGATCCATCTATCCTTCAAGCTTTTACAATCACCCATTATTATACTCACCATGGATTAACTAAGGGATAGCGTTATTTAATCCATGGACTCACTAATCTGCCTAATTAAGGCACCTTAAGCCTTGGTCAAAACTAACATCTAAAATATAAATAAAAATAGGTATCTTAAGTAAAGAAATTCAACCGAGACACACAATTGAACAAAAATTAGACCCACCAGTGAAGTTTTTAAAAATTTTAGAGTTATAGTTATTGAAAAATATCAAGTTAAAGTTTCAAGGCGGTGAAATGGCAAATTAGCGTCGTCTACTGTAGAGTAATGAACAACTAGCGTCGTCTGCTGTAGAATAATCTTTTGAGGTACTTGCATTTTTAATAAAATTAACATACTTAGACTTAATTAATTTTGATGAAACTAGAAAAAGGCACACCTTGAATAGTTACTTGTTAATTTGAAAGTATTCCGAAACGTAACTTCGCTTTAGGTTTTAAATGATTCGATGTGCTGGAGCACCAAAAACCCCATGTTATTCTTATGGGAAAATCGGCGAAAATCTGTGAATTTTCATTTAACATTACGGGAGGGTGTGGGATCTTATCAAGAAGGGCCTACCGGCCCTCTAGAATACAATTGCAGAGTAATAACAGTAAAACCTGTGGGGGATTTTGTGTATATTTTGCTTTAAATAGATGTAGAGGTATTAAACTATATGATATTATTTGTAAATTTTCTAAAGTTAAGAATTTAAATGATTGCATGATTATTGAGTTTATGCGAAAGAAATTTTTAATACAGTTTTCATAATAAGTTGTGTGTTTTTTTATTTATATATAATATTATTGAAAATTACATTTAATGAATATACATAGATGCGGGGCTCAAGAGGCGCGCTTCACGGCTCGAGGAAATTAAAGTTAATGTATTCGCGCGCGGTTCGCGAGAATTAATCTTCCTTCTTGTTTAATATGTCAACATGTCAATAAGCCAGAGTTGAAATTCCATCTCCCAAAATAAAACGCTTGTCGTCAAACAAATTTAGGAAAATCTTGTTTTGTTGAATAGTGGAAACTGCATGACGTCTACTGACTATTCTTTTCATCGTTCCTTTGGTGATTCGCTTATTAAGGAGACAGTCCCAGTTTTTCTTGACCACACGTCGAGAAATACCCTTTAAAGTCTTTTTTCACCATTCAACGACAGGATTGGATACATTTTGGCTTGTAGTCCACAGAATTCTTTGATTGGCACTCCATCCAGTTCATCTTTGAATTTACCCAATACTTTCTTGTTGGTAACGCTGTACAGTGGATGATTGGACGGATATCCTGAGAAATCGTACTTGTCGCTTTGATGGGCGAAATCGGCGTAAAGATCCTTGGTCTGGATCTGATATGTAAGGCAGTCTGTAATGAGAGAAAAAAAATCTGATGAGAATACATTCCATTAGTAAGGTGAGGTTGGGTTTGGTTTTCTTACCGGTATCTGTGAACAAAAGACGAGCCTTGTCACCATACTGATGTCTTATAACCCCATATTGGAATTTATACATTAAAACCTTTGAAAGGTCTAATAATTAAATGGGGCGGTCCAAAGTTAAACTTTTCTTCATCATATGAATTCCAACCAAATCATTCTAGAATATCGTGCATTTCTCAAAAGCTGGTGAATTTGCTTTTTTTCACCGCCTTCTCAGGAGTTTGTACGAGGTGAAATTCGATTCGTTTGCGGAGATTTTCCATGGTTTTACCTTAGGCCATTGCTATTTCTACACGGGACCCGGGCAGAAATAGCCTATAGTCGACTAAATCTCCCCGCGTCCCGGGCAGAAATAGCCGCCCATTTATAGCAGACTAAAACTGCCCGGGTTCAGGGCAGAAATAGCACTTTAACTAAGGACCACTATTTCTGCCCAAAGGCATAAATAAGGATTAACCTATATACAGCTATATATGCCCGGGTTTCAGAAATTTCTGAAACCCGGGCAGAAATAGACGGCCCACAGTGGAGTGGCTATTTTTCCCCCGGGTTAAAAATCCGGGCAGAAATAGCCCTGAAACGTTAGTCGGCTATTTATGCCCGGGTAGCCAAAAATTAATTCAAGCCCGGGCAGAAATAGACGGTCCACAGTGGGCCGTCTATTTCTGCCCGGGTGATCAAGTGTTCTTTCCAACCCGGGCAGAAATAGTCGCCCATTTATGGATGGCTATTTCTGCCCGGGTGTTCGAGTGTTCTTTCCAGCCCGGGCAGAAATAGTCTCCCTTTTATGGATGGCTATTTCTGCCCGGGTGCTCGAGTGTTCTTTCCAACCCGGGCAGAAATAGTGACCCATTGATGGATGGCTATTTCTGCCCTGGTGCTCAAGTATTATCATACTTTTTGCGATGACAACAACCCTTTCTATAAGCAAAATAAAGCAAACTCCATTTATTTTTTATAAAATTTTAGTCTTTATAATATAAGCTAGCTATATATTTTTTCTCTTGTATTTAAATTTCAATGGAAGGGAGCGAGATCAACTTTCAATAGAACCGAAAGTTCATAGATACCTTTTGATAATTGCTAGTGCAATTATGATATCCTTGTTATAGCGATATTATATTGTCCATTTATTCCAAAATCAATTTATTACCTCTCCGAGTGACGTATGTCACGGAGAGGTATTACACCGGCCGTGTCTGTCTGTCTGTCTGTCTGTCTGTCTGTGTGTCTGTCTGTCTGTCAGACCCCACGTGACCGCGTTCGCAGTTTACAAATCGGAGCAAACAAATACCCGATTTCCGGAACGCGTTCGCGGTTCAAGGAAATTTGGTCATTCATCTACCAACACCAGTCTTTACTAACTGGCTTCTAAGGATCACAATCTGCTAGTCTTTGTCCATCCCACATGGACACTAGTCTGTACGTGCTTGCTTCCAAGCACCACCAACTTCTGTTCTTCGTCAATTTCACTTTGACTCCAGCTTCTATGCACCACCATCTTCTTTTCTTCGTCAATTCCACATTGACACCAGGTTCTATGCACCACCATCTTCTGTTCTTCGTCAATTCCACATTGACACCAGCTTCAATGCACCACCATCTTCAGGTCTTTTGTCCATTCCACATGGACGCCAGTCAGTACATTCTGGCTTCTTTTCCTCCGTCATCGTTTGGTTCCAAGATATACGCGGCGATCGGCTAGGGTTACGAGAAACGTCTAGCCTCCCAATGGCAGGGCTTCCACCATCGGTTCACGCAAATGCGTTTTTATCTATTATTTGGTTTTAAGATATACGCGGCGATCGGCTAGGGTTACGAGAAACGTCTAGCCTCCCAATGGCAGGGCTTCCACCAAAGGTTCACGCGAATGCGTTTTTATCTATTATTATGATGGAAACGAAACGTATATATACCTCAAAATTTGAAAAAAGCGGGCAAGAGGGGTACCCTTCACTTTAAACATCAATATTAGCAAAGTTTCGAAAGATAATAGGAACAACTTTATTTTAAACGATTTAACTATTTTTAAAGTTATTTACTGGCGATTAAAATTATTAAAAATAATTATATTTATTTAAATATTAAAGATAAACCCAAGTACCGAAGTCGTTAAATCATTGCCTCCTATATCTATCAAGGCCCGTGCATTGCGTTATATTTCGTACATTGTCTCTTATATCTTTTTAGGCCCGTGCATTGCGTTATATTTCCTACATTGCCTCCTGTATCTATCAAGGCCCACGCATTGTGATATATTTCCTTCATTGCCTCCAATATCTATCGAGGCCCGTGTATTGCGATATATTTTTGAGAACAACAACCAAAATGGGAAGCTCCTCTCAGAACCATAATAATTTGTTTTCTCAGTTATATGAAATGAAAATATGGATAATATTTTCGGCAATTCGATTTGAATGGCTCTTTCTGATGTATCATTCTCTCAGCACTGTTCATAATGGACAGGAACGTAGAGATTCGAGACACTAGGAATTACGATAGTGTTTCAAATCGTCTGTATTGAGGGCTTAAAGGCTTGGAGTGAGTCGAAAGATAAATACACATCCTATTTTTTATTTGTACCATGCGTACCACAATGTTGCCAGGCGTTTATTGAAGGATGCTTGGGTACTTGGTACAGACTGTTACGTCTACCAAGTTTCCTAGCATCCAAGAATAAATAGGATTCATAGAAGCCAGTGTTAAGGGCATGTCATGGGTCAAGTCGTTAAATATATCGACGCAGTTAAATAGCTGATGGCATTATTTTATCCACTTTCCCATTGCCTTTCGAGTGGAAGTTCAACTTTGGCACGGACGACAGATGGCGCTCTTAAACTTCTACCCCCAAAAATCGTTGTTGTCTGCTCGTTTTCTCCTTCCGCGTTTTTTCGTTATAAACTTATGATTTAACGAACTGTTAAGATAAAATTTCATATTTCCTAAGACAGATAAGCTTCTACTCCTTTCATATTACTCCCAGTTAGATTTAACGCTTAAAAAATATATTTTCAATAAAAACACTGCTTCCACTAGTGGATTTATACTCCTTGTTAGATTAGTGTAGGTGTAGAGAGTAATCATTACAAACGCTAAAAAATATATTTTCAAAAATGAAGAACATAGAACATTTATTCTATATCAAAAAATATTTTGGTGGTAAGATTGCTTTAGAAAAATCCAAACGGCTAGATATTGTTAAAAAAGAAATGTGTAAGCTATTTGTAGATGAGATAATTGTTTTACATGTTTTAAATGAGACTAAAACTTCCACTATTGTGTCTAAAAAAGTGTTGGCAATGTATATTTTTTAAATATGACGGAATTGCGGTTGATATGATAGCGCCCTATTTGCGAAAAAAACCTTTTTTTAAACAAGTTGAATCACTCTTTGATAGAATTTCAAGAGAAGAAGTTAAGCGTTAAATTTGCTCGATTAATTTTGTTCGGAAAATAATATATTTAAGCGCTATGTATTACTGAAGGAGATTGATTTTGCCAATCTTTGTGAGTATTTAACTGTTTAATAATTATTTTGGTTAAGTGGGAGCCTAGCTTATGTGTGATTGGGTTGTGGCTTCCATGTTTTGGGGCATTTGCTTTTTGTGTGGTGAGGTATGATTCAGCTTTGATATGGACAAATGTTACAAATCATACTGGTAGACTAAGAATACGGTTGAGGTATAGCGAGAGAGTAGAGTTTCCACAGCAATTGAGAGATATTGAAAAGGCTTGAACAATTGACTATTTTAAAATTAAATTCCAGCACTTGCAAAGAATTAAAAAAAGCGATAGATGCATATATTTAGGTAGTTTAAGGGGTAGTGATAGTCATCCCACTCGGAGAGGTAATATTTTGGCTTTCCCAACTTGTTTTAACAATAAATATTCTTCAAAATGTTTGCGTATCAGTTTGGCTTCGTTATGCTTTTCGCCTTTTTCCCCATACCGGATTTTTCAAAGTTTATGAGGTTTGTCCCCCCACCCCCAAGTTGACTTGAGCTTTGGAAAAAGTAATAAAATAATCATAAGCCATGCCTTGAGATTTTCGTGGGCCACGGTTACGATATTGTATCAATAGCCTGCACTGTACCTTTCGTTGAATTTAATTGATGGTTCGTGCAAACATAAGAAATGCATCAATATTAGTGAAGTTTTCAGCAATTATTATTATTATTATTGTTGATGAGGCGGGGCTCACGCCCTAGCACCGATGCCAAAGGCATATTGTGCAACCTCAGAATCAGGCCTTGAATAGGCCCGTAGCCGCAGCGTAGCGAAGAATTCGCTCCACCGTAAAAGAGGAGACCCGCGAGGGCTCCACAGTGTGTGAATCAAAATGTTCTAGTCTAAGCGAGGCGAAGAAGTCGCACTCGCAAAGTACGTGAGCGGATGTTTCTTCCTGCTCCTGGCACGACCTGCAGAGGGGGTCGTCAGCAAGACCCATCAGATGGAGGTGCCTATTTAGCCGACAGTGTCCGGTCAGAAGACCGGTGGCCAGCCTAATATCCCATCTGCTGAGCGAAATTAGGTCTCTAGCACGAGACCTGCAGGGACCATTGACTAACTGTTTTGTCTGTCTCTGGCCATCCATGTCATGCCAGAGCTGGTTTTGTATGACAGTCATCCTGTCATGCAGGCTCCGTTTGACATGCCCGTATGGGATGGGGACGGCCGGCTCCGGCCCCAAGAGCTTGGCCTCCGCGCCCCTTTTCGCAAATCTATCGGCTTGCTCATTGCCATAATAACCGCTATGCCCTGGCACCCAGTACAACAGAACCCTGTTGCAGGACGCCAGTTGCGCTAGCAGATCAAGGCAGCTACGCACCAGTTGAGAGGTAATCTGACACTGGTCCAGCGCATTCAGGGCGGCCTGACTGTCAGAATAGATCCTCACAGTCCGTCCGTTATACCCTTTGTTAATGCAGTAGTCTGCGCAATAACAGATCGCGGCAATTTCCGCTTGGAACACACTAGCAAAGGTGCCCAGGCAAGCAGAAAAACCAACCCTTGTAGTTTGGCAGTAATAACCGGCGCCAGCGCCGGAATCAGTCTTGGAACCATCGGTGAACCAAATAGTTTCACCCCCAGTGCCAAGAGGCAGCAGGTTAGTCCACTCGGCCCGACTGGGAAAGTGGATGCTGAATGGCTTAGTGAAATCAAAGCTGGTAACGGTTTTGTCAGAGCACATCGTTAACGACGGCTCAAGTGCAGCGTACTCCCGAAAGAGCTTCGTATGGCTGTAATCCCAAAGTCTTGGAACCCAACAGCCATTAATGTGGAGCCTGTAGGCCCCCATGACAGCCTCCTCCTCAATGAAAAGATGAAGAGGTAGCATGTCAAGAAGCACCTCCAGGGAAGCAGTTGGGGTCGATCTCATGGCCCCTGTAACACCAATGCAGGCAAGCCTTTGAAGCTTGCGCAGGGCAGCCTGCACCGTCTTCAGCCGGACCCTTGTCCACCAGACAAGTGCCCCGTAAGATAGTATGGGTCTGATGATCCCAGTATAGAGCCAGTGTACAGCCTTGGGGTTGAGGCCCCAAGTCTGGCCGACTGAGCTCCTGGTCCTCCAGAAAAGCATCTTGGCCTTCTTGATACACCTTTTATGGATGGCTATTTCTGCCCGGGTGCTCGAGTGTTCTTTCCAACCCGGGCAGAAATAGTGACCCATTGATGGATGGCTATTTCTGCCCTGGTGCTCAAGTATTATCATACTTTTTGCGATGACAACAACCCTTTCTATAAGCAAAATAAAGCAAACTCCATTTATTTTTTATAAAATGTTAGTCTTTATAATATAAGCTAGCTATATATTTTTTCTCTTGTATTTAAATTTCAATGGAAGGGAGCGAGATCAACTTTCAATAGAACCGAAAGTTCATAGATACCTTTTGATAATTGCTAGTGCAATTATGATATCCTTGTTATAGCGATATTATATTGTCCATTTATTCCAAAATCAATTTATTTTAACAATAAATATTCTTCAAAATGTTTGCGTATCAGTTTGGCTTCGTTATGCTTTTCGCCTTTTTCCCCATACCGGATTTTTCAAAGTTTATGAGGTTTGTCCCCCCACCCCCAAGTTGACTTGAGCTTTGGAAAAAGTAATAAAATAATCATAAGCCATGCCTTGAGATTTTCGTGGGCCACGGTTACGATATTGTATCAATAGCCTGCACTGTACCTTTCGTTGAATTTAATTGATGGTTCGTGCAAACATAAGAAATGCATCAATATTAGTGAAGTTTTCAGCAATTATAATACGCACCTAATTCCTACAAAACACATCATTTTGTTATTGGCTCAACCATCGCCCACTAAATTCTTAAAAATAGTGTATATTTGTTACATTTTAACGAGGGGAGGGCCAAAAGCCAAAAAAAACATCGTTATTTCAAATATGAAGCACTCTGTCGCGAAGTGATTGGCTCCTCGGTTTAGACCTCGAAAAGTCACCGTGGGAAACATTTTCCGTTTAAAAGCTGTAGAGAGGTTGAGCAAGATTTTATAAACCTCGACAACTACCAAAATAAAGCATACATAGCAATCAAACCCAGAAGGTTCAAACTGTTTTCCAAGCATAGATCAACTAAAATTATCCATAAAACACGACTTAACGTTATAACCATTCTAAAAACTTTAGACTTATATATTCTAATTAAGGCGGAGTTGCCATTTCGAGTAAAGTTAACCTCTCTATAGAGATGAATCAGCTACAATAAAGTTTTTATCCGCTGCGCAATTTCAAGTTGGTTTCCCAGTTACAGCCCGGACTCCTTTTCACAACGCGAATCTTTCAGTTTCGGATTGAAAGTGTAGCTTTCCCACCTAACACGTAGTGATCGAGAATCGAATGAGCTTTTTTGTCAAATTAAAATGACGTTAAAAGTGAATATGCTTTTTGAGGACTGAGAATCCTTCATTAAGAACCATCGTGATTATTGTGACGCTAATAATTCACCCATCTTATCGAAAGCACCGCATTCAACAACAATTGAATCAGAAAACCAAAGATCATATCGAAAGAAACCATTACCAAAGAAGCTCAAGTATGCAAAGGTGAAATTTACATGCGTGAACTATGGTTTTTATGATTCTAAAGCATCGGGAAAACGCCAATCATCAACTTACAAGAGCGGCTGCCCAGCTTTTGTGAGTTATTCCGTAAACACTAAGTTTGAAAGACTGTACATTCATTCGTTGAATTTGGAGCATAATCATGAAACGGGACCATCACTCTACCCAAACTATCCTCAAAACCGTGCTTTTCGACGCATGAATGAAGAATCGAAAGACGTTTTTGCTGAACTAGTCCAAGTCGGAGCTGATAACAAAAAATTGCAACACAAAGTCATAGCATCAGAACAACGAGTTGACTTTCCAAAGTCATTACACAATTTTAAATCTAAAGTATTATCAAAAAGCAAGGAGGATAACGCAAAAAACTCTGCTCAAAGGCTTTTGGATAAGCTTGCAAGAGACAAAGAAGCAGATACGAACATGGTAAATATTTTTGTTTTATTGATATTGTTTTCAAAATATCTTCAGATAGTTTCATTTTGTTTACAAAAAAGGGAGTCAATGTCGAAGAGTGGTTATATCTAGATTGCTCTCATAAGCTTTATTATTTATTTGATACCGTATAAGCAGCGTAGTATTTGCTTCCCAGTAAGTCATTACTAGTATTTAAAATTAATAATATGCAATGCATACTATGTGCTCCTTTTATTCACGGTGTACGAATATTTTCGCGGTAATATCTATTATAAAACGTGCAAATTTTCAATTTTAAAAGCCCTTTTTCAACCAAATATAATCAAGAGTACTTGTTTCAAATGTTTTGGTTGCCGATTTTAGATCAGAAGTAAATTATATAGTGTACTTATGTAGTGTTGGAATTGAAATTTTCACAAAAGCGTAGCTCTAAACCTGCCTTTAAATGTTATTTGAATCTAGTGTCTTTTTGAAACGTTATTTGGGATGACACGCATGGTTTTAACGAGTGTCCTAAATTAATTCTAGGTGGTCGAGTTCGAATATGATGAAAAAAGTTTCGAGTTAACTTTTGTTTTTTGGCAAACTGGAGTTATGAGGGAATCCTTTGCAAAGTACCCTGAGCATTCTTATGTGACGCTACGTATTGTTTGAATTTTTGTCGTATGCCTTTGTACATAATAATGGTGGTTGACGGAAATAACTTAAGCGAGATAGTAGCCTTGAGCCTAGTCAAAATGGAAACCAAAGAAGTTATATTCAAACTTCTCTCTACGTTCATAAAGCACAATCCCAACATCGATAAAATTGTGACCTTTATGGTTGATAAAGATTTTACAGAGATCAATGTCATTGAACAACTTTTCCAAAATGTAACTGTTGAAATATGCCTTTTTCATGTTCTTAAGGCAATTAAGGCCAAAATCCATTCACTAAAAATGGGTAAGTCTTCCGAGAAGAAGGCTAAAATGTACGTTCAGAACATTGCCTATTCTTTTACTGAACTTGATTTTCAAAAAAATGTGGATTCACTATTGTCCGATGAAGAGTTGAGTCGTGAATTTCTAAAATATTTCCAAGACAATTGGTTGGTGATTAAGGAGAAATGAGTAATGTTTTATCGAAGGCAACACTTCAATTTGGGAGACACAACCAACAATAGATTGGAATCTTTGAACCAAAAAATAAAATCAGCCGTTTCAAAACGTAACAACTCACTTGACCAATTTTATGAAGAAATGAAAACCTTTGCTCCTACATTAACTTAATTCGAGTGCAGAGTAAATTTAATGCAAAGATGAAAAAAAATTCCATCCCATCCTTAAAGATCCTGACATGCAAGAGGCAGCTGAAGTGATTCGGGACGTTTGCGTGCCAAATCTTTCTGAAGAAATTGTCGAAAACATGATTATTGGAATGTCAAATTACACGAGTTGCTCACCAATAGATAACAGTTCGAATTATTTGGTGAAGTACAAGAGCAGTTCAAACGCAATCTGTGACGGGAAAACATGCTCTTGTTCTAAATTTAAAATGATAGGAATTCCCTGTTTGCACATCTTTTCAGTACGAAAACATCTAAAATTATTTCCCTTTGAAATCAAAATGCTTTCTCCAAGACTAAGTAGAGAAAAATGGGTTGGAAATCTAGAAACGGAGATGGTAGTGACCCAAAGCATGGCTTTCAAATCCACATCAAGAACTTGTCAACAAAGATACGCGTCTGCGCGTCCAAGACTGAATCAGCTTTTCGACGTAGCCACATCGTGTGGAGAAAAAACTTGGGTGAAAAGGGATAATATTCTGAATATGATGACTAAAGCCTGGGCCCTTCAAGAAGAAGTTAAGATTCTAATAGGTAATAAAGTCTACGACGGAGATGATGAACTTGATGCTACTGAAATAATCGAGTCTGGTGCGAAGGACAATAGTGCAAATGAAGATTATCAGGCTAGTTCTAAATTTCACGGGGAAAGTGGTACTATAGATGACAACGAAGAGAACGACAGCGAAGAAGAAAGTGACAATGAAGAGAACGACAGCGAAGGAGAAAGTCACATTGCAGGAAACAGAGGGATAAAACGAAACAATAGTGAAGACGGAAGCGATTCAAGTAGCAGCGAAGAAAAATGTAAGGATGATATTTCAATGGAAAGAAAAAAAGACGAACGTGTTAAAAAGGTTGATTTGGACCATGAAAGAAGAAATTCAGCTAATAGTATGAAAAACATCATTTCACTTATTAAAGAACCCATGATTTTGAAAGGACGAGGTAGACCAAAAGGTATACACCAAACCGTAATGGGTATGGAAAAAAAGAAAGCTGGTGATAATGCGCGAACGGAGTTTCGAAGTCCAATACTGTTGGTAATGTACGCGGTATTTGATAAATAGCCTAGGCAAATTATGGACTCATAATCTATACGACGGTGCGAGAGAAAAAACTGCATGGTTGAGAATGTAAACTTAGGTTTAGTTTAGTAGTGCTTTTTTTTGTTTTTTCGAGGTTAGCAGGTGGGGAAAACATATCCATTAAGCCTGTCCTATTGTAGATCTGCTTTACGGTTAATCACATAATTAAATAAATGGAGTTTGCTTTATTTTGCTTATAGAAGGGTTCTTGTCATCGCAAAAAATATGATAACACATGAGCACCCGGGCAGAAATAGCCATCCATCAATGGGCGACTATTTCTGCCCGGGTTGGAAAGAACACTTGTTCACCCGGGCAGAAATAGCCATCCATAAATGGGCGACTATTTCTGCCCGGGTTGGAAAGAACACTTGTTCACCCGGGCAGAAATAGCCATCCATAAATGGGCGACTATTTCTGGCCGGGTTGGAAAGAACACTTGTTCACCCGGGCAGAAATAGCCATCCATAAAAGGGAGACTATTTCTGCCCGGGTTGGAAAGAACACTCGAGCACCCGGGCAGAAATAGCCATCCATAAAAGGGAGACTATTTCTGCCCGGGTTGGAAAGAACACTTGATCACCCGGGCAGAAATAGCCATCCATCAATGGGCCACTATTTCTGCCCGGGTTGGAAAGAACACTTGATCACCCGGGCAGAAATAGCCATCCATAAATAGGCGACTATTTCTGCCCGGGCTGGAAAAAACACTAGATCACCCGGGCAGAAATAGACGGCCCACTGTGGACCGTCTATTTCTGCCCGGGCTTGAATTAATTTTTGGCTACCCGGGCATAAATAGCCCTTTGTGGTAATTTAATCGAGAAATTAAGGCATGTACCAGCCATTTTGCATCAACGAGGCATGGCTTATTCGATTGCTTATATATTAAGGAGAATATCTTTAGCTATTACCAGAAGTCAATGACTTCTTATGGAAGTATTGGACACTAACCATATCCGCAACCATCTCTGTTAGCCAACTTGTTTTTAGGTCCGATCACCACGCCACCTACGGCGCTTCTCTCATTTTGAGCTGGCAGGCTGATTTGCGCGCCAACAGCGGGAAAGTAACGAAACTTTAAGGTGTGTCCTGTGGTTTGAGGTAGCGAATCAGAAACGGTGACAAGAACAGCTGTTATAGTCTGCTAGAAATTCCGATCAAACTTGTGTTGGGTCCTAGGCCCACGGATTGCAATGGATTTTCAGAGAGTTTTAGACAGTATTAATTGTGATAGTAATAAAGAATTACATATTACGTCAAACAAAAAGAGATTTAATTATCACAAGCATATTATGCAATCAGAAAAGTTTAGATTTTATTTGGAAAAGCTTCACACTTTTGCAATGGACGAGTGTGAAGTATTCAGTTATCTCCAAAAGGGCAATGGTATTAGAACGGAGTTCATTTTCGATTTCAGTGAAGAGGATGATCCTGAAGCCAAAGATGTTATGGAGCTTTTTAATTGTTATATGTGCAGCCTTTATAGGTAAGTGCGTTTCGGTTTATCACTTTATTTGGTATGGTTTTAGGCATTTGGTCTAATATGATGACTGAAAACATTAGATATGTTCACTGCACTCCTGAGACTGATGTTAACAACTGTGATACGAGCGATGATGATTTAAATTCAACTGTGATAGCCAATGATGATGATTTAAATTCATCTGTGATAGTGAATGAATCTGAATTAAATGTGCAATCTCAAAAGCCTAGAGAAATTGTAGTCAGCCCATCGAACTTCAAGGAAGAAACATTGAGTGGAATTCTGAGACTTGGCGAGGGAACAATTGGGGAGATGTGGAAAGTTTCTAAACGTTTAAAAGAATCTAAACGTTTGACTCTAAGGACTAGGATACTATACAGGAAAGTGTACAGGTTGTGCTTTAAAGTTTCACTAAGTGATGAAGAAAAAGAAGCCCAATTACCAACGGAATTGAAACAGCAGGATCGGGGTGGAATGTTTTTCCCGAAACTCTCATTAAGGCCCTTTGTTCAAGAAGTGAATAATACAGTCAGACTCTCTGCAAATTCAGATGCCTTACGAAAACATGGGCAAAATATGATAAAAGTAAGAAAATACCGGGTATTCAAAAAATGGTGGCAGGATAGGAGAACAGTGGGTTCTACGAGTGATTTTGAGTCGAAAATGTACTATGACATTTTGTCCTAAGGGCCACATCCTAAACAAGTTATGATTGGAATGTTTTACGGATGACCCCATAAATTTAAGAAAGGAACTGAATGACGATGCTAATTTAATTAAGGGGAAATCCATAAAACACTCGAATCATAACTTGACAACGTTGGTCCTTAGGCCAAAATGTCTTGGAACATTTTCGACTCAAAACCGTCCACTGTACTTCGGTTCTACCATACTTTTTGAAACCTCCTGTATTTTATAAGGTGCTAAGATGTAATAATTAACTAATGTTGCACTAATATTAAGGTTTGTGTCGGCAACGTCAAGGCGAATAGTCTTATCAAGAAACTCTTCATGGAAGGTGTGGATGCTATCCAAGATCTCCAAAATCAATTTGACACTGAAGCAACGTCCAAATTACACAATATCACGCCAGGATGGCCGAGCGGTCTAAGGCGCCAGACTTAAGGGGCTTAGCTTTCTTCGTTCACGATGTGAATCTGTGTATTCAAGTCTTCGTTTGAGGGCGTGGGTTCGAATCTCACTTCGAACACGATGTGTTTTATGAAAATAACTGGAAGAGATGTAATTTTAAAGGTCTAAATGACTTAAAATCACGTCACTAAGGCCGAGCGGTCTAAGGCGCCAGACCCAAGGGGCTTAGCTTCCTTCGTTCACGATGTGAATATGTGTATTCTGGTCCTCGTATGAGGGCGTGGGTTCGAATCCTACTTTTGACACGATATGTTTTATGAAAATAACTGGAAGAGATGTATTTTTAAAACGTAAAAATTAGGTAAAACCATGTCAGGATTGCCGAGCGGTCTAAGGCGACAGATTCAAGGGTTCTTAGTTTCATTGGATCACGATGCGAATCTGAGTATTCTGGTCCTCGTTTGAGGGAGTGGATTCGAATCACACTTCGAACACGATATGTTTTTTGAGAATAACTGGAAGAGATGTAATTTTAAACGTCTAAATGACTTTAAACCACGTCAGGATGGCCGAGCGGTCTAAGGCGCCAGACTCAAGGGGCTAAGCTTCCTTCGTTCACGTTGTGAATCTGTGTGTGGTCCTCGTTAGAGGGCGTGGGTTCGAATCCCACTTCTGACACGATATGTTTTATGAAAATAACTGGAACAGATGTAATTTTAAAACGTCCAAATTACACAATATCACGCCAGGATTGCCGAGCGGTCTAAGGCACCAGACTTAAGGGGCTTTGCTTCCTTCGTTCACGATGTGAATCTGTGTATTCTGGTTCTCGTTAGAGGGCGTGGGTTTGAATCCCCCTTCTGACACGATATGTTTTATAAAAATAACTGGAAGAGATGTAATTTTAAACGTCCATATTGCATTAAACCACGTCAGGATGGCCGAGCGGTCTAAGGCGACAGACTCAAGTGTTCTTAGTTTCATTGGTTCATGATGTGAATCTGTGTATTCTAGTCTTCGTTTGAGGGCGTGGGTTCGAATCCCACTTCTGACACGATATGTTTTATGAAAATAACTGGAAGAGATGTATTTTTAAAACGTCAAAATTAGGTAAAACCATGTCAGGATTGCCGAGCGGTCTTAGGCAACAGATTCAAGGGTTCTTAGTTTCATTGGATCACGATGCGAATCTGAGTATTCTGGTCCTCGTTTGAGGGAGTGGGTTCGAATCACACTTCGAACAAGATATGTTTTATGAGAATAACTGGAAGAGATGTAATTTTAAACGTCTAAATTACTTAAAACCACGTCAGGATGACCGAGCGGTCTAAGGTGCCAGACTCAAGGGTTCTTAGTTTCATTGGATCACGATGTGAATCTGTGTATTCTGGTCCTCGTTTGAGGGCGTGGGTTCGAATCCCACTTCGACACGATATGTTTTATGAAAATAACTGGAACAGATGTAATTTTAAAAAGTCCAAATTACACAATATCACGCCAGGATGGCCGAGCGGTCTAAGGCGCCAGACCCAAGGGGCTTAGCTTCCTTCGTTCACGATGTGAATATGTGTATTCTGGTCCTCGTATGAGGGCGTGGGTTCGAATCCTACTTTTGACACGATATGTTTTATGAAAATAACTGGAAGAGATGTATTTTTAAAACGTAAAAATTAGGTAAAACCATGTCAGGATTGCCGAGCGGTCTAAGGCGACAGATTCAAGGGCTCTTAGTTTCATTGGATCACGATGCGAATCTGAGTATTCTGGTCCTCGTTTGAGGGAGTGGATTCGAATCACACTTCGAACACGATATGTTTTTTGAGAATAACTGGAAGAGATGTAATTTTAAACGTCTAAATGACTTTAAACCACGTCAGGATGGCCGAGCGGTCTAAGGCGCCAGACTCAAGGGGCTTAGCTTCCTTCGTTCACGTTGTGAATCTGTGTATGGTCCTCGTTAGAGGGCGTGGGTTCGAATCCCACTTCTGACACGATAGGTTTTATGAAAATAACTGGAACAGATGTAATTTTAAAACGTCCAAATCACACAATATGAATCAACCAATGAATCAAGAGACATTTGCAACGTCATAGTGTGAAAAACAAGTTGGGCGGTATTTCGCGGCTAGTTTCAATTTCAAAATATCTAACGTACTTTTCTTAATTTTAAACGTTTTAATTGGATTTTTTTTGTCACACATAATTTTAGGCACATTTTTTTACCTAAAACTGCCCTCATCTTGTACTAGTCGGAAAACAATGAACCTATCCCTTTAAGTTCTCAAGTTTAACAATTCTAGTCTTGCCATTCTACTGTCCCCAGACTGTGCCACTTTGTGTTACCAGCGTCCCTTTACAGTCTTGTTATTGGACTGTCTCCCTATTATTCTATTTTTGCACGCTTCTAAACCGTTTCCGTAAGAAATTGTAACGAAATTTCGATTATTTGACAAATTTCATATTTTTTTGCAGAGCACCTCTCCCACGCAAATATAATTTTTCGTCTGCACAGGGACAACCATTCAATGCGCTTTTTTGAGCCTTTAGCATCCTATGCTTTGGTCTTTTAATCGGATAGTCCGCTGAATTCTATTTTTAAGTCCTCAAAGCCTCCCAAGTTTAGGCTTGTCATTATACTGTCCCCAGACTGTGCCACTTTGAGTTACAAGCGTCCATTTTTAGTCTTTTTATTGGACTGTCTCCCGATTATTCTCATTTAGCGCGCTTTTTAAACATTTCCATAGGAAATTGTAACGAAATTTCGATTATTTGACAAATTTCCTAGTTTTTGCCGAGCACCTCTGTCACGCAAAGATATTTTTTCGATGTGCACGGGGACAACCACTCACTGAGCTTTTTTGAGTTTTTTTGCATCCTTGTTTTGGTCTTGAAACCGGATAGTCCGCCGAAGCTCTTTATTAAGTCCTCAAGCTTCCCAATTTAGTCTTGCCATTCTACTGTCCCCAGACTGTGCCACTTTGAGTTTCCAGCGTCCCGTTTTTAGTCTTGTTATTGGTCTGACTCCCGATTGCTCTACTTCAGCGCGTTTCTAAACCATTTCCATAAGAAATTGTAAGGAAATTACCGAGGGGTCGGACATGGAGCTAGTTTGTGTACGGGATTTCAAGATTTTGGGATTTTCAAACGGATTTTGAAATTTTGACGAGGATTTCAGGATTTTAGGATTTTGTGTGGATTTTGGGATTTTGAGTGGGAATTTGGAATTTTGACCGGATTTTAGGATTTTGAGTGGGAATTTGGAATTTTGACCAGGATTTTAGGATTTTGAGTGGGAATTTGGAATTTTGACCTGGATTTTAGGATTTTGATTGGGAATTTGGAATTTTGACCAGGATTTTAGGATTTTGAACGGTATTTTGGGAATTTGACCCTGATTTTAGGATTTTGAACGGTACTTTGGGAATCTGACCCTGAATTTAGTTTTCAACTTATTATTATAGTGTTCTGAGCGCTGAATTTTATGCCAGTGTGTATTATGATCGGTTTTCAATCCCAAGTTTATTATTTTCATTCGATTTACTATACTACCACTTAAGTGTAGTATAAAAATTGAAATTTAGAGTGGATCACCTATTTAGCACATTTTGATGGCATTTTTAATTTCGTTTTAATGCATGTCAGGAGAAATAACCGACCGTCCCATCACATACCTTTTAGGACCCTAAAATTTTAACTGATTTTTAATTCTATCAAAACCCGGCCTATCTACTAGTTTTCATCGTAACATGTTCAAACATTTAAGAAGTATAAAGTTATCCGAGAGTTATCCGTCAAAAAGTATAATAATGATGTTAATGTTATTACATTGTATGCGATAGTATGAATTGAAAATACCTTGGAAAATACAATGAACTTAACGGTAACATTTAGAATTTAATCATTTTAATTTTAATACTTTGGACACTGTAGCGGGTTCAATACATAATTGTGTGTCTTTCACACATATTAAACTATCAGGTATTGTGCAGAGATATTTTTTTATATCACAATAGCCATGTGTAAAGAATGTCGACGCTTTGAGTTCGATATACCCGTTTCTTGGTAGCTTCAGTTCAAACCAATTGCACAGAACACCTATAGTCTTTTTAGAAGGAATATACGCATAACTGCCTTCGAAACTTTTCGCTTTTTGCATTTTCCCCGTTGTATAAGAAAATTGCAGAACTCTGCCCACAAGAAACGAATCTTCAAAAGTAAAAGCGCAAAAATCACCGATAACAAGGCAGTCAGAACGAAATGGGCTTGATGTATTGTTAGACTTTACTACCCCAGTTTTAGGTGCATTCGCTGATAGATCCTGAACTCTAAGAAGCCTGTCATTCGAAAGTTTTTGGTTGCTATTAAGCAGCCATAAGGCGGTAGTTTTCCTGATGAAAACTGAAGTCCCATCTTTTATGAAGGTCGTATATGGTGATTTTTGGTCTAAAACTACTTTTTCTCCCGTTTCGTAAACAGGTAGGGATTCCCGACTTTCAGGAGTTCTTCTAAATGTGGGATTACTAGCTTTATTTCTCGGTTGAAGGGCTATTAAATCTTCAAGTAATGTACATTCATCTTCAACGGGAAGGTCGTTGTTTACACTATTTACCTGACCTTCAGAATCATCATAAGAATCGATTTCAGGGTCACGTTGAGGTTTATTAGTAGAATGACGTGATTCATTTTGAAAAGTAAATGTGTCCAACAATAATGTTTTATCTGAAGCGTTAGTGGCAGATTTCATTCCTAAACGTTTGGCTATTTCTTGAGCCTCTTTCTTGGCATTCATTACGACTTTAACTATATCTTCCAATAAGGGAATATTTGGAGTGGTTTCTTTTTCATAGGCAAATCTTAAACCATCTTTTTTTTGCTTTGGGTGAACGAAAGCGTCTTCTTTGGCTAACTGCATTTGAATATCTAGGCGATGAGTTCTTCTTAAGAATTCTTGTAAAGAGAAATTAGTTATGGTAGAAAATGTAGAGGTCATACTCCTTGAGGCTCGAAAAAGGGCCTCGCATGGTTGTGAGCCGAGTAAATGTGGGAAACAAGAAGTGCCGCTTTTGTTTGATGGAGAGATGGACAACTCTATCAAGGAATGTGCGTTTAACTCTATACACTGATAGCAATTGCGAGAAAGGAAATTCTCTCCAATTTTGTACTGACCACTTTTTTTAATCCACGTTTTCCAAATTCTCAAGAAAAAAACTGCAAACCAAAGAGTTTGAATTCTTTCCAGAAGCGACATTTCTTTGGATAAAAAACACACTGTTACGCTTCTCATAAGTCGCAAATACACCGCCGTCGCATCGCTCTCAGGGACATTTTCTTTTAGTAGAGTTTGTATTCTTAATGAACATATATTCTCAACCGCGGCGAAGTTTTGTTTGTCCTTCCCGTTTAAATCATTGTATCTCAATCCATGTGTAGCTTTCGATGTTTTGTCCTTTAGGAACTTTAAATGTGACATGCTGCATACAAAATCTCCCATTGGTAATATTATCGAAGGTTTCAGTAGACGGCATCTCATTTTAGCGCCTATATGAACCGGGTCTTGAAACGACAGTGGGTTATCGTGGTTATAATTGCAGTACCAAGCACCGATGGAATCGTTTGACGGCTTTCCTTGTTTCATTGGGCCAGAAATATTTTGAAGAATCATCGCTTTCAATAAACGAGGATCGCCGTCGCTGGAAAATCCGACAACATTTATGCCTTTCTTCGAACATTCATCTCGAATCGTTTTCCAGCGTTTCATTACTTCACTACTGGAAAATTTGTTATCCGTTCCTATTACGCAAAGGCAAATTGGTGGTACGTTGGGATAGAGAGGTTGAGCCATGTATACGTAGGCATAATTCACTTTTGGATATTTTTTAAACATATCTTCCGCTTCCTCATAACTACTGAATTGCAATGAATCTGATTCGGGGAATCCCTTGTCGTTAAGTGGCCGGACAAACCCGACGCAACTGTTCGTATTCGAGTCATAGTCGATTCTCTGTAGTATGCGCGTTGCATCTTCGCTAATAGCAACGTGTTTGTGCGGGACATTGTAAAGTGAAATGTGAGCGTTCAATTCGTCAACTCTAATAAGTCCTTCTGTTATGGGTTTTCGTTCTTCAGTCAGGTAACGTCGAACTTGACGTAAGGATGGTATAGCCATGGGTAGGTTTACCGACAAAAGAGAATAAGCGGCAGAACCAGAAATAATAAAAAGTGATATGCTAAATTTTTTAATGGTATCCGAATATGTTCTAGTTTTGGTGGTTGCATTTATCCACATATTTTTCAGTATAGAACACATATCAGATGTAGAATTAGTAATGATAGTTGTTTTCTCTGAGAGGACTTCGCCGAGGGAATTCAAATTTGAAGCAATAACATTTTTCAACTCTTGATTTTCTTTTATAAGAAGGTCCATTTTGTTTAAAATTGGGTAAAATCTATCAATTGTTTGGCTTGAAAAATCTACCTTCGATAATTTTCTTCGAGTTCTTTCATTTCTAGAGTAATTGTAATTAGTGTCTTTGGGATGGTGTAAGCGCGTTACTGTAGAGTTACAACTTGTGTTACCCCCCTTCGAAGACCCAGACGAAGAGGGGCATACTAAAAATCCGCTTCCAAATCATTATTCCCCATCTTTTCCATGGTTACAGCAGGATCATTCTGTGCTTTTGAGTTTCGAGACAAAGACCCATCTTCATTAGCCGATAATAATTGATTGGAGGTTGATTCCTTAGGATCTTTGCCCTGAGTAGAGGGTCGAAATTGAATAGTAGTTTGCTTCGTATTTTTGGATCTTTTACCTGACAGCAAGCACAACTTTGTATGCTTATAGAAGTTAGAGGCACTGAACCCACCGGATGGCGTCCTAACAACTAAACATTTACTACCACATCTTAAGCACAGAACTTTGAACTCTATGTCAGCAACTTGATTTAAGTCACCACTTGGCCTGATGCTTTTGTCAACTTTCTTCAATGTTGATTTTTTAGTAACTATTTCGTAATCCACAAATTCTTTTAACTCGACCGGCAGATTTTGCGCTTCAGCTTCATTGAATAAGTATCGCTTGATTTGCTTGCGAATTACGGTGACGTCTTGTTGAATTTCTTTGGTTAGGTCTTCTGGGAGCTTATTTGTTTTTGTCGGCGGACAACTATGAGTCAGGTCGACGTCGACTACATCAACGATTTTCCTTTTTCTACTACAGGTATCTTTTGGGACTCGGTTTGGGATTTTCCTATTCAGGTTCAGCATTGTATATTGATGAGCTTGTTTTGAAGCAAGTTTAGTTTTAGCAGCTTCACCAAACGCTTGTAAAGTATGTTTATCTCCAGGTAAAAACTTGAATTTCTCCGGTTTTTTATAGTACCTTCCGTACATAGAATCCAATTTTAATTCCAGTTCATCTTCAAAAATGTCGTGATTTTCGGACTTGTATTTTTCCAGTTTGTCTATTTCAGACACATCAGCCAATTTTGATACTGAACTTAAAGTTTTGTATCCCGTGTTCACCAAGCATCGAAATAACTCTTTTGGAAGTTTTTGTTTTACTTCATCCTCAACTGAACATAACTCGCTATCCGCCGAAGATGACATAACTCTTTCTAAATGTACAGTTTAGCCGAAATTAACTATAAGACACGCCGAAGTTACGCGCAGTCATCAAAAATTGGGAAATTTCTGTTTTGAAAAGACTTTGAATCATCTCAACACTCAGTTCCCACGCACCGTGGGAAAGCGTGAACTATCAAGCTTGTTGTCGAGTGATTTGCGCATGTGTAGATTATGGAAGAATAAGGGGATAAAGGATAATGGGGGAGGATACGAAAATTGTAAGGCTAACTCCTACCAGCTCGGGTTGTGAGCAGTCTGGGAAATAAGTATATATTTTTTAAACTAGTCCGTCGGTCCAGTGACCCCCCCCCCTAGTTTCCGAAATAATAAACTAGTCTCCGAATTGATTTTGAGCGCTATTTTGGGAATTCGAAAGGGATTTTGAAAGGGATTTTAGGATTTTAACTTGGATTTTGGGATTTTAGGATTTTAACTTGGATTTTGGGATTTTAGGATTTTAACTTGGATTTTGGGATTTTAACAGGGAATTTTGGATTTTAACTTGGATTTTTGGATTTTGAAAGGGATTTTAGGATTTTCACTTGGATTTTCAGATTTTAGAATTTTAAAGGGGATTTTAGGATTTTCAACGGGATTTTAGGATTTTCAAAGTGATTTCAGGGTAAGTGTACGGGATTTTGGCCGATGTCAGACCCCTCGGAAATTACGATTATTTGAAAAATTTCTTAATTTTTGCTGTTTCTCTCTGCCACGCAAAGATAATTTTTTTGATCTGCACAGGGACAACCACACACTGCGCTTTTTTGAGTCCTTATCATCCTAGTTTTTAGTCTTGTTATCGGATAGTCCGTCGAATGCTCTTTTTTAAGTCGTCAAGCTTCACAATTCTAGTCTTTCCATTCTACTGTCCCCATAATGTGCCACTTTGAGTTACCAGCGTGGTTTAAAAGCGCGCTAAAGTAGAATAGATAGAATAGTACGGAGACAGTCCAATAACAAGAAAAAAAAACGGAACACTGGTAACTCAAGTAACTCAGTCTGGGGACAGTTCAATGGCAAGACTAAAATCGTGAAGCTTTAGGATTTAAAAAGGAGCATTCGGCGGACTATCCGATAAGAAGACCAAAAACTAGGATGCTAAAGACGGAAAAAAAGCACAGCGAGTGGATGTTCTTTCGCAGATCCGAAAATAATCTTTGCTGTGGCAAACGGTAATATTTTTCAAATTTAAGCGTTGGTTTTCTAGTTTTTTTAGGCCTGCAAATCCGCAATTATGATTTTAATTCTTAAACTACAAACAAGCATTTCTGAGTATTTCTGATATTGCCCAAGTTTACTGTTTATTTATATTTAGTTTTTTAATATTTTTAAACATATATACACATACTGTTATGGATGATGGAAGTGGGTTTAATCAACCTATCACTCCTTCAATTTCTGTTAGGCATAAACGTAGAAAGAAAAATTCTTATATTAGTGGATTATTAGAAAGAATAGAAGACAAAGGCATAGATTTTCCATGTAATGAAAGCGATCAAAAAAATATTCAAGGGCAGAGCCCCGAGAAAGCCATTTTAATAGAACCTGTAGCTGTTTCAGAGGAAGAGGGGGATTTAATAGAACCTGTAGCTGTTTCAGAGGAAGAGGGGGATTTAATAGAACCTGTAGCTGTTTCAGAGGAGGAGGGGGGATTTAATAGAACCTGTAGCTGTTTCAGAAGAAGAGGGGGATTTATCGACACAATCTGTTGAGTCTGTAAAAATAACCAGTAGTGATACTGACTCAGATGAATCTGTAAGAGTTGGTTTTCCAAATGATCCATTTCCTTCAAACACGGAGAGTTTAAGTGATGACGGTCAAATACCTCTTAATATCAGTTCTGATATTAGAGAATGGGCCTTGAAACATAAAGTTGCTAATTCTACAGCTTCTGATTTATTAGAGATTTTAAGAAAGCATGGGCATGATTTACCGAAAGATGCACGCACTCTCCTTAAAACTCCTAGAGTGGCTATTACAACACCAATTAAAAACGGAGAATATTGGCATGTAGGGTTTGAGTCTGGTATAAATTTTTTTTAGCAAGTAGGCCAGAGTATGCGCATGAGCTCTCCTTTGGGATAAATATTGATGGGCTTCCCATTTACAAAAGTTCTTCAATCGATTTTTGGCCAGTACTAGCATGTGTGTACAATTTTTCGGAGGGAATGGTGGGTACACCTTTTCCGGTGGGAGTATTCTGTGGGGTTTCAAAACCTGGAAATTTGCAAGAGTATTTGGGGCCTTTAATTTGAGATCTTAAGGAATTGGAAGCCAATGGATTTGATTATCAGAACAAAAATTTTAAATTCAACTTGAAAGGCCCTTTCATTCTTGACACCCCTGCACGCTCATTCGTGAAAAACACTAAAGGCCACGTTGGGTATCATTCTTGCGACAAGTGTACAATAGAAGGTATTAGGCTACATAATCGCACTTTGTTTTTCCAAGAAGATGGTGATGTATCTCTTCGCACAAATAATAGTTTTAGGAACGAATATGACGAGGGTCACCATTTGATGGGTGGGCCTTCACCCCTATCACAACTTAATATAGATATGGTGCAACAATTCCCCCTTGATTACATGCACCTTATGTGTTTGGGAGTAACCAAAAAAATGTTACACGCGTTTTTAAGCGGAAATTTAACGGTAAGGCTTAGTAGCCACTTGGTTTCTGTACTTAATGAAAAATTAGAAAACTCTCGTCTGTATATCCCTAAAGAGTTTGCGCGTAAACCTCGTAGCTTAAAATACTTGGACCGCTACAAAGCGACGGAGCTGAGGTTAATGATGTTATACATTGGGCCAATTGTTTTTAGGGGAGTATTAAGAGAAGATGTCTTAAATCATTTCCGTTTGTTTCACTGCGCTGCGTACATTTTAGCTCACCCAGTTTTTTATTGTTAACCTTTGACCTATAACTATACTGCCATCCTAGATGGCGCGACAATATTATGTTCCCTATTAGTTGACATCATCACCGTCATGTGATGTTTGTCTTTAGTATCGTTTTTACCCTCCTAAGGAAAGGAGTGTTCTCGTAGGTCAGAGTTAGACCCCATTATTATTTTGTAACAATTAAATCCCTTATTAAATATCATTACTATGTCAAGAAACGAGTTTAGTCATTTCGCTGAAATCCCTAATCTTTATTAAGCCTAACATTGTGGTAGCAGAGCGTGGTTACCGGTTAGTGCTGAGTCAGACAGGCCAAGGCTTAGGGATAGGATCCAAACACAGACTTGTTCGAACACGCCAAAATGGCAGACATAGGCAACGCATTTTCGGCGGGACAAGTAGCGAAGTTGGACTCGAAAAATTACCGCAACTGGAAATTTGAAATAGAAATGATATTGAGAGAAAGAAAATATGGGATATAATAACCCCAGTAGCACAAGCCTTCCGCATAACAGTCGGTTAAAGGTCGAATAGTCGGTTTACGGTCCAGTCAGCTGTACCATGCTTATTCCGATACTTTTCCGACTCATGAAGCCGACTACTTCTTTTAGTTGGCAATGCCGACATCTATCTGACAGTTGGAACAGAGATGGTTTAAAGTAGGCTTGCCTACCGTCTAGAAAATTTGAACTTATTTTTTGCCAATTGATTACCGACTCTCTCGCGCTAGTCGGTATTGTGACGTTTAAGAAGAGTAAAATTAAAAGCAAAGTTATGCTTAGGCCGTTTAGTAACCGACATTTATCCGACAGTTGGAACCATAGCTGTCCGCGCTCACATCAATTTAGCGAGCCCGAGCGCGAATAGAGCGAGGCTCTTCGAAATAATTGATAAAGTCACGAGCCCGAGCCGAGCCCGAAAGTTTATGAAAAAGTTTTCTGAGCTTGAGCCCGGGCTCACAATACGTCACAAACAAAGTGAGCCTTGAGCTGAGCCCAGGTTCAACTGTGAAATCAACGAGAGCTTGCGCTGAGCTCTCTTACAAATGTTTTGGCTTTCCTGAGCTCGAGCGAGGCCAACTGAAAACTATGAGACCGCTCATTTTGAAAGGGCGCTCACTGTTTTGAGACTGCGCTCAGCTTGGCTCAGCGCCGTATTCAGTGCCAACAGAAACTAGCGTAACTCATTGGTAGATGAAATTTTGAAATTTTTTTAATACAAATGTAGTGCAAGTCATTTCTATAGTAAATATGTATTGTAGTTTTGCATTTATCGCGTAAAAATAGCTGCAAAATTATTTATTTCAACATCTACACTGTTTGGAAGAAATATTCTCCTGAAATGTGAGACCAAGCTCGAGCTTGAGCTTACTAAATTGAATGAGCCCGAGCTCGAGGTGAGCCTTAAATTTTATCGATTTTGAGCCCGAGCTGAGCCCGCGAAAGATATTAGAGAGAGCTTGAGCTCGAGCTTAGCCCATCAAAATTATGCGAATGAACCCGAGCCCGAGGCGAGCTCATTTATAAAAACTAACTGAGCTTGAGATCACACTGAGCTCTAAGGAAACATTGTTTCAATTTTGAGCTTGAGGTGAGCTCGTTGTCAATTTCTATAAAGTAACGTGAGCTGAGCTGAGCCCAAGTGATGGTGGACAAGTATGGTTGGAACTGAGATAGTTTAAAGTAGGCTTGCCTACAGTCTAAAGAATTCCAACACTTTTTTTGCCAATTGATTACCAACTCCCTCGCGCTAGTCGTTATTGTGACGTTTAAGACGAGTAAAATTAAAAGCAAAGTTATTCTTAGGCCGTTTAGTAACCGACATTTATCCGACTGTTGGAACTGTGGTGGTTTGAAGTAGGCTTGCCTACCGTCCTAAACATGTAACCCATTTTTGCCAATTGATTACCAACTCCTTCCCGCTAGTCGGTATGGTCACGTTTGAAAAGAGTAAAATGAAAAACGAAGTTGTTGTATAGGCCTTCTTTTTCCGTGGGACGGTTTTTTTGACTTTTACTATTCCACATATGCCACCAAATTTTTTTTCTTATATATTTAACTTATACTATATTTCGACCCACAAGCAGAAGTTGATAATACTATATTTTTGGCAACACTAGAAGCATAACGTTACAAAAAAACTGCAAAACAAGAAAACACATCTGATTTTCTAGTTTGAATTTTCCCTCCTGTAATTTCTCGGGTCAGGTGACACGCCTCTGTTCTATTGGCGTAACTAAGATAACGTCATGCACGTCATCATCGAAGAGGGCGCTGCTAGTGCGAAAGCAAGTTAGCCTTTCCAGTATCTCTGACGCGGCTGGGTCGTCAGAATGTTTAAACGAGATTTTTGTGGTCGAAAATGATTAGTTCTAGGCTTGCTAACTTTTAATTTCATCGCTAAGGTTCTTTGTCACACTATATAAACTAAAACGTAAGGTTTGAATTTTGTTATTGAATTATCAATTTATCTACCTTTTAAAGCCAGTTTTATGCATAAGCCTTTGCTTTTTTACCTAGCTTCTCATCTGCTGGAAACCACACCCCTATAAAGTGAAACCAAAACTAAAACGTTTATGTATACCTTCAGTTTATTTGTTTGAATATAAAAGAAGCAAGTGCTTTGGGGCGCTTGGAAATCAAAAACCTTATATATTAAAGATTTTTGGTTGTGAAAATAATACTGAATTCCAAAATAGATCTCAATTTTTTTTTAGTTACAGAATTGTTTTGCGGTTTCAAACATTTTAAGAGAAAAATGTGTGAAATAATACCCTTTAAAATTGTATGTTTTTCTTTTTCCTTAAAAAAATCTCTAAGTGTATATCAGGGTTGACACAGTACCTGGATATCCTGGAAAAGTCAGGGAATTTAAAAATGGGCCAAAAGGTCAGGGAAAAGTCGGGAAATTTTAAAAATTTTAGCAAATTCTGGGAACTTGATTTTAGTGGGTAAAAGTATTTATTGAAAGAGTAATGAAAGTTTCTCCTTATCCTCTCTTAACACAGAAAACTCCATGAGCAATCCTTAAAAATGTCTAGAATTGTTTTTATAAAGTAAATGCCTTCAAAAAAGCTCTTAAGACTGTTATTTATAGTTAAAATGATTCTTATTCATTTTGGTGCAACAAATACATTGGAAAACTTAATGTAGAGAGTTTATTTAATTATTAAAACGTGATGTAAAAATTAACCCTACCGCCCTAAAAGGTCAGGGAAAACCTGGAAACGTCCGGGAATTTTGTTCTGAAAATTCCGTGGCAACCCTGTATATTTTTCATAAAGATTTTTGTAATTTAAGAGATAGTAACTGGCCACATCGAAGATATTAACAATGAATATTAATAAATGCTTTAATTGATTTAAATATTATACTCGCCCTGAAAAAATTTACTTTTGGTTAAAACAAACTAGCTAGGCAGCCAATATTTCCATTCGACTAGACGTGTAATATCGAATACATTGTTTAATATTTGAAATTGTTATAATTGATGCTCAACCTGTATGTTACTTGAAATAACCAAAGTACAAATTCTAAAGTGATTTTCATTGAAAATGTATTAAAGAAATTTCAATACTTGGTATCAGTATCCTTTACTATAAGCGAATGAAGCCTCGAGTTAAGGCTTGATCGTCGCAAAACCGTCGGACCTCTTGCTGACAGGCGGTTAAGTAGACTCTCAAACGTGTTGGATGAGGGTCGTATTTCATTCGTGTCGTAACAGTCGGTAAACCAGTGGGCCGTCGTCCCACCGGGCGGACATTTTGATTCTCAAACCCTCACTCTACCAGCCCTTTACCGACGATTTACCGTTCCTATACTAAAAAGCCGCGAAATGGTCGCGGCTTTAGGTAGGCATAATGACGCCTACCTATAGTCGGCCAACAGTCGTTTTATAGTCGCCTCATAACAGTCTGAAAACCGGCGGGCCGTCGTCCCGCCGGGCGGACATTTCGACTCTCAAACCCTTACTCTACCAGCCCTTTATCGACGATTTACCGTTCCTATAATAAAAAGCCGCGAAATCGTCGGATTGAGCGCGGCTTTAGGTAGGCATAATGACGCCGACATATAGTCGGCCAACAGTCGTTTTATAGTAGCCTCAAAACAGTGGGAAAACCGGCGGTCCATCGTCCCTCCAGGCGGACATTTCGACTTTCAAACCATTACTCTCCCGACTTATTAGTGACTTTTTACCAACTCGTCGGTAACACACAAAGCCGACCATGTAGGCCCTGCGTCGGCAGTGCTACTGGGGAACTGGAGTGGAAGTTGAACCGACAATAGAAGCCCCTGACGCAATACAGCAGAGATACAAAAGTAAGGCCTCAGAGACATATTCAATCCTAGCTATGACGTTAGGACAAGACTACAGAAGTCTACTTGATGGTCTAAACAAGCCCAAAGCAGTATGGGACAAGATACAGGACACTTTTGAACCAAAATCTCGAGCCAGAATTGGAGTGCTGAGGAAGGAATTCTATTCAATAGAATATAAGTCTGAAGAGCCTATGTCAGCGTTTGTTGGTCGTTTACTAAGCGTACGTAGACAGTTGGTGGAAGCGGGAGAAACCATTAAAGATCAAGATTTGTGTTATCTATTAATTGGATCCCTTCCTACTTCGTACGATTCGTTGGTACAAAACCTATATCACCTTGATGATGACGACTTCGAATCATCACATTTAATAGACACGTTAGAGGCAGAATATGGGCGCCAAATGCTGAAGGAAAAAGCACACGAATCAGTCGACGCTTTTACAACACAAGTAAAGACAATATCCCGTAAAGGAGATAAGAAGGCACCACATAGCAACAATTCTGATCACCAAGGAAAACCAAGGAACGATAACTCAAAGAAACCGGTATTTCGAGGCAATTGTTATAATTGCGGCCTCGCAGGTCATAGAAACACAGAATGCCGTTCAGAAAGAAAAGTAAAGGGCCATCGACAGACATTAAAGAGCCCTAGAGAGGATGAAGAAGCAGGAGCGTTCTACGCAGCTGCCAATTATACAAGCAAAGCAACAAATAGTTGGCAATTTGACTCCGCTTCTCCACATCACTTATGTAATGACCGATCTTGGTTTTCAACGTTTACACCTCAGCGACAAAAGTCTCACTTGGCGAGGGACAATCTATGGCTGAAGGAGTCGGAGATATCTGGATTAAAGTAAAGATTAGAGAGAAAATGAATACATTTCATCTGAAGAATGTTCTCTACACGCCACACATGGGGAAGAATTTAATCGCAGCTCGATTGATAGATGAAGCTAGATATAAAATAGAAATATTCAAGAAGAAATGTACTGTCTATTTTCCACATGGCACCATGGCACTGGAAGCTACTCTTACGAAGGGTCTGTACACGATTGAAACAGAAATCATCCAGAAAGATGCCAAGAAGATACCAGAGAATGATTTAGAGGCAAATTACGTGAGTCAATCATCTAATGACGTTATAACTCTCTGGCACCAGCGATTGGGACACGTAAATGAGGCAGACCTAAAATTCATGATCAATCATGACATGCTTCTTGGACTGAAGAAAACCAATGGACACCTAGAAACATGTTTCTCGTGCAAGACCGGTAATAGTACCTTACAGTCGTTTAAACGCCTAGAAACAGTGAGAAGTCAAGAGATATTACAATTAATTCACTCTGACGTCTGGGGTCCAGCTCCCATAACCTCGTTAGGGGGAGCAAACTACTATGTATCCTTCATAGACGATTATAGCAGACATACCACCGTGTATACGATAAAGACAAAAGACGAGGTTCTTCGTTGTTTTGAAGAATACAAGACTGCAGTAGAAAACGAAACTGGCAAACGAATCAAGGCCATTCGTACTGACAATGGCATGGAATTTTGTTCCAAGCGATTCGAGAAAGTTTGTCAAGAATCCGGAATCCAACACGAACGAATGAACGTGTACTCGCCACAAATGAATGGTGTGGCTGAGAGGATTAATCGAACTGTAGTAGATATGGCTAGAACCTTAATGATTGAGGCAAAACTACCTCTCTTCTTATGGGCTGAGCTTGTACGAACAGCTGTCTATCTCAAAAATAGACTGAAGCATAGTCAACTTGACAACCAAGTTCCCATGGAATGCTGGAGAAGCACGAAACCGAGTGGCAGACATTTAAAGCGCATAGGATGTCTAGCGTTTACTCACATTCATAAACGCCATAGAAAGCACAAGTTTCATCAACGTTCAAAACCTGGCATTTTATTGAGCTACGCGAAACAAACGAAAGGATATCGTATTTGGTTTCCCGATGAAAACATTGTCAAGGAGACAAAACTTGTAACATTCGACTAGAATCGAATTGGGTTAGAAGCGTTAAAGAGTGACATAAAAGCAGAGGAAAAGATTCAGTTACTTTGGCCAGTAGAAGAAGATCTCCCAGATGACGTAAACCCAAATGAAGATACCCTTGACGAAGAACAAGAGGAGGGAGAAACGGAATCACATGAACAAGAAGAACAAAATAGGGAAACCATGGAAGCTCAAGGAACGAATCCTGAAATGGAACCTACTGATCTTCCTAATCCATTACCGCATGTATTAACAAAAAAGAATGTCGTTCGACAGACAGGAGCGTCAGCAGGAAAGGTTGACACTTACTACATAACACGGGAAGGCAAAAGACGAAGATCGAGACCTGAAATTAGACAATATTGCGAAGCGGAGAACATCCCCTTTGATCCTTCTCTATATTCATTTGGCGGAAATGCTAAGGAACCATGGAAACCTGACGATGAAGATGAGGAAGAAACATTTTTTGAGACACACTTCACCGAGATACGAACTCCAACATCATATGAACAGGCAATGGCGTCCCCTGAGAAAGAGACCTGGATGAAGGCTATGGCTGAGGAGGTTCATACATTAGATGAAAGAAAGGTTATGGAAACGGTTCCAAAACCAAAGAATACCAAACCCATTAGTTGTAGATGGGTGTATGCCATCAAAGGGGAGGGTGATCAAACACCGCGCTATAAGGCACGTTTAGTAGCACAAGGCTATAACCAGGTCATGGGCGTAGATTACGAAGAATCATTCTCGCCATTCGTAAATTTCACATGGATCCGTTTCTTCATGGCATTATTCGTGGTCAATATGGGTTGGTTACACTGCCATCTTGACGTCAAAAATGCGTATTTATACGGTCAGTTAAACGATGCAGTTTATGTAAAGCTGATCCCTGGTTTTGAGACGGAAAACGCTTCAACCCACTTTTTGAAAGTTTCTAAGGCATTATACGGCCTACCGCAAAGTGGTCGCCAATGGTATCTCGAATTGGATCGCATGTTTACAGACCATGGATTTTCCAAATTAAGTGGAACCAACTGTATTTACATCCTACAAACAAAGGCTATTGTCCTGGTTTATGTTGACGATCTGATTGTCATAGCGAACTCTGAGGCAGCTAAGCAAGATGTAATCAAGACATTGTCGAAGGTCTACGAAATCAAAGTCTTGGGACCAATAAGCAATTTGCTTGGAGTCGAATTTGTGGAACTCCCCGGAGGAGGTATCAAATTACACCAGTCACAATATATTGATTCAATTGCAAAGCGTTTCAATATCATATGCGATGAACCCGTAAGCCTACCATTGGGTCCCAGCGTCGTTTTGAGCAGAACCGATTGCCCTACAATGGAGGAGGACATAGAACAGATGAAAGACATGCCTTACCAAGCGTTAGTTGGATCCATTTTGGGAGAATTGTGGAATTCTTGAAGATAATTCAAAAAATCCAGAACAGGATCATTCCCGAGAAACACCCGTTCTCGAGGGCTGCAGTTGGCGCAATTAAATTGATCGGATTTCTCGAGAATGCATTGATCACAGATTTTCAAATTCCCAAAAAAAAGTGTTATCCACCATAGAAAACCCCGGGTTTGTCAGTTTCATTCGCGGCTTTTTTGAATACTAACGGGGTTCGTCAGTTTCGTTTCGCGGCTTTTTTGAATACTTAAAATAAATTTGGTGCTGAAGAATTTGAGTATAAAAACGTCCTTTTTCAAAATGCTGAAACGTTTTTTAAATCAGTATCATTAAAAAACTGGGGTGCATTTTTCCCTGCTATAATTGATGTGTTAAGAGCGATCTGAATTGGACGCCAAAACGTTTACTTTAGAAATAGGCTTAGTGCCTAGTAAAAAAGCCGTGATTGATCGAAAAATGAGATGTACCTGTGGAGAATTGGATAGCTTTTTAGTCCCGTTTAACGATGAATCAAAATCCTTTAAGTTTTCAATTTATTATCCTCGTTCTCAAACACGAAAAAATCAACGCAAAAAGTATTTGGCCGCTAAGCGATAGGTTCCTGAAGCATTAATGACACCTTGCGTAAAAACACTTTCCCAACAACAAACATTGGTTTTGCAATGATAAATTATCAGCTCAAGACCAATTATTCCTTATGTTTTTATGGTGTTCCGGTTTTTCAGTGTCTCAGGCTATCCACCACTCAGACCATTTTTCTTAGACTGTCGTTAACTATTAACAGGGCTGATTCGATCAAAATTGGGGGAAAAGGACTTTACGTCGAAGTGGATGAAACCTACTTGACGAGGCGAAAATACAACAAGGGAAAGAAACTAGCCGGCGAATCAATTTGCATCTTTGGTATCTATTGTCGAGATACGAAAGAAGGGGTTTTCATGAAAGACAAAGATAAGTCTCGTTCTGTCCTTTGGAAGCAAATGACAAAATATATTGCCCCGTGTTCAATTATCGTTTCTGATGGCGCTCCGATGTATATAAAAATTGCACTGAGCTGGGATTTTCCGAACATCTTCGAGTTATTCACAAAATTGAATATGTGAACAGATTGGACCCTAGAGCTCATACTAACAATGTCGAAAACCGCAATCGCCATGTAAAAGACGCTATTAAATCTTTCCGAAGTGATCGTTCATTAGCTTCTTACATGGCAACATATTGGTACAATGGCCTCTTTTTTAAATATCAGGACGAAATATGGCTTTCACCTAGAGAAAATTTCAAGTGGTTTTTAGAAGATGACAAATTGTGCTATCCGGGACCTTACAAAGAAGGACTATCTCTTATCGAAATTGGTGTTACTGAGGAAGAGTTGGATTCCTTAGAATCGGCCATTTTGATTAGGGGACCTAATGATGAAAACTTGCTAGTTGGGGATGATGAAGCGCTGGCTGAAATCGACAATGCCATTCTAGAAACTGAAATTCAAGTCTGAAGCTCAAACAGAAATAAGACGATGTTTTCTTTTTGTAAATAATAAACCAGAAGTAAAATGTTAAAATACCAAACAAATCGTTTTTGTGTCCAATACCTCATAAATAGATTTTAAGATGGTTAGATTTTAACATCATAGTTCGTTAAGGTTAGGTTTGGTTAGGTTGGCAAATTGGGTGAGAACCAGGTACCTCCCAAATAATTTTGCCTCCTTTTCCAAAACATTGATGCTTAACGTTAGGGCTCATTTTCACTTAAGAGGCCGAATAGGTTAGGTTAGGTTGGAAATGGTGGCAAATTATTGGGTAAGCTAGAACTATGTATTTCCCAAATAATTTGCCACCTTTTCCAAAATATTGATGTTTAAGGTTAGGGCTCATTTTCACTTAAGAGGCCGGTTAGGTTAGGTTTGGTAAAGTTTGGTTAGGTTGGAAAAGGTGGCAAATTATTGGCCCTCTGATGTTTTCTGCACTGTTTTTGACCTTGTTCACCTAAACGGCAAAATTTTCTTTTCTGGTTTTTTTTTGGAAATTTGAAAAAAGCGGGGGTTATTTTAGATCTAAATTTTACGCTCTATCGAATGTGTGCTTGATTTTGCTCTAAAATGATTTTTGACCGAAACGAAACTGACGAACCCGGTTAGTATTCAAAAGAGCCGCGAATGAAACTGACGAACCCGGGGTTTCTTATGGGGGATAAGACTTTTTTTGGAAATTTGAAAAAAGCGGCGCCCATTTTAGATCTAACTTTTACGATCTATCGAATGGTGTGCTTATTTTGCTCTAAAATGATTTTTGACCTTATTCGCTCATACCGAAATCCTACCAGTTTTGGCTTTCGCGAGTTATCAAAATCCATGATTTTTGTTTTGAAATGTTTATCGGAGGAACGAAAAATCAGTAATACTTTACACTGTGAACGTTTCAATTTTCTCAGGAGATAATCTCGGGCAAGATAAAATAGGGGGCTTTAATTGTAACTTCAACAGAGGCAGAATTTGCAGATTTTGCATGACTGATTACAAGGAAATTCCCATCAAAACCAATATAAATCAAGTTCGCCATCGCACAATAGCACTCCATAAGTACCACCTGGAAGGAACACGTATTTCCAAATCGTATGCTTCGTCATATGGAGTACGTAGTGAAAGCCCTTTAATGAGACTTAATAACTTTGACTTAACACAACTATTGCCCGATGCACGATATATATATATATTCCAAGTGTGCCGTGATTTTCAATCACTCGGTCCTATTACAGAACCTACTTTAATGTGCAGGCTAATCTTTCTGGTGGGGAAATTGGCTTTCCGAAATTTGTGGTGGCTGTTTCCAATTTTGGGCCGACCATTTTCAAAAGAATTAAAAAAATTCCGGGGTCATACGTAGATAATTGAAATAACCTAATTATTAGGAGCTATTGATTCCATACAATGACCTTCTCGGTTTAAGCCTTTGCAAAACCTACCCCTGTGATCCGAAATCTTTACATCCACTAACAAATTATGGAAGTCACTTTGTTGTTTTTTTTTCATAAAAATTCCTCTAATCCATTGTGACCCTTTTTTTTCTTATTCAAAATTAGCAGCGAAATTAAAATTTTTCTCCTGTGCAATAGCAATATCTCTTGCCTTAAATCGCTCATTTTACATTTATATTTTCGCACGACTCTCGCGGGAAGCAAAATTGCAGTGTGAATGGTCGTCGCATGAAACGCTTGAACTTCTTCCGCGTTAACGCGGTTTAAGCGAACGCGAAATTTCGAGCGACGCCAGTGGGCATCCACCTTTAACCATTGCCATTGCCACTAGGCCTAGTTGTTTGAAATATGTTTCTTATTTCTAAACCACCGCCACTTTAAGTTTTTGTTCCTTATAGTGTGGATTATTATCAATTATTATATAAAGGCATAATTAGAAATTATTATATAAAGGCATAATTAGAAATTATTATATAAAGGCATTATCATAATTTATTATATAAAGGCATTATCATAATTTATTATATAAAGGCATTATCATAATTTATTATATAAAGCATTATCATAAATTATTATATAAAGGCATTTTCATAAATTATTATATAAAGGCATTTTCATAAATTATTATATAAAGGCATTTTCATAAATTATTATATAAAGGCATTATCATAAATTATATAAAGGCATTATCATAAATTATTATATAAAGGCATTATCATAATTTATTATATAAAGGCATTATCATAATTTATTATATAAAGGCATTATCATAATTTATTATATAAAGGCATTATCATAAATTATTATATAAAGGCATTTTCATAAATTATTATATAAAGGCATTTTCATAAATTATTATATAAAGGCATTATCATAAATTATTATATAAAGGCATTTTCATAAATTATTATATAAAGGCATTATCATAAATTATTATATAAAGGCATTATCATAAATTATTATATAAAGGCATTATTAGGCCTATGAAAAAATTTATTCTTCAATAACTTGTTGAGATGGTTCCAAAAATTTCTGCTAACCCAGTTTAGCAGGAAAGCACCTCATATCAAGCTTTTTTTCAAAAAAAAAAATATGGGTAACTTCCTAGATGCCCTAGAACTTTTACCATTGATGTGTAGTATTTTGCGAGAGCTATTGGGTGGTTGGTTATTGGTGGCGTTTATCTACCGGACTGAAACAGTAGATTGAACGCACTTATTTCCCGACGAACTATTTAGTTTTGATTAAATGAATTGGCAAGACTTATTATCTTTAAGTTTTATGCTATACAAAGGGCATGGCTAGTCCCATGACAATTAGAACGGATGGCGAAATTGGATAGCGATCCTACCTAAGTTTGCGGCTCCTGCCAGTCGTGGGCAAGATGGGTTGAAACGTTAATTTGACAAGTTGGAAAAACCAAAATATTACCTCTCCGAGTCAAGAAGAGGACTACTACTACAAACTTATTAACCTAGATATAGAATTATTTCCCTTTTTTGAAGTAAAAATTTACCAATTATTAAAGCAGTATTCCAAGCATAGCGAATATACAGTAAAGGAGACGACATTTACATCCAATAAAGATATGTCTTGGACACATTTAAATCAGTAGATAGAACGCACTTATTTCCCGACGAACTATTTAGTTTTGATTAAATGAATTGGCAAGACTTATTATCTTTAAGTTTTATGCTATACAAAGGGCATGGCTAGTCCCATGACAATTAGAACGGATGGCGAAATTGGATAGCGATCCTACCTAAGTTTACGGCTCCTGCCAGTCGTGGGCAAGATGGGTTGAAACGTTAATTTGACAAGTTGGAAAAACCAAAATATTACCTCTCCGAGTCAAGAAGAGGACTACTACTACAAACTTATTAACCTAGATATAGAATTATTTCTCTTTTTTGAAGTAAAAATTTACCAATTATTAAAGCAGTATTCCAAGCATAGCGAATATACAGTAAAGGAGACGACATTTACATCCAATAAAGATATGTCTTGGACACATTTAAATCAGTAAATGGGGAAATATTTTGGAGGGATATAACCTTTATGTGTTTGAAAAGGCTCAATTAACTACGCCTCTCTGTTAACTCTATATTCTTATAGCTACATACACAACTGGTTAGCAATATAAACACTATTGTCTCGTTTCACCTCAACGATATTCTTAGTTTGCCAACATGAGTGTTAACGTTAAATATCACCAAAGCTGACATGTGACTGAAAGTCATTGCGCACCATAATAAGAATGAAAACTTCTAAGCTATAACCCGATACCGATTACCTCTTTCACTGACCTGATGGCCACCATGATAGTTTCTTCTCTTAGTTTCAAGTTTCAAGTTTATTAACCCGGCAAAATACTAAGTCGCCCATCACACCAGGACATGAGATAAATACATGATAAATTTGATCTTTTTAAGTTGCAGAGTTAAACAAGCAATTAATATAGGAAATTGCTTTTTGATAAGACTCTATAGCGTCGTCAGGGATTTTCATTTTGTTCCAATCGCGAGTTGTACGTGGCAAGAATGACTGGTAATATAAGTACGTTCAGCAATAGGTTTGGTAAAGCTTTCGCTTCCTGTCTGCTGCCGAGGTGCCTCTTGGTGCAGGGGTCACAGCTAACGTTGCTAGAGCTGGGGATAAGTTAAAAACGATTCCTGAAAAGCTCAATAAACGCTGCTTTTCACGTCGGAATTTTAGAGGTTTTCAATTTAGTTTTGCGATAAGAGAAATGATCGAGATGTTCCGTTCATATTGAGGGATGCCATGCACAAAGCGAGCTGCCCGTCTCTGTACCATTTCCAGTAGGTCAGTAGATTTGCAGTAAACGGGTCCCAGACTGCTGCGGCTTATTCCAGCTGGGGTCTTACTAGCGTTTTGTAGGCAACCGTTTTGGTAGTTTTGTCACATCCGAAAGTTGTCGCTTTAGGGCTCCTAGGGTTCCTGTGGCAGTTGAAGCTAATTTTTCTATATGTTTGGTCCAGGAAAGATTTGAATTTATGAGTACACCTAGGTATTTAATGGTCGTTACTCTTGGTATATTTGATCCGTCTAAGGTATAGAGCGCATCTCCAGCGACTGGTGAGAGAGATATACGTATATGGTTCGTCTTGGTAATGTTTAGAGGCATTTTCCATTTCAGAAACCATTGGAGTATTTAATTGATGTCAGCTTGGAGTTTAGCGTTTGTTTCTATTCCCTTGGGTAGAGCATTGAAGAGAACATGATCACCGGCGAATAGTTTAGATTCCGATGTAATCCCTTCTCCAATGTCATTTATATATATGAGAAAAAGTAGCGGACCCAGGACTGATACCTGGGGAACGCCTGACAGTACTGGATGATCTAGAGATTTCTCACCCTCTAAGACGACGGAGAGTCTTCTATTTTCCAAGAAAGAGCTAATCCACTTCAAAATTTGGGTGTTTATGCCAAAGGTGCGTAATTTAGTTTTTAGGAGTTCATGGGGTACTTTATCGAATGCCTTTGAGAAGTCAAAAGCGACTACATCTACAATTTTTCGCTGATCCAGGGCCTGAGCCCAGTTTTCGATGCAAGTTAAGAGCTGTGTTTCGGTGGAATGGTTTCTTCTAAATCCATGCTGAGAACTTGTTATAAGGTGGTATTCATCAAGATGCTTCCATATTGAAGTCGTTAATATATGTTCCAGTAATTTACATGATATACTTGTGAGGGATATAGGTCGGTAGTTTGTGGTGTCCTTCCTGTTTCCTGATTTATAAATTGGGACGACATTTGCCATTTGCCAATCAAGTGGGACCGTACCCGTATCTAATGACAGTTGATAAAGTTTGGTTAATGCCGGTGCTAGTGCTACAGAGCAATTTTTTAGTAGCACAGGTGGTATATCATCAGGTCCCTGGCTTTTGTGCGGACAAAGGCCATTGAGTAGTTTAAGCACCCCTAACTCCGTTACCATGATGGGCAGCGTCGGAGGAGCTCTCTTTGGTAGCAAGGGTACTGGATCAGTGTCGTCTCGAATATGCACCGATGCGAAGTGCCGACCAAAGAGTTCGGCTCTGTTTTTGGCAGGGAGTAGGGTACCTGATTTGTGACTCGGGATTGGTAACACACTAGAGCGGATAGACTTCTCCGGTCGCACAAGTTTTAAAAATTTGCGTCTTCCTGGGTTTTGTGTTAGGAGGTTTTTGTAGTATGTGATTCTACTTGCTTTCAGCAAATGTTTGTGTTTCCTTCGGGTGTCTTGAAATAAATTCCATTTATCAGCTGAGTTTGTTTTCTTGGCTTGAGAGTACTGGCGTTTAAGACTCTTTGATTGTAGCTTCATTGTTCTATTAATCAAAAATGTCTTGATTAGAATCAAGACCTAAAAAGTATCGATAAGACTGAGGTTATCACTTGTCTGATGAATTTTTCTTTTTAATTGAAACTTAACTGCATACTTAAGAAAAAACAACAATTGTAGTTCAGTGGATTTTTTTCGAACCAATTAGTACAATACAAAAAAAACTACAACCAAACAAAAAACCCTCCTTATATCTAAGAGAGCTACCGCTCTCATAGAATTGATCCATGGAACGTGGTTTCTTATAGTGAAAGGTCTTCTGGGAGTAAACTTTTCAATAGCCTTGTGGATGCTATCTTTAATAGCCTCCCAGGCGTCATTTACAGAAACACTTGGTCCAGAAAATATGTCAATCAAAGTTTCATTTAAATAGTTTGTCATAGCATTAAAATCTGATTTATGGTAAAGTAGGCTTGCGCATCTTGGGAGCCTTGTCCAACATGTGTATTTTGCAGGTTACAATTTCATGGTCAGTAATCCAGGGTAGAATCCTTACATCCGAAATGGCAGTAGGATGAGTTACAAATAGTAAATCTAAAATATTACCTCCAGAGGGGCAAAGTCTTGTTGGTTCAGAGACTAGTTGCGTAAGCCCCTCTTCCAAAGAAGCATGGAGAAGTTCCCGCTGAAACAGCGAGGTTGTTTTCTGTTTTTCCCAGTCTATATCTGGGCAATTAAAATCGCCTCCAATGGTGATTCGAGATGTTGGGTAGTTTTCACGTAGGGAGCTTATGTAGAGAACCAGGTTTTCCATTAACTGTGTATCATTATTAGGTGGGCGATAAACACAGGAGAAGATGACTGAGTTCTGTCTTGAGTTTATTTGGACGGTTATTGCTTCCAAGAGTGCCGGGGCTATGTTTATTCTAGGAGAGCGGTCGCTCTCTTAGATAAGACTTGATACTCCCTCTAATGCTAAAGGGGGTTCTTTGATTGGCTGTAACTTTTTTCGTATTGTGTTTGCCGCTTTGAAATTTTTCCAGTGAACTAAACTTTGGGCCCTACTTTTGTGGTTAAAATTTCAAAGAGATCAAATAAATAGTTAATTCTATAATGAAAAAAGTTGTTAAGGGTGGTTTTAGAATTCATAAAATTATGAAGACATTTGGTGAAATATACAATATTCTACCATAGAGATAACATGGGAATTTTATAAAAAAGAGCATTTTCTCAGAAGGCATATAAGGAAAACTATTCATTCGTTACGTTTGGGAACCATCTTAAATGAAAGATAATACTTCATTCTACCGACTTTTCAAGTTTCATAAATATCAATTAAGTTTAAGTCTTGATTTTTATCATTATTAACACATACTTTGACTTACGTTGTTTTGGGTATTGGAGTTACGGCGTTTTACCACTGTTAGAGACACGCATTTTAGCCCTAATTTTTTATATTGGACTACGGCGTTTTTGTCGTAATTCACGCCGTTAGAGGGATATTAAGCAAGAAAAACATGGCGTTTGAGCTCTTGTAGGTGCTTTGCCCGGGTGCTTATAGGTGCTTGTGGGTGCTTGTAGGTGCTTGTGGGTACTTGTAGGTGCTTGTGGGTACTTGTAGGTACTTGTGGGTACTTGTAGGTGCTTGTAGGTGCTTGTGGGTGCTTGTAGGTACTTGTGGGTGCTTGTAGGTACTTGTGGGCGCTTGTTGGTACTTGTGGGTGCTTGTAGGTACTTGTGGATGCTTGTAGGTGCTTGTGGGTGCTTCTAGGTACTTGTGGGTGCTTCTAGGTACTTGTGGGTACTTGTGGGTGCTAGTAGGTACTTGTGGGTGCTTTTGGATGCTTGTGGGTACTTGTAGGTGCTTGTGGGTACTTGTAGGTGCTTGTGGGTACTTGTAGGTGCTTGTGGGTACTTGTAGGTGCTTGTGGGTACTTGTAGGTATTTGTGGGTACTTGTAGGTATTTGTGGGTACTTGTAGGTACTTGTGCTTTCTTGTAGGTAATTGTGGGTTCTTGTAGGTACTTGTGGGTGCTTGTAGGTACTTGTGGGTACTTAAGGGTACTTGTGGGTGCTTGTAGGTACTTTTGGGTACTTGTGGGTACTTAAGGGTGCTTGTAGGTACTTGTGGGTACTTAAGGGTGCTTGTAGGAACTTGTGGGTACTTAAGGGTGCTTGTAGGAACTTGTGGGTACTTAAGGGTACTTGTGGATGCTTGTAGGTACTTTTGGGTACTTGTGGGTACTTGTAGGTACTTGTGGGTGCTTGTGGGTGCTTGTAGGTATTTGTGGGTACTTAAGGGTGCTTGTAGGTACTTGTGGGTACTTAAGGGTGCTTGTAGGAACTTGTGGGTACTTAAGGGTGCTTGTAGGTACTTGTGGGTACTTTAGGGTACTTGTGGGTGCTTGTAGGTACTTTTGGGTACTTGTGGGTACTTGTAGGTACTTGTGGGTGCTTGTGGGTGCTTTTAGGTACTTGTGGGTACTTAAGGGTGCTTGTAGGAACTTGTGGGTACTTAAGGGTGCTTGTAGGAACTTGTGGGTACTTAAGGGTGCTTGTAGGAACTTGTGGGTACTTAAGGGTACTTGTGGATGCTTGTAGGTACTTTTGGGTACTTGTGGGTACTTGTAGGTACTTGTGGGTGCTTGTGGGTGCTTGTAGGTACTTGTGGGTACTTAAGGGTGCTTGTAGGTACTTGTGGGTACTTAAGGGTGCTTGTAGGAACTTGTGGGTACTTAAGGGTGCTTGTAGGTACTTGTGGGTACTTAAGGGTGCTTGTAGCTACTTGTGGGTGTTTGTAGGTGCTTGTGGGTGCTTGTAGGTGCTTGTGGGTGCTTGTAGGTACTTGTAGGTACTTGTGGGTGCTTGTAGGTACTTGTAGGTACTTGTGGGTGCTTTTGGATGCTTGTGGGTGCTAGTAGGTACAGACTGTTAAAAAACTCTTTGCGCGTTGCGTTTTTCGCACATATTTTATTATATTTCAAAAACTATTCAAGCTAGCGCTCTGGAATAAAGTGCGTTATAAAAGTTGTGCATTTCTCTTACGTATTATACCCGTTCCAAAATTGTGCTTTGCATACTTATAACGGAAACCGGATGTGTCAAAATTATCAACTTTGGATTCCTTGGGGTCGATTCATATTTGAAAAGTGTTCACCAAATTCAATTCGGATGAATAGGTCACGAGTAATCAGCCTTTATTCAAAAACTGGCAAACTTGGTTAGAGTGGCGATAATTCATAATCGAGTATTGAATCTTTGTCGTAATAATACTTGTTTGATGTTATGACACTTTATGCCTTTATATATGATTGGTCTTTTGGCACAATACTTTGAAACAAATCAGACGTTCATTAAAGGGATGGTGAAGTGGAAAATAAAATAATTTTTTATTGATTCTTCTATAAGACCAATCTGCATCGTGAAACATCCAGAAAATAACACCGAACGATTTTTAAACGACAATTAGTTTGAAATTTCATGGATAATTTTAAATAGGGATCTCCGACCAATCGCGTAGCGCCCCGCCTTTTTATCAACAATTTTCTCTTGGCACGCTCCGTGTTGAATAAATTTATCGCGAGACTGGAAAAAATTTGCACGATGTGCATGGAGTGTGCCACGAAAAGGCACGGCGTTACGGGATTGGTCGGAGCTCCTTTTTTGAAATTATTCTTAAAATCATAACCTAATTTGAATATTAAAATCAATAGGAGGTATTTCCTGAATTTTTCTTTATGCATGCTGGTAGAAGAATCAATAAAAAAATCACTTTATTTGCCACTTTCCACTCCCTTTAGGAGAAAACTCGCGTCTTTTGAAAAGGAGAAGCGGTTTGAAAATATTGTTATTTGGGCCATGATATCATAATATTTAGAACTCATATAAATTACGTCAGCGTCTTTAGCCCGACTCATTGCAACCTAGCGAAAATCTCATTCATGATGGCATATGCGCAGAACGAGATCCCTTTAAATAGACAAATTCGACTATTCCATATATGAAACAACTTCAGAGGAGATGGCTTCTATACTAAGAACATTCGCTACACGATTGAGCATCGCTAAACGGAGCCTGGGTGTGCCTATAGCCTCCAGCGTATAGTGCAAATGTGAGGCTTAACAATAAAGCCGACTGAAACCAAAGCATGGGCAAAGGCGTATATCACAACTGACGTTCAAAGCTACCGATGGAAAAGCCTAAAAATTAAATGAAAAAAATTAAAGCCGGTAACAATGTTCACAACTGAAAAAACAGCTTACAGCTAAAATTAGCCCGAACGGTAAAAACTTGAAGTTGGTCTTTCTGCGCTCTTGGTCTGCTACTCCTTTCGATTATTGTTTATGGTAAGGACACTAACTTTGGGCATCGAGGCGTAGTTAAAAAAAGGCAACAATGCAGTTGCTTGCTCGATCATTTATATAAATATATTATCTAGGGCGCGACGGGGTAAATGCTGTTAGGGAGTGATTGGGATATTAAAGAATTTTGTGTTTAAGACTTTTATTATGAAGGAAAGAAGACATGCCTGTTTTAAGAAATTTCGGAAAACTTTTAATATCTTTATTGATAATTCGATAAAAGTTGAAAAATATTAATAAAATTTGGACAAAAATTTTCAATTAAGAAGACTTCCTTCGAGTTTTAAATTTAAGATAGTTCGTTTGTTTCATTGGACTATTCATTACAAACAAGACTGTCACTTTCAGTTTCAATTGATGCCTAATATTTAACTGGACCTCTACTAGGCCTATAAGGGAGGGGGAAGTGGAAAGTGATTTTTTCTACTAATTATAAGACAGTTCTGCATAATGAAACATTCAGGAAATACCTCCCATTGATTTTAAAATTCAAATTAGGTTAAGATTTTAAGAAAAATTTTAAATAAGGACCTCCAACCAATCGCGTAACGCCCAGCCTTTTTGCTTTCGCTGTCTATAGACTGCGGAAGCATTGCAATTACCCCTTTCGGCTTGGCGTCTTCTCCCCCTTTCTGCCCCCTATTTTTCATGTGACCTGGCAGAATCCATTATAAATAAAGTTACTTTCACTTTAAACTTCCCGCTAGAAATTTGAAATTCAGTGACATCTATACGAGGTTCTGTAAATTTTTCACTATTGAAGAATTAATGTTTTGGCACAACCGGGATTTGAACCCCCGACGTCTCTATCCACATAGGCACCAGAGTAGAACGCCTTACAAACGGAGCTATTGAGGCTTAGTACCTATCAGCGATTTTCACCAACAGTATCTCACTCTTCCTTCGACGGCAGGGTGAGAAATAAGATGGTGGCACTGGGCAAATGACCAGTTTAAAATTTTGCCTTGACTAGTTTATTTATTAAATGCTTGGGGGTCTAGTGGTCACCGTGACCACTTTTTAAATTGCCCTTCTTTATTAAAAAATAAATTCCTGCAGCACTGTACCATGGAGTAGTTTTGATGCATATACAGTAAAAGTTTACTTGGAGAAGCCTAACACAACAATTAGTCTCCTGTTATACTACTCCATGGTGGTAAGCAATGATTCAATGAAGAACGGAAGGGGAAAGTGACGGAACGCCGTTATCCGGAGCGGTTAGCACCAGTGCCTAGTAGACTAGCTGCGATGGGCCGTTGCTATTTGTGCCCGGGTTGCGGGCAGAAATAGCATAAAGGGTGCTAAATTCGCCCGGGTTCCGGGCAGAAATAGCGGCCGACTAATGCGAGGCTAAAAGTGCCCGGGTCCCGGGCAGAAATAGCCGGCCCACAGTGGACTGTCTATATCTGCCCGGGTTCCTTACTGATGCAAACCTGGGCACAAATAGCGGGCCCACAGTGGGCCGTCTATTTCTGCCCGGGTTCCCCGTTGCGGTAAACCCGGGCAAAAATAGCTGATGAATGCTTAATGGCTTGTTTTGCCCGGGTTTTTGGCTCATTGTCAACCCGGGCAAAAATAGCGAGTCCACAATGGGCCTTCTATTTCTGCCCGGGTTCCACGTTGCGGTAAACCCGGGCAAAAATAGTCGAAGATAAATTTATGGCTAGTTGTGCCCGGGTATTTTGCTCATTATCAACCCGGGCAGAAATAGCGAGTCCACAATGGGCCGTCTATTTTTGCCCGGGTTTTTATAATGTGCCGAATACCCAGAAAGAATCGTTACGTTGTTTTTATAATGTGAAAAATACCATGAGAAGAACTGGTAGGAAACGTGTTTTTAGCGGACGTATCCATCGTATTCGGTTGTTATGATGATTTTTTATGGTATAGGTATGTATGTTATCGCTATACACTACCAACAAAGGAACCCGGCGTTTATAGCCGTCAGGGCATCATAACAAATTAAATACTCCATTAAGTAGCAGATATCATTTTAATTTAGAAATATAGTGATTCTAGAATTTTATGAGTATTGTAAAATAAGCTGTTCTTCAAAACAGTTCTTCAGATATTAAGCTTTAGTGATAATTGAGAGGAATTTTCATTATTTGGTTAAATATTTGTGGATAATGAAATTGTAATGCAGTTTGAAATTAAGTTTAACGGATATGGAATATTTGGTTTTAATTGCGTAGTTCAAACAATACACCACTTTGACATTACCTAGGGCGCCACAGCAGGCTACTGCGAACTAGTACTTATTAAGATGGGCAGGGAAAAAAACCGCGAGGGGTTGCGCTTTTGCTAGTAGGGGTAACAAAGAGCGGTTCACGGGTAGTTGAGCGGTTTTCAAAAGAGCGTTTTGCAATAAAGCGGTTCCCAAAACAGCGGTTTGCAAAACCGCGTGGAAGCAAAACCGCGGTTGCTGTTTCCGCGTTTCTCAATACAGCGCTATTTCCCAAAACAGCGGTTGCTGTTTCCGCCCAAACTGTGATTGATAGGGAGGGAAATCTCTAAAATATAATTTTTTGGAAAAGGCATTTTATTTTGGGAAGTCAATGAAGATAAACAACCATATTTTGGAAAAGGCGTAACATAATGATATGATAACGTGGATAATGGATAGATAATGCCGAGCTCTAATACTTATACCTTCAACAATACGAAACAACGCTCAAGATATAAACGCTGTATTCAAAATGCGCTAAAACGAGAAATGGCTATAATGGCAAACGCGTTTATGAAAAAGCCGTTTTGGACAATGCTGTTTTGATAACATACCACAAAGAGCAGTTTCTAGTCTTTCCCCTTGCGGCGCTTCGAGCGCGGGGCATCGGGCATGCGCGCAACAGAATTTCGAAGTGGTGTATTGTTATGATTAGATATTTCACAACAAAAACGGTATAAATGCAACATTTTGTAACAAACAGCTAAAATCAAGGACAATGACGACTCGAGTTCAAATTGAAGTTTAAAACTCATACTGGTAACAACACACATATTAGAACCCCATTCTGAATGTATGATAAATGTCAGAAATACGACATTGCTTTTTAAGTCACAAATTAGAATGATGGTTGGACGACATTTTACTCGAAATAAGCGTTCTTCTGATCTGTTCCACCCAGAATAATTAAAATGCTAAAAGCTCATTTTGTATTTGTTTGCTTTAATTATTTTACATGGGAAAATTTTTACGAGAACAGATTCTATAAGATTTCATTTATGAAAATCTGACCTCCTTTTATCTCGAAACGCCGCATTTATACCTTTTTTGTTGTAAAATATTTAATCATAATTATTTGAACTAAGCATTTAAAACCAAATTTCCATATCGATTAAGCTTTATTTCAAACTGAAATACAAATAATAATTTGTAATTTCTAGCCCTTTTGGGTTTGAATAGGTGTCGTTGTTTATCCAAAGATTGTGCATAAATGCAGTTTCTAAGGACTGCGAAGCAAACCTCGTTTTTGTATAATAATTGTCCTTTTTTGGGGAGAGACGTTAGTAAAGGAAATAAATTAATTCTGGAATTGTCAAACTCAATCCAACATAGAGTTTGAATGGTCCGAAAACACAATGCACTATATAAAAGCACACATTGCTAAACATACGTTCAAACCTCGTGAAACTAGCTGGCAATTGTAAATACTCTCAAAGTATTTCATTGTGATAATTTTAACCTTAGCTTTTGGAGGACAAAAAGTAGGTCCAAAAGTATTTTGAAAAATCACCTGACCTTAATTTGAGAATATAAAATGGTATATTTTAGAGCAAGATTTGAAATGAAAATTTAAATAAAATGTACCGCGTGGATTAAAAGGATTTTTTAAAACCTATACAAAAAAAGATCAACTTAACATTTCACTACGAGAAATGATATACTTTAACTTTACAGCCTTTGCTAGTGCTGTCAAGTTACGTTGTTTAAAAAGTGTACCCCCTTTGATGAAGAAACCTTGGGTCTAACTCGGAAAAATTCACCCACCTAGTAATGTTAAGCTCCAGAGAGATTAAAATTACAATTTTGGATTAAGTATCAATAGAAATCTCCTGACGAGATTTTCTTAATTACAGTTTTAAAATAGCAAGCAGACGGTATTTCTACCTGCATTATGTCTGTAAAGGTGGTAAAGTTACACTTCGAAATTGGCAGCTGCATTTCTACTGTTCTATAACTTTTGCAGATCTGTAACATATGTATGAATGGGGTTAATTTACAGTTTCAAACTAGCAGCTGGTATTTCTTCTTTTGCCTAGGGTTTGCAGAATCGCGCGGAATATTATTGCCAGGATAGAAAATTAACAGTTAATAAACAGAAAATGAAGAAATGACAACCAATTTGTCGGTCTAGAATTGCTGTGAAATTTTAGCGTTTTTTCAGGTGCGAAAATTGTAGCCATAATTTATATCTATTACAGCGTGGTAGCGATAAGAAAGCGTGTATTCAAAAGAATTACAGCTTAAAATATTTGTCACTATTGTGACAAATTGCGCAATCTACATACGAATGTTTTTATCCGACAGCTCTTAAGCTTTAAAATTATATTTAACTAGCTTGCTAGAAATGGACCACAGTTTAAGGGTCAATTAGAAGAAAATTACTTTATATGTTTTTTTATAAATACTGTTACTTTGTTTCTTCATTTTTTGTGTATTGTTTTTCTCGGGAACCAATTCTGATAGGCTTATGCCTCCAGTATATGAAAGTCAGTAGACCACAGTTTAGAAGCTAATATAAGTCTCTGAAGTGAGGGATACGTGCCAGTGCTGGATTATTCAATCCCTAATTTGAAAAACAGCCAATTATTCGCAGCTTCTTCTTGCGACGGGTTGACTTTTCGACACGAGCTGCTTTAAAACACGGACATAGTTTGAAGAAAAGTTCCAACGTTACTACTAAGCACGCCGGAATTAAACTTATGATGAAAATGCTGAGCAAGAGACGCACTTCGCTTTCGTTTTTGGTGTAGTCCAGGTCTTGGACGTGATTCTCTGTCGAGACGCATTTCTTGTTCATCCACGCGAAGGCTTTATTAATCGCCTCGTCGCACAAGCACGATGAAGCGGCGTACCGCAAACTGCAAAGGAAAGGAGCAAATATCGTATAACATCTTATAAACGCAACATTATATGGTCTACTACTGTTTATTTTAAATGAAATGCTTTTAACTTTGACATTGAAATCATTACGGGTACTTTGAAGAAATATTCAGATAATTGTTGCTCGGATTTTCTCGCTCTGCAAACCAGCATGCTTGAAAACCATCAAAACATTCGGCATTTGAGAGTTTTTTTAAAGGAAGATCTTATACCAGGAATTCATAGATTTTAGGAGCCCTTTCTGCTTGAACTAAAAGGGACGAGATGTAGAAACCTTCACCCTTGACGTCAGGCATAATGGCTTTGAAATGTTAAAGATCACAAGTAGAATATATCTATGTGGAGTATCTTACTAAGGAAAGGCTGATGACTTTAAACCTATTTCTAACTCCCTTTAAGCCTAACGCTCCAGAAATTATTGGCGATACTGGTACAAGGATGACGTATCTCTCGCAAATTCCATTTGCTCGAGGGATAATTACTTTGTCATCACAACCCCTTTGACGACTCGTGCATCATCTCAATATAAAATACAATATCTATGGGGTAATTGTCTTACGCAGTATCAATATATTGATCGTGCAGAATACTTTGGTAAAGAGGGGAATTAACTGCTTATCCCCGTTTTGTGGGCAATTTTATAGTAGAACGCTATTCGCTCCGGAATGGGGGCTCTATCTGTGGTAAGAGATAGAGCGTTATAGCTTTATTACAGGCTTACGTTTGACTAATTCGTTCCAAAGTCTCCTTGTCAATTGTATGATTTTGTGACATCATGAACCCAACGGAATCTGTTTTCAAAGGAAAAGGTGACTGGTAAATTAAGGGACGTCCGTCGTTTTCCTATTTTATTTCTTCTCTACAAAACTTCTCGAGACCAGCCACTTCTTCGTGCCAGTCGATATAAACCAATTCTCCATTCACGACTTTCTTGAAGCGATTGACACCTTTCTTCGGGAAATAATATCTTTTTCGAATTTTCTTTCCAACATTACCGGGTATTCCCTAATTGAATAGGAGATATCATCAAACAATTCATTCGCTAGGCGAATGAGAATTCGAGGGACAGGACGAGACTTTGTTCAATAAATCATCATAAAAACGTGTTATCTGTCACTCTGTACAAGTATCATTTTTCAATAAAGCGCCGAAAAATTACTCACTCTAAAAAAGTCTAGCATGGCATCGGAGCCATGCGTCAAGAACCTGACGTTTTTAACTTTCAGGATGTCGCTTAAATGATTCATTACAATTTTCTGCCCCACTAAGACATCGACTGTTATATAGCCCAACACGACAATGTTTAGAACTATCAAACTCGAGTACCAGATATTCAACAAATGCGCCGAAACCCCGTGGACAATTTTCACCTCAAAACCTTAAATTAAAATATACGTGTCAACAGAAAAGTTTAAAATATATTGGTGGTGCTTTGTCACTTTGCTGAAAGAGTGGTGCCAAATACATCCACATGTAAGACCCAAGTTTGTTTGACTTTTCGAAAGGCTTTGTTAACGCCGAAAGAAGCAAAATAGCGAGAAAAACTAATCCGAGAAACTAAAAAGAATAAAATGTATACTGATAGGTTGAATTGAGAATTACGGAAATATTTTTCAATAATAAAAACAAAATTAGGACTAGTCTATGTATTCTGTTGTCTTACCCATAAAGGTATCGTTATAATATTGGAAAGAAAAGTATCACGTTGCGTTTGAGAAAGCTGCGAGAACATGGTGACTTTGGAGTAATAGATTTCAGTCGCAAATAATAATTTTTTAATACGGTTATACGAAATAACGTTCGGGAAGGTCTTCAAGTCAAAACTACCTGGTGAATCCTGAAATAAATGCAGGAATATATAGTTTCTGTGACTTCCACACTCACTTGAGGGTGTTTTGGTTAAGCTGGTGGCGGTTCTAAAGTTTTACCCATCTCAAATTATAAGAGTCAGACATTCAACCCTTTAGAGAAACGCCCTAGAAAAGGTGTTGTCTCCCTTCCTTGGGCTTGCCCTTGGTTCGGACCTTTCCCTGCCCCGTCCCGCGAACGTTTTCCTCGGCCGCCTCGCCCCCCGCCCAGGTGTTGCTATGGCTCATTCCCAGCTCTTGGGCCGCGCATACATTTTTTTGGACCGTATGGCACTGCTGTGCTCGGAGGGCGATCCCCCGGCCCCTCGAGCCTTCTGCTGCCTTCGTCCGAGCCCTGTCACCGACCACCTCCTGGCTGGGCTCGCCGCTGACGGTGTCCCACCTCTGTCACCTGCTTAAGGGGCGTTGCCGGGCCCGCTGGCCGATCCCGTATGCCTTGACGGCGGTTCCGCAGGTACCATTTTGGGCACAGGGATGAAGGCCGGAGGGGGGCGCTGTTGATGCCCCCGCGCGCAGGTGCAGCGCCTAATCAAATGCATTCTGAGTGTTAACCAGTACTTAATGAATTAAAGGAAGTGGAAGAGTATCTATACGTTATGTATTGTTAAACCCATAACAAAAAGTGGAGTAAAACTAGTGTGAGTGATGATGGTAATTCTTGTTTGTGACCCTTCATCTGCTGGCTTCTTACAATCACTACACATATTAAATATAATTAAAGAAGGCGAGACTTACCAAGCCGTACACCTGCTGATAGGTTAGGCTAAAAATATAAAGGAATGCGCATCATTAACCATTATCAGCGATTTTTAAGGCTTTGGCTGTATATTTTGCCTTTGAGTTTTGAAAGGTCTCGCGCACGATGTGGAATAATTTATAACAGCTTAATATTTTGAATTTGCAAGGCAACCGACGTTAAACGGTACGGCACCCCTTCCATTCGAAAGCGCAAAGTATGGAACGCCTTTGGTTTTGTGATATATAATATCTTATTTAGCTAATCAAGAATAGATTTCTTCTACTTGAAATCTTAAACAGGTTATTTTCTTTGCCATTGTGCTTGAATTAAATGGGAGGAGGGGTACCGACCGTCACTTTTGACATCCACTTAGCTAGGACCTTTGAGCTGCGCCACGACTAATGGGATCTATGAGCGCTTAGTCAGAATGTAAACAAGTTCTATTTGCGTGTTCTGAGCGAGTACATTAGGGTCGAGGGTTGTCCTACTTAAACGCAAGGAAAGAGGAGCGGACCATTTAACAACGTTTCAATATATTAGTATGGGGTCCAAAGCCTTTTAAAGATTTTAAATGAAATAAATCTATGTGTTCCTGATCTAATAAGAGTTCCAAGTAGTCTGTTAAGCTTAAAGGTAGGTTAGATGGAATTAAACCATTAAATATTTATCAAGGATATCGCTGAACATATTTACTTCAGATTTCTTCTTATTGCTATCATGATTTCAGCAATAATTCCATCGTAGTCGTCAATTACGGGTTTATTAATTTTGCTTCGATCAGCTCTCAGATAAATTAAGGGATAAAACTGAAAGACAAAAAAAAGATCGAAATTAATTGACCTGTATGTCGAATAGCATGGCGGGTCAATTTAATAATCAATGGACGGTCCCTTGAAGTGGGCAAATTCAGATTTAATTCCCTAATAGCTTAGTACGTTTACCACACTGAGAATAGAGCAGCTCGTCATCGGATATCAAATTAACATTTCAAAACGAGTTCTCGACCCGAGATCCGCTCTAAGGTGATCTGTTTAAAACGACTGTGTCGTTTTTTATGATATTATAGAGAAAATTGGCGAGTGATGTCGAAGCAATTGGAATTAACCATAAGTCACTCGACGCCGCGATTAAGCGATGGGCTAAGTATTCAATCAGACTTCGCTCAAAAACTCATTTAAATTGGGTAAATGCATCATACCGTGTGTAAGGAATACAGACGAATAGTTTTAGACCCTTCCATCATCAAATATTTTACTTGAATCCACTAAGAGCTCAGCCAAAATTTCTGATCCTTAATGCCTGAACGAAAAACCAATTCTTCAGTCTTTTCTTCTCGCCGAATTTGAATTTCGTTCGATTAAGTTAAAAGGCTTTTCTCAAAAAGATTTAAAGTACCACTTTTGAAAAACGATTGAGTGTGTTCGTGATAAAGCGCGGTGCTGCACTCGACAAACCCTTTTAAGACAATGATACTTTCGCTTTTTTAACGAATTTGAAGAAAAACCATAAAGGAAACTATTCTTTCTTAACAATACAGTAAATCCGTTCCGCGTTAACTGAAGTGTATTCCTGTTGAAGTTGAGCTTTAATTCCTTGGCTATACTTTCATTATATTCTCTATAAAATGAACCTTTTCTTGTTGCGCAACAGAGAATGTTCGCGTTAGGCTTTTATCGTTACTCACGCGGAAGCATTATGATTATTGTAGCTGTAGTTAAATGTATATTATTTATAAAATTTTAATGAACTTTCGAGCAACAAGGAACGCGCACTTTAAGGGTGGAAGTATACAGGGTGTTTCTGATAAGCTTGTCATAAATTAAAGTGTGTTCTTCAACTTCTTTGGGTCAAACTGAGTGTAAAGTGTCAAATAACATGGGGTCTACAACGCTTAGTTTCGGAGGCACGGACCCCCAAACATTGACCCCCAAAACGTGAAAAATGTCAGGGTTTCAAAGAAAATGTTCCGTCCCTTTTCTCGAGGACTGTTTCTAAGTTTCCTTTTTCACCAATGACTGGACACTTCATTTCGACCAAATTATCGTTGGCTAGACCGTCAGGGGAACAAGCCAAGAATGGATAAGAAGGGCTGACTTCAAAACCAAACTTCGTTTACTTTTAAATTAGACTTTTTTTAAAGCAACAAGAGTTTTTTTCGTTTATAATTCCATACTGTGTGAATTCATTTCCCTTAAAGTTTGACTGAAGAGCTTTTCGTATTTTTTAGTATAGACCAAGAGCCAGAGGCCTGGATCTTACCTCATAAAGTACAAAAGGTCTGACTATTGGAATGAGTTTAGTTTTGATGCTCATTAATAGATTTGGTCGTCTTACGCGTCACAGCTTGGGTTTTTGAGGGGGGCGGGGTCATGTTTGACCCTAATGAGGTATGATTTCTTACCTCATGAGGTACATGAATAAAAATGGTGGCAAATGATAGAGCTGGAAATGGCGATTCCAATTATATGAAATCTGACGTCATCAAAGGGGGCCATCAAAAAATCAGACGGGGGTTAAAATGGTCAAATGAGGTATGAATTCTTACCTCATGAGGTACATGTATGAATCCGGTGTTGTTTGATAGATCTGGTCGTGCTAAATAACAGAATATAAAATCTGACTGGAAAATACGCGGCTAGGTTTAATCTGACGGCCTGAATCTTGCGTCAGACTATGACAACTTCGTGCCTCATAATGCTAGATTCCCACTCGACCGAAAAAAATCGGCGGAAATCACACAGCTGACGGTAGAAATTTTAACTTACGCCGGCGTAGACCGTTCACACTACGACTGAACGTATTTGGTTCACGTGACAGATTTGAGTGGCTTCCACAACATCTACTTCGCACTCTGAATTGGTATCTTTGTCCCATTTTCGCTTAGATCGTACAAGAAGGGATATTTTCTAGCCTCCTCGATAAAGTCTTCCTTATTAACGTCTAATCTCTTTTTCCTTCCATTAGTTTCATTTTTATTTCTTGGTGGCATGTTTCCGATAAGCGTTGGTCAAAAAAATAGCGGCTATCAATCGATCTCGCGTATGCGTGCGCTCTTGAAATTTATGTCGTAGTCAGTGGGTTAATATCATTGCCTGAGACACAGGCGTAACGTCGAACACGACCAAAAAATTGAACACAACTTACTCCTGGCCGAGCGGAAATTCCGTCGGGCTGGGCGTAATGATTTTTCGGTCGAACCCCTTTCTGCCGGGCTTCCGTCGTGTTTTCCGTCGAGTGGGAATCTAGCTTAAATGTAGCAGGGGTTATATTGTAAAAGCAGCCCCACTGATGTCAAGTATATTAAACTTAACTTGTTAGAGCGAGTTGACTCTGATTCTAACGAGGTAATGTGGTAAAATATTTGGGACTCTGATAAACGAGATGAACTTAAATCGGCATCGTTTCTAAATAAAGCTATTTCAATTCGGGGGGTAAGGAGAGTTTTTGAAGCAAACGAAAGTACAAAAATACTATTACGACCTTAAATCTAAGAAAGCGGCCAATAAAAGTACAGCATGATTTTCACTTGGCGTAAATCACGACTTTTCGCCCGACGTCAAGCGACAACCGAATAAAAACATGGTTACGCTGGACAAAAATTACTTTGTGTGGCGATATTAGCTTTCTGTTTTTTCGGTCGCGTTCAACGTTAACGCTATGCGCGAGTCAATCAGCAATAAGCTTGAGTCTTGACGTCATTTTCAACCACGCGTGTTCGGAAAAAGACGTCCGCGCTCCGCCATGTTTTTATTTATTTCGTTCCTAATCGAGTCGGTTACTAGTACAAATCCCAGAGAATGCCGAAGTTCAATGCTGAAAGTTTTATTGAACAGGTTAGTAACCATCCATATATTTATGATATTTGACACAAAGATTACAGAAAAGAAAGAAAATAGATGGGTCGCAATTGGTGTAATGTTCAGTTTATCTGGTAAGCCTTGGTTTCATTATTTGCGGGAACCACGCTAAGTGAAAACGCTATAACGCTGGGCGACAACGTGAAAAACAAATCTGACGTTTGACGTCCAGCTGCAAAGTCGTTTTTTTCGGTCAAGTGAAAACCATGCTACGCCACGCAAGGCGACTGTGAGAGTAAATTTGGTGTGACTGGCTGCTGCTAGAACGGAACTGACTCGAACTAACTGCAGTCGGACCTTTTACCCAGGATTCCTTTGGTTTATTTCGGAAAGGCCTATTAACTGAATGGTGACCTAGTTCCTAGCTCTTTAGAAGAAACACCAGAAAATGAACCTCATGACTATGACGATAAAACCGTAAATATTGATTATCAGACTGATTCGGATGATGAATCAGATGACGTTTAAAATGTAACATTTTTGTATCTCTCTTTGCATTAAATAATAAGTGAACGTTAGAAGGTTTCATTGAATGAGTTTGAAATAAAATGGGCCTGTGTAGAGCTATATCAGTTGAAGGGGGAAACGTCACAGTTGGGCCTGCCAATAAACGGAGCCGGTTTTCACCCTCCCTCCGTGCGGCCGTGGTAGAACTCTATGCTAAAGTTTGCGCACAATAAGGCACCTGGGGACTGGCGAAACCCTGCCTCAAAAACTCTCCTTAACCCCCGAATTGAAATAGCTCTGTTATTAAATGATGCCATTTTAAGTTCATCTCTATATCACTTTCCAAATATTTTACCACATTACCTCCTTAGAATCAGAGGCAACTCGCTCAAAAAAGTTAAGTTTAATATACTTGAAATTAGTGGGGCTCCTTTAACAATATAATACCTGCTGCATTTAAGCAAGATTTCCGCTCGGCCGGGCGTAAGTTGTTTTCTATTTTTCGGTAGTGTAGGCAATGATATTATCCAACAGACCGCGTCATAAATTTCAAGAGCGCACGCATACGCTATATAGATTGATAGCCGCCATGTTTTTTTTTGTCGGAAACATGCCACGAAGGAAGAAAAATTTAACTAATGGAAGTAAAGAGGTAAGATGTTAATAAGGAAGTCTTTATTGAGGAGGTTAGATAATATCTCTTGTACGATCTAAGCGACAATGGGACGGAGATACCAATTCAGAGTGAGAAATAAATGTTATGGAAACCACTCTTACCTGTCACGTGACCCAAAAATATATCTTTCAAACTCAAAATTCAGTCGTAGTGTGAACGGTCTACCGCCGGACGACGGCGTAAGCTAAAATTTCTACCGTATGCTGCGTGATTTGCGCCGGTTTTTTTTCGGTCGAGTGGGAGTCTAGCTTTATGAGGCACGAAGCTTTCATGGCCTGACGCAAGAATCAGGCCGTCAGATTAAACTTTAGCCGCGTATTTTCCAGTCAGATTTTATATTCTCTTACTTAACACTACCAGATCTATCAAACAACACCGGATTCATACATGTACCTCATGAGGTAAGAATTCATACCTCATTTGACCATTTTAACCCCCGTCTGATTTATTGATGGCCCCCTTTGATGACGTCAGATTTCATATATTTGGAATCGCCATTTCCAGCGTCAAGTTTCAAGACAACATGACTCGGGGCTAATTCTAAGCGCTTGTTGCGTGCAATCAATAAAATAATTTTACTGCCCAAGCGCATCAATTATCCCACAATTATTAGGTTTGCAACAAAAATATCAACAAAATTGTTTCAGTTCATAGGACAGAAGTTGTTATTTACTTGTTTCATAAATCTATAACCCAAGATCAAGCTAGATTATTTTTATACATAATTGGAATGATATTTGATATTTAAAAGAGAAAAAATAACCGTAATGTATATAGGCCGGGGTCACCTTACAATAAATTTAGCTAGCCCAGGCAAAATGTTATATGGCCGGGGCCATCTTGTTCAATTTCGAATCACGTTCGGGCAATCAAAAATATTGTTCTGGGGTATCGGAGTGGGTACCCGAATTTCGTCGAGTATTCGGAAAATTAGGCTTAGCCAAAAATGGTTGTCGGGTAACAGTCGGGTATTAAAAGTTATCGGGGCAAGGATGATGGGGAGGATTCCCAAATCTGAGAGAAATGGGCGCTAACTGAGGTACAGCTCATTTCAGGTAGCACAATAGAAAATGAGGAGGAGTACTCGGAACAAATGACGTGTGGTCTTCGTGATTCGTCCGACATATACCACCCGCCGTTTTCCCTTGTATATCTCCCCCATTTCATAGCGTCCCCCGGACCTGAGCTATTCCACAGTTACATGTCTACCTCTCCCAGATTTCCGTGATCGGAGTAATTAGGGTTGAATAAATACTTCCTTCAAAAATTCCCTCAAGTAAACTATTTTTACCATTAAATCTCAATAGTTGATATTATAAAAGAGGTGGAGCTTACAGAGAAAATGTTGCCCTCGACGTCATTTTCTACGTCATCTCGCAAGAGAAAATTAAAGCCGACCATTTCATTAAAGCATAGCCCACTCGATCACGCTGGCTGCTCGAGCAACAAGCGTGAACGAGTGGACTATACTTAAAATGATCACTTTCTTAATAGCGTTAGGCCTTGGCTACTTAGCTTTATTCAAGCTCATTTTAAAATTTAAGTAAGATAATGAATCAGTGTGTTAGCAATTTTTAGTCGTTTAACTCTACCCTAGATTCACTAGCGTTCCTATATTTTCTCAGTTGATTGTAAACCCCCACTCTCTTTTCCCCCCTCCTTTTTTTGTACGCGAGCCTAAGGTAAAACGCGAGGGTCGGGACATGTTATCATGTAAATCATTCAGTGTATTAAACTCTTATTATTTTCAATCCTTAAACCTGACAATTATTTCGATCAATAAGTACAAGGGAGCTATCGAGAATGCTCTAACATCTCAGAAGTGGGATCGGAACGGAAAAATAATAAGAAAACGAGGCGATGCGAACAGGTTTAAGCCTAACAAAGAAATACACGGGTAGACGCCATGAGGCTTTCGAAAGTTTCGACTGATTCATGGAATGCCCTCATGTGAGAAGAAGTCAAAAAAAACTGCAACAAGGGTTTATTATACTTCAAGGGCGCGTAAAACCAAAGAAATCCAACGTTCCCCGGATATATGTCTTTTATGCAGAAGTAGTAAGCCGTTTGAAATTCAGTCTGGAGCACGATTAGTTATACCAGCCAAAGAAGAAGCTATTGTAAGAAATAACGAAGAGACCAGCGTCCAGGTCAACGAGCAGTTAATTCAAGGATACGATAGCGACGAAGAAGGAAGCATAACTAGTTGCGGCGACGAGACTTCGAATCAAGAAAGTAACGAATCCGACGATTTCGGATTACAAGAACTATTTTCTATACCAGCACTTTATAAGCGCCACGCTAAGAAACCTCTTCCTAAGGAAACGTCCAACGACTCGGACAAAGAGGATCTAAGAAACGGAATTGGATCTCACACGAACGAAAAGGGAAGATCAAATTCAACGAAAGCAATGTCTGACTACGAAAACGAACAAGAACAGCAAGGGGCAATCCCTTTAGGCGCCTTTCAAGAAGCAATCCAGCAAGCAGTAGCCGCAGCCGTAAGAGCCGCGCTAGATGCAGTGTTACCTCCGCAAGGTGGGCAAGTACCGCAAAACGCGCCTCAGAACGCGAATTACGTCGAGCATCATCATTGGGGAGGACAAAGTCAAGTCTTACCCGATTTTGATCCTGAGACGGCCCCTCATCAAACGAGTCGGATATGGGTAAAGAAAGTTACCGATACTGCCGCAGCCTATGGATGGTCTGACAGGGTAACCGTAAGCAATGCATTTCCGCGTCTAAAAGGTACAGCGAAGATTTGGCTGGAAGGACTAGACTCCGTAGTCCATGCCTGGCCAGAATGGGCGGCTTTACTAGAAAGATGGTTTCCACCTCCCAAGAGTCTACAAGCTATGCAGAGAGACATGGAACGACGGGTTAGGAAATCGGGCGAAAGTCTAGAACGTTATTACCACGACAAAATAGCCAAGGCTAGGTTGTGTGGATTGTCAGAGGCAGCGATGGTTGAATATTTAATCACGGGATTGAATAATCATGCTTTAATCAAGTCTCTTAGCGTGAGAGATTTTGCTTCACCACCCAAGCTGCTTGTTTGCGTCAAGCAACTAGAAGAAAGACTGCGTTTGACTCCCGACGCTACGGATGCTCAACGAAAAAGAACGTTCCCGGAGCGAACGAAAGACCACCACCAGGCAAAAGAATCAACGTCTGAAGAATCGCCAAAGCAACCCAACGGCGGAAGGAAGATGAAATGGAGGTTTAATGAAAAGGGTGAGCCTTTGTGTTATAATTTCTCTAATTACGGACATATGGCAAGAGATTGTCCGAAGCCTATGCGAAAGCCGAAATGTGAAAAATGTTTGAAAGTCGGTCACGCAACCAAAGACTGTAACGCCGGGGCGACGAGGACCATTCCTAAAGAAACGTTACACGTAGATTCCAGAGAAAAGAAACTGAACGAAAATGAAAAGTATTTTAAAGAAGCCCTAGTCAACGGACAAAAGGTTAGATCATACATCGATTTGGGAAGCAAATGCGTCATCATTAGGAAAAGCGACGCCCAACGACTGAAGCTTGAAGTCCAGCCAGTGGACGAAGGATTAGCGATTGGAGGTTACGGAGAGGGAATAACCAAACCAGAAGGCAAGACCCGAGGAACGATTGAGGAAGATCAAGTTAAAGCTACCGTCGAAATGTTAATTGTCGAAGATCACGTTCAGAGTATCCCGTTATTAATTGGTCAACCTTTCACGGAACAACCCCACGTCACAATCGTTAAGCGTCAGAACACACTCAGACTTTTCGCAGAAGATAATCGATCGGAATCGGAAGACGACTGTCTGAAAAATCTTCAGATTCCTGAGCTGCTGGAACAGGCTGCAACGTTATGAGCCAAGGACGCGAGCGTTATACCCCCAACTACTTTGGGTTTATTGAATTTACTAGTAAATACTCAGCCGGAGAAAGGTGCAGATAAATTCGTTAGGGGTTTTGTTCCTTTGTTATACAAGAAAGGTTCTCTATTTATTCCCTAAGAAATGGTCGAACGCCATGTTTTTTGCGGATTTTAATCTTCGATAGATTTACCTGATTGGCACTGTGAGTATTGACTAAGGCATCTGACCGCGTCATTCAGTGGGTTGAAGCGCACTACTGAAACCCGGGTATGGTAAGATTTATGTCCTGTACTGCCAGAGTAAGGTTTTCATTTCAATAAGATAAAAACTAAAATTCCACTTATCGCTGTCTTCGTAATTAGAGCAGAAAGAGAGTCCATGACCCAACCATATTTGAAAGTATTATTTTCGACATTTCCATCAATAACGAATGGTATATGACCAATAAACTCTTAGCTAGAATATTTTCTTTAACTAGTAATATTATATCATCTGTGCTTTGATTAATTTCCATGATTTTGGCGTTTATTGCAAAGTAAACCAAATCCAATTTCCAAAATCACGGGGTAAGTGCAAATTACAAGAACATCAAGTGTAGCATTAAAAGGTAATCAAATAGATTTAATAGTTCGAGATAATTAAGGGGACGAACAAAGATTTATTGTTTGAGAAAATCGAAGCTAATATATATAGTGTAAATCTTACTTTAGCTTTTATCAGCGCGTGAGACTTGAGAGAAAATTTGATTCAAAGGCTCTTAACTGAACTACAACATTGATTTAGTTTGGCAAATCTTTCAGAAAAAGCTGGTTCTATATGTTTTAACATAGACTGTGTGTTAGCTGGTACTAATTCTTATCATGGATTCTACAAGAAAGTTGTCTTGCTATTCGTAAGTACTCCGGTTATGTTTCAAATTTTCTGTATAGGAATGTGGACACTAAGGTATTTTTCTCGCTTCGCAAGTTCGTTTGCTTTCCCCGCGAGAGTTACGTACACAACAAATTCGTTCGCACGCTTGTAACGCCTAATATTCTAAAACCTTATTTGAAATGAAAACCTTCAAACTATACCCCTCAACTTGCTAAACTGTCGGGGCTTGCGAGTTATCTTGAGGTGGAATGGCTTCTGCATGTAGTGATGAAAGGTATAGGCTTAAATTTCATAATGAAATAAACATTCCGAGGGGATACTTCGTACAAGTTTGTATTTATTAAACTCAAAAACAAACTCCGTCTCAATCGAGACATAAAAAGGTACTCCTTACTATTTTACAAGGATTAATCAAGATTATATACACATATTTACAAATTTATAGTGCATGGCACTTTACACTCACTGTGGTTAATCATTTTGGCGCGTTCGCTGTATAGTTGGATCGCGTTGGGCAAAAGCCTTTTTATAAAATTCGCCAAGCGGCACAGCATTCTGCAAGGTGCGAATTTGGAGTTGATGAACCTTGGCAATTACACGGACGAAGTATTGGGATAAGGGAGAGTAATAGTGAACGCCATATACCACCACCTGTCTGTTAAAAACTTTGAAAGAAACTTATATTCATTTTATTGGGAACCTAAAGATTTAGAATCGCTATAGATTAAGCTATGGTAAAACGCTATATAAAACCATGAGTTAATAATATGTCAGCTCCCTTTTTGCCAAAGTTGTCTTAAGCAAGAATTACAATTGAAAGTAGAAGAAGAAAAAAATTATGCGTCCATTGCATACAAGTTCCACCCTTCAGGTATTTATGGAAAAAGTGAAGGAATCTTTCATCTGTGTAATTTGCCAGGAATTTATCTCGGATCCAGTAACGCTAAATTGCAGGCACATGTTCTGCCTAAAGTTGATAAAGAGTATTGTAAAATAAACAGAAATTGCATTTTTTGGAAAGACATTTTCCAGAAAACTATTTCCCCACTAAAAGACTTTTTTCGTGAAAATCAACGAGTGCTATTTATTGTCATATTTTATGAATTTTTAAAGTTTTTAATATATGATTTATCAAAGGAAGTGGCGGTTTAAAGCCATTTCCGACTTCGCAAAAAAATTTGCCATCCTTTTTTCCTTAAACGAAGAACAAGAACTCCAACGGAAAGCATTTATCTACACTATCGTAGCCCTAATTGTCAAGCTTCTTCATAGGTATTTTTTAAAAAAATAACGCAACAAGTATATATTATAGCTAACTACACTAAAATTATAGAAGGGATCAAGGGAGTCGGTTTTAATCTTCACGACCAATTACCCGAAAGCGTGGTTCGATGTTTCGAAAACACTTGCAAAAAAGAGGCATTATGGACCAAGCCCTTGTGTCTGCCTTCAAATTATTTAAAAATGTTCCCACATTGCGGAGATTCAACTTATTTGGAACCACGTTTTGGCGTCCAAGGTTAGATGCTATATTAATTTCAGGGTTCGCAAAGGCGGTGGAATTTTTACCTGAAAGATGGACCTTATTCTATGAGGTTGTTTACGAATGTTGAAACTCTGAGAAAAAAACCATCAAATGAGACTGATCTTTCAGCTTCAATTGTCAGCCACAGCGCCATTGCGAGCGCAGGTAAATCTCATCACGTTAATAATAATTTTATGCAAATAGGAGGAATATCGAAATTGCCAGAGATAAATGTAGACGACCCTTATTCCCAAAATGAAAACGCTATTTTAGAAGCAAATAAAAGAAAATATTTGATGGAAGTTAAAATGATTGAGGAAAAAATGGAATCAAATTTAAAGAAAATCAACAGTTTAAAGCAGAAACTTGCTGAAGAACAAGATAGCAAGAGGTTGGGGGCTCTGGTGAAAGATTCCATGACTCCTTCTGACTTTCCGAAAGTCATTTTGGGCAGAATAAAAGTTCATTTCGGCGACGAAGATTTTTGCCAAACCTTAAAAAGAATTGATGTAAATCAAGGACTTTTTATTGATTCAGGTTAGTTAGACATTCGAAAATGCATTGGACCAATGCAATGTTAAATGATACATGTGGGCCTTTAGGTGATGGCAACATGCGTAAGTGTAACTTTGACAGTTAATTGGTCTAATGCCCTGTGGAATGTACCTACACGAACGCGTTTAGAGGATACATATACTCTCTAATCTTTATATTCTTTTAATTATATTTATTCTTCTAGAAAATGAAAGTGAGGATTCTTCGATTCCAGCCACTCCTGGAAGAAATTTCGAAGGTTGGTGATTTACTTACTATTATTTAAAGAAACGCTAACCTTAAAGAAGAAGGTTTGGGAGAATCGAGTTGCTCGACCACACTAGAACAAAGAAAAGCCACACCTTCAACCGAAACCTCCAAAAAAGAAAAAATGAAATTCCAAATGATCATGTAATTGAAAAGTCAAAGCTTAAGGCAAACAAAAAAGATAGAGGAGGAGAAAATACAAAAAATTCAAGACGACGAAAGAAAGAAGTTACAAGCGGAAGAAAGAAAAAATTTTCAAAGGACAAAAGAAAAAAAGTTGCAAGAGGAAAAAAGAAAAATGGTAGAAAAGCAGAAAAGGCAAAGAGGATAAACAACAAAAGGCCAAAGAGGATAAACAAAAATGCCGAAAAGGAGAAACTTCAAAACTTAAGAGACAATGAAGAAAAGGTAAAACAGCAGATGAGGAGGAAGACGATTTAAGTGAGGAGTCAATTGCACGCGAAGAGTCTAATGGTAAGGGTGAAATTATTAGTGCCTTAAATTTAATTTCCTAATTTTATTCCTTGTATATAGACGATAACCTCAAAGGGGACGAAGAAAATGTAAGGGATTTCATCGGTAATAAAAGTGAGAGTGAAAATTCAGACTCTGATATTAGTTCGGAAATAATTCCAAAGTTTAAGAAGTAAAATTAGTCAGTGTAATATTTTAAAAGAGTACAAATATCACTATTTAAAAAGTGTTTAAAAAGATATTACTAAATTCATTTTTTAATAAATTCATTGTTTTTGTATAATTCCAAAGTTTAAAAATTAAAATTTTGTCAGTGTTATATTTTAAAAGAGTACAAATATCACTATTTAAAAAGTGTTTAAGTTCATTTTGTAACAATTTCATTGTTTAATAAATATATTCATTTTTCATTGAAGAATGTTACAAATTTATTTTGACGATACATTCAAGTTTCTTTTCACTTGCACTTTACGGAGAGTAACAGAGAAAGTAACCCAGTTACTTTAAAGTTACTTTTCGCCAAGAGTTCGCGGAGAGTAAACGAGAAAGTAACTCAGTCACTTTTCACTTCCATTTTACGGAGAGTAACCGAGAAAGAAGTCTGGCCCTGATGAACTCTAATTTTTCTACATGTCAAATCGTTAAATAGCCTGTTCACGACTTTCGTCAGAATTAGGTGGGGTGGCGTAGCAGTTAGCGCTTTTGCCTCGCAGCAAGAAGATCCCGGGTTCGATCCCGGACTGTGGCACCGGGTGAAAATCTGGGAACAAATCCTTCTGCGTATAGTTTGCAAGTTCTCTCCCCGCTTGGTAAAAGGAGTTTTCCTCCGCGGTCTAACCCGGTTTCTCCTTTCCATCAAAACTTGCAGAGGTTAACGGTAATAGTTGGTATAGGGCGCTGTAGGTTAGCTGTGGCATAGGGGCTAGCCACCACCCCTCTATACATTGTAAAGGGACCCATCTGTAAACAAGCCACAGGCTTAGTGTGGAAATCCCTTCATAGACAAAGTTAGGGATTATTAATTTCACACACATTTACGGTGTTTTTGCTTTTGCGGTATTTAGCTTTGCACATCAGCTAAAAAAATATGATTAATGCTTTGCACATCAGCTAAAAAAATATGATTATTGCTTTGCATCACTCACAAAACAATGGATGAAAAGACTTCACAATAAAGGGTCACGTTAGGAAAGGATGAAATCAAATAATTTACTTTAATGCTCGAGAAGTTGACAATAGGGGGAACCATGAGTTAGCTCAAGTTAAAGGGTTGACTTTGGTCCACATAGAAAGATATTCCTGGACGAAACTAAAGGTTTTTCTGCCAAAATTTTGAGCCATCTTGAAACTGGGTGTACCTCGTATCATCAGTTCCCAGAAGAGCAGTTCTCGAAAGAGCAGCCGCGATTCCAAAAAACAGCGGCGTTGTTCAAAACTGCTGTTTTAGAAATATCGGCTGATAGTTTGGAAAATAGCAGTGTTTATCTTGTACCTCGAAGTATCTCAAAGGATTGACTCGTTAAGAATGAGATTTGACAACAATGAAATAGCGGTAAAATAATATCTCGTAGGAATATCATAAAATATACGTAACCCCTAGGATTTTAAAATCATGGAAGAAAATTAAGCAAGAATAAACAAAGTTATCATAGAAGAGGCTTATTAATCATCTTTTATAATTATTTAACGCCAATTTAAAATTTTCACACCAATAATCACCCTGAAAATGGCCATTTTCTGCAATTAAATTGCTTAATCTTCAATTATCAAGGACTCCTAAGACAATAATATTACAAATATAACTTTAATTAAACTAGTAACCTCAACACAACGATATCCAAATATGATAAATATTTTGACTTTTAGTTTTTTTTAAGACTAGCATTTTTAATCGCTTTTAAAAATACAGTAAGGTATTCTCCAAATACCATTGCAATCACGATACTAATCTTAATTAAAACTAATCATTAAGATTCATCGTATTTATTGCGGTACGATAAAAGCTCGACAGATGCCGGGAGTTCATCCGATAAATGTATCTTCAACTTAACTCCGCCCACAATTCTTTACTTATGTAAGCTTAGGCCCCGGTTGTGTTTCTTAATTATCCCGGCCTAATTAATTTAATTATTTAAATATAAATAATTGGTATAAATATTAAAACACCCCTTTTCATCCCTTCAACTTTCCACTTTATTTTCTCAAGTAATCCTTATTAAAACCACCCCAAGCCACCCTTAGGCACCCGCTGAGTAGGATATATTTGGTCAACCAATAATTAAACAGGGTCTTTCAGCCGGGCGATTCAAAAATTCTGTACTTTAGTCAGTACTCAGTAGATCAAATTCTAGTTTATTCGCTAAAATCGAGAATATTAGTTAAAACTATTGATTTAGAACGACTAATTAAAACGGAAAGACTTATTCAACATCTAGTAAAATTAGTCGACGCCAATTTAAAATTTTCGCCCCTTAGGCACCCTGAAAAAAGGCCATTTTTAGAACTTAAACGCTTGAATTTTAATTACCAATGTCTCCTAACACAATATAGATTACAAATATAATTGTAATTAAACTAATTAATAATATAAATCTTTATTTCTACCCTTTGGTAACCTCAAAACAGCCTAAACCAAATATGAAAAATATTCGACTTTTTAATCGCTTTTAAAAGTACAATAAGCTAGTCTTCAAATATCATATAAATCACGATACTAATCTTCATTAAAACTAGTTAATTATTTACATCCCCTTAATTAATGGCGTTACGTAAAAGGCTCTACAGGTGTCGGGAGTGAACTTAACTCCGCCCACAATTCTGTACTTTAGTCATCATAGGCCAATTTATGTTTCTTAATTATCCTGGCTTAATTCATTTAATTTTACCAATATAAACAAGTGGTATTATTAAAAACAAATTACCATGTTTCACCCCCTGTAACTTTGCACTCTATTTCCTCAAGTAATCCTTATTATAACAACTCCAAACCACTCTTAGGCACCCACTGAGTAGGATATATTTTGTCAACCAATAATCAAACCAGATCTTTCTGGCGGGTGAGTTGAAAAATTCGAGTTTATTCCACTACTAATTTCCTTATCAGTCTCACCGATCATTTCCCTAAACCCTTCGACCACTGCCAATGTGTTGTGTTCTCACGCCATAAAGTGGCCGACCTTTCTTCCTACTTTTTAAGCTTTTTGCCCATAGCAAAAGCTTTATACGGTGACCCCTGGAAGCAGGCTGGCTGGCTAGCTGGCAGGACGGCTGGCTGTTTCGCGTTCGCGTACATTTTCGTAAATTTAAATTACGCGGCAGAGCTCGCCGGAATTTGAATCTCCACCGCACTAGCGACATCTATACTAAATTCGATCATATTTTCGACGAGAAGATGCGGTCTCTCGGAGGTACTGCGATTCGAACTGACGTCGCCGGTGTGGGATGCGGATACTTTACGTCTGCGCCACTACGGATTGTTGTTAAGCTATCGATACTTTTCCTATACTTTTCCACGCCTTTGCTTCGAACTGACGTTGCCAGTGTGAATATCCCTAATTTCGGGTTTCGTTAAAGACAATATCACACTGCAAAAAGCGTTAATATGCCTTGGGGCATATCTTGTTTTAATTTAGGTCCGACTCACTGTCGCCAACATCGTGCACCTTTATTCTCATTTCTTCTCAACTCACCTTTGCCATAGTCCAATTATTTTTACCCTTTGACCCTTTTACTTTTATGGATTACTACTGTATTGGCAACCATGCAAATGGTTTTAACGTAGGAGTGTTATATTAAAAAAAAAACTTATAGGTCTAAGATGTGCGTCGTGCTATTGTTATTCATTCTTTACGTCATAAAAACTCAACGCGCGGAGACGCTTTATATTAGATTCTCGTAGCCATAGAAAATATATAGTGTGGGTTCCATAGGGTTCCCTATGAGAAATAACATGGTTGTACCGCGAGTTAGAACCCCCCTTTTCTCCCTACTCCCGGGCAGACTACCAACCGACTAATCGATAAGACTATCAAAAGAGAAGTTGGCCGAATAATCGGTATCGTTCCTTTCAACCGAATTCCCAATGGACCGAAATCCCAT